>NC_137167.1:34681565-35014065 GCF_951394435.1 Stenella coeruleoalba | reverse complement strand
GCAAATTCAAATGGTCTCTTTGAGTTGTACATCAAGCTTAGAATTATATTTGATGAAATACTTCTTCCTGAGTCATAACATTCTATCTATTCTTTCCCTTTAATTTTTACTTTCGTCTCCCCAATCCTGGCCCTTATCTTACTATACTTTGATGATCACAATTGTTTCAAAAACCTACTCATTTCCATAAAGTTTGTACACTACACATAGCATGCAATGTTCCCCCCCCCAAAAAAATCCGTTATCGAGCAATAATGTTAAACATAAAGCGTAAGGGATGTGACAGTTTCTGTTAGGACTAGCCCTAAAGTAGTTTATAAACTAAAGCTGTAAAAACGATATGGAGTTATGAGTCAGAACCATTCATAATAAAAGCATAAAGTCCATCTATATATGAGGCCACCAAGTTAGGGAAATGTCCAGAAAATTATTTACTTAATATATCCCTATCAAGTGTATTCTGTCCCGTCTCCTTTTCCAAGACAGATGACCACCCAAATCACTGAAGACAGATGGTTGCCTCTACTTTTAAAATGTTCTAGAGTCGATAATTTCACAAGCTCCTTTGGTAGTCTGTTTCAGTGTTTAATCACTCTTACACTCAAGACGTTCTTCCTTATGTCTAATATATGATGTCTAAATAATGAAATACACTGAGTGGAATAAGGAGGATAATTTTAACTCTCACA
This sequence comes from Stenella coeruleoalba, assembly GCF_951394435.1. Taxonomy (NCBI): domain Eukaryota; kingdom Metazoa; phylum Chordata; class Mammalia; order Artiodactyla; family Delphinidae; genus Stenella; species Stenella coeruleoalba. Next base: position 35,013,376 of record NC_137167.1, on the reverse strand, counting down.
GCTGCTAGAACTAGAGACCTAAACGATTTTTCAAGGAGATACATGGCTCAATTATGTTCTCTGTGGGGCTGACATCTCCATCCCTGACCTTTCACCCTCTTTATAAGTCTATAATTCTTACTTTTCACAGGATATTGTCTACTGAATATCCTACAGACATTAGGAAGTTAAACTAGTCAAAGTAGACTCACTTCACTTCTTAAAAATGCAGTTTCCTTGAGTTTGTCGTTCTAAGGTCTACCTTTACTTCTGTATTTTCCTCCCCCTGTTCTCTATTTGCAACACAAAATTCAGCCAACTGCTAAATCTATTCATTATCCCACAGTGTTTCTCAAAGCAACTCCATAGCCATGGTTTTGGTTAAGGATCTAGGGATTTCATTCCTAAACAATTGGTGATATAGGTCCCGGCTGGAATCTCTACCCTTCCCAACACCAGGAGTGACTACCTTCCTCATTATAGGACTTGGGGTAACAATGACAGCCTTCTGAACAAGACCCACTTTTCTTCCTTGCCCTCCACTGTCACCTTTCCTCCAGCCAGGGACGTCTCCTGAGGAGCTCTGATTAAGGATAAGTTTTTACTCTTAAGTTTCTTTCAGGTGTCAGGAAACGCTTTCAAAAGGATTTAGAGATGATTCAATGCGAAGAGAGACAGCTTAAGGAGTGACCCCTCCTAGGGTACGTGAACTTCAAGTGTGTCTGATGTGAGGGAAGGGATTGCCTCCCTGAGCGCTGAGCTCACGAAACACCATGGCGCGTTCTCTCAGAATGGTGACCGAAGGCAGTTCCCCATTCCTGCTGGCTGCGAATGAGCGGCTGCAGGGCAACCGGGCTTGTCTCACCTAGAAAGCACATGCCTGCCTGGGCGCTCCCTGCTTTCTTATCTTCCCATCAGACCCTGGCTCACCCCACTCCCCAGTGCACCGCCCCTCCCCTCCCTACCAACATGCCCAGCTCCCTCTCCCACAGACTGCCCAGAAGGGCCATTCAGCCCTGTCACTCAAAGTCACTGCAGCAGGACCCAGAGGGATCCCTTCCAACTCTCCCCAGAACACTTATAATGAGCTTATCTACAAAACAGAAATAGAGTCACAGATGTACATAGAAAACAAACTTATGGTTACCAGGCGGTAAGCGGAGGGAGGGATAAATTGGGAGATTGGGATTGACATATACACACTACTACATATAAAATAGGTAACTAATAAAGACCTACTGCATAGCATGGGGAACTCTACTCCATACTCTGTAATGACCTATATGGGAAAAGACTCTTAGAAAAGAGTAGGGACTTCCCTGGTGGCGCAGTGGTTAAGAATCCACCTGCCAATTCAGGAGACACGGGGTTCGAGCCCTGGTCCGGGAAGATCCCACACGCCACGGAGCAACTGAGCCCGTGCGCCACAACTACTGAGCCTGCGCTCTAGAGCCCACGAGCCACAACTACTGAGCCCGCGAGCCACAACTACTGAATCCCGCACGCTTAGAGCCCGTGCTCTGCAACAAGAGAAGCCACCACAATGAGAAGCCCCCGCTCGCCGCAACTAGAGAAATCCCACGCGCAGCAATGAAGACCCAACACAGCCCAAAAAATAAATAAATGAATACAAATTTTAAAAAAATAAAATAAAAAAGAGTAGATATATGTATAACTGATTCACTTTGCTGTACACCTGAAACTAGCACAGCATTGTAAATCAACTATACTCCAATAAAAATTAAAAAAACAAAACAAAACCGCAGAGACGAAGGTAGATATCTTAATAATGCTGCTTAGGGTCATTCTACTCTCCGATTAAGAAGCTATGTGGAAGTTACTGATGATCTTGAAACAAAAAGGGAACAAAGCCAGGAGCAAGAATTGAAGAAATTCTCAGCATTCAAGTTAGTAATTGAGGGGAGATAAGTACAGCTTCTGGTTAACAGAGGGGTCCCAGAGCCTGAATGACCGTGTTTGAATCCTTGTTCTTTCAATGCCTGCTAGTCAGACTGGGGCATGTCACTCGACCTCTCCGCCTCGGTTGCTTCACCTGTAAAATGGGGACAGTACTGACGTCAGTGTGATGGTTAGGCTTAAATGTCAGGCACAGAGTTGCCACATACAGTGTTAGTGGTGCTCACTGATGAAGGATAAAAACTAGCCAATTGAGACTAGGTGTTTCAGAGTTTTTGGCAACGTGGAGAAAGAGGATAGAGCAGGTCTTCCTCCAGACAGGAGTGCCTTCAGTGTACATGGAGCCTGTGGGAGGGGGCCCTGTGGGAGGGGGCCCTGGGCGAGGTGAGCAGAAAAAATGGAATCAGTACAAGGGAGGCACCCAGTGCTGAGCATGGAGCCCAGAACTTCATAAATCATGGTTGAATTTAGTAAATACTTAAGGGTCTATTTTTCCTCAGCTATGGGAATAAGGAGAGGGCACTGGAATATAGAAAGACTTCACACAAAAAAAGAGCATTTGACGCTAATTATGTTGGCCTAGGAATCTTTAATAAAGTGAATATGGTTTGTTAGCTGGACAGGATGGAGGGAGGGCAGAAAATAATAACCAGTATATTGGAAAGAGTAGGGGGAAGCTGGTTTCCACTTAAGAAATGTAGATAAGAGGAATAAAGAAAAGTGTAGTGGGGGTGAGTTAGTTAATGTGTTACTGATCAATAACAGCATAATGCATCCTTCTTTTAGATGCTTAAGACATTTCTTTTAGGGAAAAGGAATAGTTTTTGTTCATTTTATAAGGAAACCACGACCTGGCCTTGGATGTGAACAGAGGCAGTTCCAGAATGTTCTCCATTGCCTTGATCTCCATCAGCCGCTTGCCCAGCATTTGGACCTTTTACTGGAGCTCTTGTTCTTCTTTGATCCATTGTCTTGTTTAGTCCTCACAACAGTGAAGTAGATATTATTTCCCTTTTAAGGACAAGAAAAGTGCCACAGTTGGAATCAGAAGAAGTCTGGGGATTTCCGCAGGTCTCTGCATGCGTCCCTTTCAATGCTGAGGACCTGCTACTGTGTTTTGTAATCTTTGTGTGTGAACTGGCCACTTACCACAGGTATTTGCCAATCAGGGAAATCTTTTAAAAATCCATTCACCTTCACAGATGATATATCAACTTGAAACTCTGGCAGGGAGAGTGAGTTCAAGTCTTCCCCTTCCCTCTACCCCACACAGTCACATAGTTCAAAGCAAAGCAATAATTTCTCTTCTTTTTCTTTTTTGGATAATTTCGACATCTGTGCCCTGCATTCTCATGATTAAGAAAAATTTGGAAGTCACCATTTTGCTGAATTCTAGTTCTTGCTGAGCCCCCAGCTCCCTGGGAACCCTGAGGCTAGTCACTTAGCCTTTCTGGGCTTCTGCCAATCTAGTGATAAAACTGGGCAAAAAAAATAGAACCTCGGGCTTCCCTGGTGGCGCAGTGGTTGAGAGTCCGCCTGCCGATGCAGGGGACACGGGTTCGTGCCCCAGTCCGGGAAGATCCCACATGCCTCGGAGCGGCTGGGCCCGTGAGCCATGGCCGCTGAGCCTGCGCGTCCGGAGCCTGTGCTCCGCAACGGGAGAGGCCACTACAGTGAGAGGCCCACGTACCGCAAAAAACAAAACAAAACAAAACAAAAATAGGACCTCACTGAAAGAAGTCAAAGCCAGGTTTCCTCTTGTATAAATTAAAAGGGGAAAAGAAGTACATAGAAGAAACAGGCTACATAAAATAAGTGAAATAAAGGTTTTCGATGGACTAAGGGCGGTTTATAGAGGCCAAACGCACTGTCCTGCTAGAAATAAATACTTGATTAAAAGAATCCTAGGGGGCCTTCCCTGGGCTTCCCTGGTGGCGCAGTGGTTGAGAGTCCGCCTGCCAATGTAGGGGATGTGGGTTCATGCCCCGGTTCAGGAGGATCCCACATGCCGCACAGCGGCTGGGCCCGTGAGCCATGGCCGCTGAGCCTGCGCGTCCGGAGCCTGTGCTCCACAGCGGGAGAGGCCACAGCAGTGAGAGGCCCGCGTACCGCCAAAAAATAAATAAATAAATAAAGTTTTAAGGTTTAAATTTTAAAAAATCATGTTTTGAAAGCATTTTATTAAAAAAAAACACTATAGTTCTAATATTGTTAGAAGAAGAAAAACTTGGATGGGATTTTGAGTCCTAGGGAGCATGCGTCTGAACTTCCTTCATTTGGGGTCAGGACTGAAATAGACATTTTAAGTTTCCTGCATTAACTTAAAACATTTGTTTAAGTAGCTGGATATGTCAAAGGAGAAGAAAATTCTAACCACTGAGGGGATTTAGTTTATGTCATTCCCTTTATTTCAATGTTAGGTGATTTCTACAGCTATAAAAGGGGAATAATAACAATAATATTTAAAAATAGCACCAACGTTGACATTCAAAAGGGTCAATTGGCCACTCCGTGGTCACTCTCAGTCACGTCTACCACTGCCCCACTATTCACTGTGGATAATTGCTCTCCCAGAGTAGCTTTGACTATGTTTTTTTTCAAGTTGCTGTTCCTAAACCACACAGAGATAAAAATATTAAAATAATTAGGATATGACAAAAGCATTGCCATAAAGACTAAGCATTGATATTAGGACTAAGAAATGAAAAAGGAGACTAGTGGAGGCCAATCGTGAACAGCAACGATGGACTAAATGGGGTGATCTAAAGACTAAAACAAAGTGATACAATAAAGACTTATTCAGGAGTTATACCTGAAGTTGTGTCTGAAGCAGGAGTTTACACCTGCTTCAGAAATCCTGAGGTATTCTGGCTTTGTTACTGCAGGGTTTGAGCCTCTGAAGAAAGAGTTCTCCTCTGTCCACCCCTCCCTTGTTTTTGCAGGATCCTTCAGTATCCACGTGAGATGCTAGAAGCCCCCTTCTGGCTTTTCTAGTAAGATATGGCCAATTGTTCTTTCAGCAAATACTTACTGAGCGTGTATTAATGTCTGTGCTATGAAGGCAATGTGCTCTTGGTGCTGGAGAAATACGGAAAGGCAAAGGAAAGTGCTACCTGCCTGCAAGGAGCGGAGAATCTTAGGGATATAGAGCTTAATCAGATAAATCTTCGTAAACTGATAACTGCTTTGGAAGGGGCTATGAGAACCTGTAACCAGGGAGAGTGATCGAGGCTAAGAGGACGGTGGAAGCTTCCTGAAGGGGATGAATTTTGAATTCAGAACAAGAACAAAGTCTGTTTCTGAAATTGTATTAGACCTATATTAGTGTTCATAGGATGTTATTAGAAAAAGTTAGGAGTAAATGGAAAAAATTACATGACATCGGGGGTCTGTGTATGTGAGAATGTTTTGAAAGGACAGAGGGTTGATGACAGGGTATGACTGAATTTCTGAAATCAGCAGGTAAGACTTTAGCCAAAGTTTAACAAAAACTCATGGGCAAGTTACCAAGCTTCAATTTCTTCATCATTAATGTAATTTCATCTACCTTGAAAAAAGTCATTTTGTGATTAAACTAAATAATGTATATAAAGTACCTATCACAGTGACCAGCAGCTACTCATTTTTTAACTTAAATTATTTTCAAGGGTGAATTAAATGTACAAGCAACAGCCCACGCGGCGACTCATATAACTAGACTCATGTTAAATTTATTGTCCAGAGCAGGACACTTTTGAGCATGAAAGCGACAGGACGAGACAGGTAAACTAAAAAGTATGTTCACCTTGCCTATACTTTACCGCCTGGCAGAGATGATACGGAAAAGCAATTAGCAAAAACTGCACTCAGCACACACAAGACATAGCCAGCTCCCTCAAAACCACGCTTCATAGTACGGCCGGACAGAACTCTGCCGGGAGTATTCTGATCTAATACAACTCTGATAACACGGATCATTTTAAAGTGTATGAATACCAGAAGGACTCTCTCATGGCTATTTTCCTTTTATTACATTTTCCTTTTATTACAAAAACAATATCTGCACAAAGTAAAAAATTTCAACACTACAGAAGGGTATAAAACAAAAGGTAAAAATCTCCCACATCTTCGCAGGTTCCACTGCTATTTCTTGAATATCCATCTAGGGATGTGTGTGTGTGTGTGTGTGTGTGTGTGTGTGTGTCTGTGTGTGTGTCCGTGTGTGTGCGTCTGTGTGTGTCTCTGTGTGTGTCTGTGTGTGTGTGTGTGTCTATTTATATATACGTCCTTAACACCGCATATGAAATAATGCAACTCATCTCTTTTGAGATATAAGCGTATTTAGAATGAATAGTTAATGCCGCGGGCATATAACTTTCTCCAAAGGTGAGTTAACAAAGGCTTTCCTATTTTCTGACCAGTGATTGCACCAGAAAGCTGGCAGCTTTCCTTTTCAGAAGCTGAGGACCTTGGCCACCAGTGGCGGGGGTCCCCGTGCAGCCCGGTTCCCTGACCCTGGGCAGCTCCTCTCTGTTCCTTTCTCAACACTGACAGCAAAGGAGTTTGATTTCACTCCCCTAACGTGGGATTCTGCTCGTGTGGTTTAAAGTCACAGCAACTTTGTCTTGATTAGCCCAGTTCCCCTGCACCTGCGCGGACTCCAGCCCCCCTCAGCCACATGCACGCATGTCAGGCAATACAGATTCATTCCAGAGACCAGGAGGGAGACTCCAAGCGCGCTCGTGTTCACGCACCAATCACAGATGATTTCTTTCTCTCTCCGCTCCCTCTTCTCCTTCTAAATGCAAAGCATGTACAACAGCTGTGAATGTGAGAGACAGGCCAGTGCCCCGTGCAAAGGAAAGCAATCACCAGTACTCGGAAAACATTATGGTGCCTGCCATCCTGAGCTCATGAAACCAGGAACAGTGAATACATTTAGCCGTAACGACTTTATTTCAAAGGCAAACATATGTGCTTGCAATCCGAGCTGGTGCTCATTGAGAATTAATTGCTTGACAAAATAAATTTAAGGCAGAGCGTCATTTGTGAGGGGGAAACACCGTGGAAGAAATTCACAACGGGCGGTAATGGGTACAGCATTCTCCCGCAGACCCAACAAAGGAGCCAATGATTTGTCTCCTTAAATTTTTTAATAAATGCAGTGGTATTTTTAGAGTTTAAGAAGGGAAAAATCTGGCCCTCTGTGGTGTTTCCTGTGGAAAAACTACTAGATGCAAGAGAATAGTGAAGCTGGGACATTTGAAGAACCCGCAGTGGCTTTTCCCGATGGTAGCTACTCATTCTACTTACTCTCCTGGGGCCACTCTTTCCTCTCTTTGCTATATGTACTATTTCTCCTATTTTCCTTTTGGGCTGAGAAGCATGGGAAGAACATTAGTATGTTCCTGGGTTTTCAAGGAAAACAGAATCAGTATAAGGCGACTTGGCTACTTGGATACAAGTGGCTGTTGTACGTGACCAGTCACACTTTCTGTCCCTGGATGGATGCTGGGACACAGCCTCTTCGTTCCTTGACTCAGAAATTCTGAAACTACAGGAGCTACGAGATTCAGTGAGAATCTAGGCTTTGTTAAGAGGAGGTACCAAGTCTAGGTCATTTCCGCCAGATTTTTTCTTTTTCTGACGTTGCATGGGGCTAATATGAAAGTAAAACACCTCTCTCGCTCTTTCTCTCATAACCCTAAGACTCCTCCCAGGAGATGCGGGGCCACCCATGTTTCCTCCTCTTCCTCTCTCTGGAGAGAACAATCTGACCATGTTAACCACAGTCAAGTGCTGGGAGCGCTCATCTTGATATCTGAGCTATCCACAGGGATTCCCTTATTTTCAAAACGTCATTTATTACTGAGACCCCTCTGTGAGAAGACACAGACTCTCTCCTCTCTCTCTCTCAAGCTCTGTGGGGAGGGGAGTCACTTGGTCCTCCACAGACAGAGTTAGGGACCAGGAGGGGCGTAGTGAAGACTGTGTTACAAGCTTCCAAACAGAGGAGTTACGCCACGCGATCCCTCTAAGCGGATGCGTATGTCTCCTGGCAACCATGAGGGCGGTTTCCCAAAGGTCTTCTTCATCCCCCTGGAAAGGCCCCCAGTCATGGGAATGCTTATGAGCCCCTTCCACTGCACCTCCGTGGGCAGGAGGTTGAACGGGAAATGAGAAAACTCTTCCATTCTTGATAGACCCAGGTTCCTCTTCATGGGGCTGACCTATGGGGCAAAGCTCCTCAGAAATTCTGGTTTAGGGATTCCCTTCAGCCTCAAACGTTCCTTAAATCTCAAGGCTACTATTATTCTGGCCATCTGTGTGCTTCTGGGAAAAAAATACTGAGTTGAAAGTTACTGAAAGGATTTGGAGATCATTTACATTTCAAAGATCAAAGTGACCGATTTGGTATAGTTATAAGGAGTCACTGAAAGCCCCGTATCTTATCATGCTTTTTCTAGAAGTGAAGAAAATACATTCAGCCTTCCCAGTTCACTGCCTGCCTACTTAGCTCCACAAAGAATGTTATCTATGTATTAGAATGGGAAGCATTTGGGAAGAGGCTAGATTTTCCAGAATTTTCTCAGAAGTGATAGCGTATCAAAGAATATCTGGGGAGGGCTTCCCTGGTGGCGCAGTGGTTGAGAGTCCACCTGCGATGCAGGGGACACGGGTTCGTGCCCCGGTCCGGGAAGATCCCACATTCCGCAGAGCGGCTGGGCCCGTGAGCCATGGCCGCTGAGCCTGCGCGTCCGGAGCCTGTGCTCCGCAACGGGAGAGGCCACAACAGTGAGAGGCCCACGTACCGCAAAAAAAAAGAAAAAAGAATATCTGGGGAAAAATAGAATGTTATTCTTAGCGTTTCTGTAATTCAAAAATTCAAGTTAGGTAGTTTGAAAAGATTCCTATGCCTGTAGTGTAGAGAATAGGTTGAAAAGGTAATTCTAACTTTAATAACGGTAAGCAAGTAATTTTATTTCTGTGACGGTAGGAAACTTGTTCTCCTTTCATCTTTTCAGGTGGAGTTTGTCCACTATGACTTTTATTGAACTCATTTACTTTGGAATCATTCATCATATTCAAAGAAATGAGAGAACATTTACATGGAGGTTTATAGATGTTTGGGTTCCTTGATAGCCAAGACCTCAAAGAAAGTGATTGGGCAGGAGCTTTGAAAGAAATTTTCCTCAGCTGAACAGAAGCATAAAAGCAGGTATCAGAGATAGCTGTGGAATAACTCACTATATATTTCACAAGATTAAATCTTTGGAGAGTTTCAATTTTATTAATGGCCTCTTTTCTGAGTCCTCGATTACTGTAAGATTTATGAATACACCTCTGAGTTTCTCAGCATGCAAACTGTACCCATATGATATCTTGGAGGTTTTTTTCCCCTTGCTTCTGAAAGCACATTTCTTTGAATTCCACCAATTTGTAATTTGAGATGTTTGGGACAGTTTCATTCTGAAGAATATACCTGTACCAGGAAGGGGCCTTGCTCAGCGACGACAGGGAATGAATGATAGTATAATTTTTTTTTTTTTGGCCACACTGTGTGGCTTGCAGGATCTTAGTTCCCCAACCAGGGACTGAACCCACGCCCCCTACAGTGGAAGCCTGGGAGTCATAACCACTGGACCGCCAGGGAATTCCTGAAATTGTAATTTTAATGCTTGTCTACTTTCAAAGAATAGAATATTTGAAGGCACTCTTACAAAGTAAAGTGTTTATTTTCTAACATAACCTGAGTTCATTTTTGGTTAGGTTCAAATTTTAGCAGTAAATCCCTTATGTCCTAAGGCAAAAAAGAGCTGGGGTGGGATGAGAGAGAGAGAGAGAGAGAGAGAGAGAGAGAGAAGAAAACAAATGTTCACCAGGTGGCCTTTAATTAGCTTAATTAGCTTTGGTCTGTTCCTTAAACGTGCATTTTCTATACTTCCTGCTTTCACAATTCATATCTTATAAGCAAGAATTTAGTTTTACACCATTAGCACATAGTTATTTTCCATTAGAATAAACCAGTAATGATCAGTCATCTGGCTGTATAAAGTAATATAAAGATCCCTATTTCTTTAAGAGAAAGTATTTTAAGAGTATAAAGCTTCTGTCAGAGTGGTGAGGCAGCCACATTTTTACAATGTTTTTTATTTTCCTAATGGAAATATAGACAGACTCTTGCTACGGAAACTTTGGATTATTATATTTTATATACTTTGTTTCCAGAAAGAAAAAAAAAGTAGCAATACATTAAAAATACAAATTATATCCTGTTGGGATTTTCTCCCTGAGACACTATGGGAAGCATTGAAAATCTTGCCAGGTTACTTCTCATGAGATCCTCAGCCCATTTGTTTAGTACTTTTGTTCTGAGGAATGTTTACTCAAGTATTCAAACTCTGCGAACTGCTAAATCAAATCTCTAAAACTGACAGAACTTTTTAAGTAGAAAAATGCTTGTAAATTTGTTAAGTTTCATAGTTATTGGAATGATGGTTTATCTATGGTTTTCAAACTCTTGCAGCATCTCTAAGATGAACTATCATAAGATAAACTCTGCTGAAGCCATCAACATGCCTGCCTCTTATAAGAGCCAATATGTGCTATAAACTCGTATCATGGTGGTTAAATATATATGTATATCTTCCTTTTCTTCTTTTCTCTCCAAAAGGAAAAGGAAGATAATAATACGTATAACAAGAAACGGAAATTATTAGTTGTCTGTGATGTCATAAATCTAGTAAAAGTATTATATGATATAAAGGATAGAACAAAAAAATTTGTTATGTCCAATAAAAATAGAGATTGGTTTTTAAACAGATCTGTTTCATTTTATTATTTTAATTACTATTCAAGAATATATAGTTCTGTTCAATGAGGATCAACAACAAAAAATTTCCAAAAATAAAATAATTTAAAAACTCAATAGCATTTAATGAACGTCTACTATGTGCTGTTCACTGGCTCGGCAATGGTTTATCCAGTCAGTGTAACACAGTTCCTCTCCAGTTCCTTCCCTTTCTGCTTTCCTACCTCTAGCTTTCTTGAATTCCGAGGCCAATAAGAAAATGCGCCACTCAGATATGCTGCTGTGGTGAACATAACCAACCAGCACCAACTACTGCCCATCTCTACCCACTACTTCCTTTGGGCGTAAGCCCATAAATCCCAAGGATGCCCTCAGCCAGCAAAACAGGGATGATGACGTAGGCAAGTCCTAAAGGACACAGGACTCCTTAGCTCAGTTCTGGCTCGAATTCCCCCACCAGTGAGGCCGTCAGAGGTACACCACAAAGTTAGGCCCTTCTTCCCCAGCGCTCTGCTTCACAGGGACACAAGGCTCTTCCTCTTTGACCTTCATTGGCTCTGTCTCCTTCTTCCATCACAGGTGTCCCCTCTTCCTCCAGTGAATCTCTTGCACACCTCATCCCGTCTCCTGTCTCAGAGGTCTGTTTCAGGAAGGATGCCAACGAACACCAGCCCTTTTTGGCATCTGCCCTTGGGGCCAGGCTACCCTTCTCTGCCTCACTTACCACTGCCTACCAGAAGCTTCCTTCTGACTATTTCTTACCCTCTTTCGGTTTCCTAAGCCCTCCTTCTCTGTATGCACCACCCAACGCTACCATGTCTCTCTTTCTTATTTAGGTTTGTCACTGTCTGTTTTGTTTCCTGATATATCCTGAATGCTTAAAACCGTGGCTGACACATCGTAGGTCCTCAGTAAGTACTTACTGAATAAATGAATGTTAGTTCTGAGAAAGAATCAACAGTTCTGGAGTACGCTTCTTTTCTGATAATGTCGCTGCAAACTGACCCATTGCTCCTGACATCTAGTGGCAGGACGGAAAACTGTCCTGAGACCAGAAGTAATTTCACTGGCGGGCTCAAGTCCAAACCGTAGAAAATGTCAGAAGGCCTACTCTTCGGGGCATATAACATTTTATAGGGTTAGTATACTTTTTAGATACTTAACAGGTTATGTACTTATCAGTGAAAACTCCAGTCATGGACAGTCACTTCTCACTGGATAGAAACCCAGTGGGAAAAGTGTAACCAGCCCCAGCTGGGTAAATGGGTTAGACAGCAAGCTGGATCTGTACCATCATAGAGGTTCTCCAACCCTGACATCCCATCCCATCTACCTACGGCAACAGAAATGGACACATGAAAACATACAACAGTTTCAACAAGTTACGGTGTAGCAGCCACAGAACTTGGAATATGGACGAGTCTGGTTTTAATTCCGAGATTCCCAGTGGCCAAATGATGCACTTGCACTCCAAAAGGAGCTTGCACAAGGACCTGGTGAACCATATGCACACCACGCTCTTCCGCTGGAGGACCAGAGAGTGAAACGAGAAAAACACAGGCAGCAGGGAAGACTCATTTTTATCACTTTTCTTCCTGCATTCAACAAATATACTTAAGTGGCACCAATGTGTTCCAGGCACTGTACCAGGCTCTTGGGATACACCAAGGAACAGAAGACAACAATTCCTGCCCTCGGGGAATCAATCTCTCCCTCTTCCCATCCTCCAAACGGGCTACAGCTCTCCAGATGCCCCAGTGTGACAAGGATATGCTGCTTGTGTAACAGGGGACAAAGCCTGCTCTTAACAATGGTTAAGATCTGTAGTAGCTTGGAAAGGAGCAGGGAACTGGGGTCTGTTTTCCTCAAAAGGACACTTCACTAAGCCAGCCACTCCCAGAGACTGAAGAAAGTATCAGATTCTCATGAGGGCTGTACTGCCTGAGAAATAGGTCAGAAAATGAAAGTTCATTTTTTGGAGGAAATATCCCAAAGTGCCAGGATCCCCTGAGAAGTTGGGTGGGAATGCGGAGTATCACACTGGCCCTGAGATGATGACAAGAGGAGGTGCGAGGATGTTCAGAGCCCCAGATGGAAAAAAAAAAAAAAAAAAAGGGAGGCAAGTGTTAGGCACAAATGACCACCCTTAACCTCTTCATGTGGGTAAAACATATGCCTTGAAACCTACTGATTGTAAAAAAGGATGAGAAAGATGGTAGATGTTTATAATTCCTGTCCTCAAATTTTAAGACACTCTATGAACTTCTTAGTTTCTAATATGGTGTATACGTATTTCTTGGAGAATACATATCTCCATCATGAAGTTGGCTGAATGCGCCACGGGCTTTGTCGACAGACAGATGTAGATGTGAACTCAGCAACAGTAGAATTCCATGACCCTGGACACGCTGTTTTGCCTTTCTGTTCCTCAGCTTCCTTATCTATAAAATAAGTTATATTAGTATCTACCTAAATTCAGTATTATATATGGAAATGCCTGGTATATAACAGAACCCCAAACATGTTAATTTCCTTTTATTCTCTGGGTTGCCATCAACTTCTGGCTCACAAAAATCCATGTACTATGATTTCGCTGGTATTCTCAATCTTAACTGAAGAGGTATAGTTAGAAAAATGTAGGATGTCTCATTGCCTTATTATTTGTTTTGCATCAGACCAGAATTTTCTGTTTCAAATCACTTGCATTGTTTAGGAAAATGGGTATGGCTTGTTCACAAGGTTATCCATTCCATGGCGTCTGCCTCATGTGGTGATTACATAACTCATATTGGTGTTAATCAGCTCCTCCTTCTTGCTACAAGTATCAAAGTTCACAAAGTTTCTACACTTGCAAGAGACACCTAACAGAACACATATCAGTATATTTTTGAGAAGTTGTTTTATAAACTGTAAAATGAATCTTTAGAATGTACTAAGGGCACAAAGCTTTTAGTAAACCGAGTTTGATCACTGATTTTTAAAGGTGATAAAATAAAGCTGCCCTTTTAGGTACACTCCACCCTGCCCACTGGGTCTGACAGTGCCTTAGCTGAGAATCACTGGCTATGAAGCCCCTCTTACTGATCAAGTATGGTGTCTGAAGTGGGATCTTTTGCAATAACCCCGCACATCCCAACTCTCTACTCCCCAGACCCAGATTTCCTTTAAGAGTATGTTGGGGATGCTACAAAAAAGACTTTCCATTGAGACCCTTAAAAGACAGCATATTTATGGGAAGTTTCTTGTATTGGTTGACACGGGAACGATTTTAGAGCCAGAGATGGTCTCAGGCAGACTCACCAAATTTCCCACGGACCTAGAATAAGTATGGTTGCAGCAGCCTGACTTTTCCTTGGTTTTGAGAAAGGCCCCGAGATTAGCTAGAGGAGAGCTGGCTGACACGAGGGGTCTCTCGGCCGAGAGGAGGTGGTGCTGGAATGGCTGCGGGGGGGACATGCGACTGGGCAGTCTGATGTAAAGGCAGACTTTTCAGAGAAGAATAACGGCAACTGAGAACCAGACGGGCCTGTGTAAACCACACCTGGTAGTTGTGTGGACAGTTTCCAGACGAGAACCAGATGTCTGGTCCCAATGCTGAGCTATGACGTAAGCTCACCGGCTCTTTGATGCCAAGCTGGGGAGGCTGGGGAAAAGCGACATCTCAAACTGATGGTATTATAACCTGAAATTGAGTTTACCTGGCATTGACTAAATAAAAGTCTCTTCCTTCAAGTGGAATAGAAGTCCAGGATAGAGATTCAATTTAGTAATAGAAAAAAGAGTATCTTTTTTAAACATGTTTTTAGAGTACATTGAGTTCATTGGCAAATGTGTACTTCACCTTCCAGAAATTTCTCCTGCATTCCTCCTGTCAGTATTTTCCAAACAGCGTTTTGTGAGACACTAATTCTGTGACACATTAGCAGATATTCCGGAGAAAGCAACGATTTCCCTAATAAATAATTTCGGGGAAACACTGCATAATACGTTAAAGTTCTAAAAGATCTTGCAAAACGAGAACCGTTCCACTTTTCTGTCAGCTAACGTTTTCCCGTATCATTTCGATACAACCTATTTCTTATTTGCCAAGCATCAATAAACATCTCTGAGGAAACTACCATTCTGTAGAAAACTTTGGCAACGCTCTTCCGCCAATAGGAACATATAATTTCCATCCCTGTCTCTTCAGTTTAAAACAGTGTGTTTGTAATTGATCTTTGCCTCATTTTAAATGAACTGATTCAACAAGCATTTTGTGATCTCCTACTGTGTGCCCCGTGTTAACTAGAGGATTCTGGAACTTCTCCTACTATGTGCCCCCTGTTAACTAGAGGGTTCTGGAACTTCTCCTACTATGTGCCCCGTGTTAACTACTGGATTCTGGAACTTCTCCAGGCTTTGTTTCCCAGCTTTACCGAGATGTAATTGACACGTAGTGCGTGATGACTGCATACACTCATGTGTTGTGAGCTGAGTGCCACGTGCTTGCTAACCCTCCACCAAAGCTTGCTCTCACTGCCATCAGGGTGGGAGTGTGTGGGGGTGCGCCGTTCAGGCCACCGGGGGTGCCTGTCGGGGGGTCCGTGGGCAAGGTGTCCCAGTGCCTCCTGGGCTGGCCTCCCGATGGAGCCCGGGATTTAGCGGGTAGGATCCATTTTCCTTTGCTGACAGTCACGCAGTTCACGACTCGGAGTTCTGGGTCGGGTGAGAGGGAAACGGGTCTCTCTCACACTGTCCTACACGGCTGGCGAAGCCGACGTACTCTCACGCTCTCACTTTCTCACACAGGAGAAATCCTGGGCCGAGAAGGGCTCTCTCGGCAGTGAGCTGGGCTGCCTTGGGGGAGGGAAGATGTCGGGGAAGTCAAAGTATTCCTCTTACCCCCTCCAATGAGTTCAAATTTGGATTTCTTTTGACCCTAATAGTGTGTTGGAAGTTCTCTGTTGCACTGCTGGACAAAGGCTCTGTCATCTCACAGCGCTTGTCTATCAGTGTCTGCAGAGACGCCTGGACCATGGCCAAGAGGGGCCAGAGCCGGTTCACAGGCTGCTTGGGAGGCCGCAACTGGGGCTGAGGTCTGTACATCTATTGTCCTGCACAGGCACAGGTGAGGCCCCTCCCAGGGCCCTTGGAGTATGGCCCTCACAGCTCCCGCACAGGCCCTTTTGTCCATGGGTGGTCACCAAATTGTTGTTGTTGATACACAGAGGGATGTCGTATTTGACCATCTTGCTATTTCTAAGGAGTTTTAGTGGTTTCAATAATTCTTTCTTAAAAACTGTATGATGTTCCCTTTTTCAGTACAAGTTCACATCATGGACTCTTCGTGTAAGAAAATCAATCCATCTCCGACCTGCGCTGCTTCACCCTCCTTAGGCGACCTGGTGCTTCCCTGCTCCTGGGAGGTTACCATGTCGATGCCAAACTTGTGTGGACGCCCGATCAGCGTAGCGCACCACCGCCCAGATCTCCTGGGCTCACGCAATCCTCCTGCCTCGGCCTCCCGAGTAGCTGGGACTACAGGCGAGCATGGTACATATATGCAATGGAATCTTACTCAGCCATTAAAAAGAATAAGATAATGCCATGTGCAGCAACATGGATGGACGTAGAGAGTGTCACACTAAGTGAAGTAAGTCAGACAGAGAGAGAGAAATATCGTATGATATCGCTTATATGTGGAATCGAAAAAGAAATGATACAGATGAACTTATTTACAAAACAGAAACAGACGCACAGACTTAGAGAACGAACTTAAAGTATAAAAAATGATAATATTTAAAATAAAATATAAAGCGTATGCAACGCAAGCACATTCTTGAAGATTTAGTTCTGCCATTTCTTTCTATAGGAAATCACCCTGATGACCTCCCTCCACCCTATGACTCTGCTCTGCGCCTTTCTCTGTGTCCCTGTGATATCCCGTACACACTTCTATCAGTACATTTACTGTCTTGTGCTTATTGCTTTATATACCTGTTTCCCACAGTCTAAGGTGTGCTTATTGTTGGCTAGCGTTGCCTTGTTTGTTGTTGTTCTGCTAAGGCTCGGCGTAATACCTGGCATATAGTAACCATTCAGTAAAACTGATTGTCTAACTATGCTTCTTTTCTGATGCCTAAATTTAAATATGTGCATGTAACTTTGATGGATTAATAGTAGATTGAAATTATTCATAGTGCCCCAGACTAATGGAGAAAAAAGTGAATCCCAGTTACCTACAATCTCCTATCCTGCAGTTTGTCCTCCAGCGAAGATCACACAGACAGTTATAGGAGAAAGAGCCGTATGTAACTTAGGCGATCATTTGATAAATAACAAAAAATTGCTCTGTAGAAAAAATGCTATAGTGTGAATAGTACAAACAGGCTGTTAATTCTCTTGTTATAAAGTGACAGATTCGCAACTAAATAAGGAAGTTGAAACATTCATTTGATATATACAGTCGTGGTAATATCTGAGGATTTGGAGGTCCTTGAATAAAAGGATATAGTACTAGACGAGATGTATACTGATGAATTCTACTGATGGTTCCTTCAATGACAGAATAGTTTGATCAAAAAGCCACAAAGTTGCCCACTGAGATACACAGAGGAAAAAGTGGAGATTCATTAATACTTCAAAGGTGAACTTGCCCAGTGCTGACGACTCACACAGCAGGAAGCTCTGGGTTATGTAAATGGTGCCTTCATTAAGGTACAAAAATATTTTGCAAATTACGGGAGGTCAGAGATGGTGATTGACTGGGGTTGCCTATGAACTCTTTCATTAACATGCTACACCTTCATACCAGAGAATCAACCTGACCACTGAGAAGGACGGAATGAAGAAGGATGGCATTTTCATTAAGACTCCTATTCATGCAAGATACTGGGTGATAAATTACATATATACTATATATTATACATATAATTATATAATATGATTATAATATATAATTATTATATAATATAAATCATAATATATATATATACACACACACTTTATTTAATGAAAAACTTGTAAATACTTAGTGTCAGTCTCTTCTGATACTTGAGTCCACTAGACGTGTGTATATCACATGGCATTTAAAATCTTGGGTCCTGAAATTGCAGGTACCTGCATTTCAATTTGCTCCTTGTTCGATAGCTCTGTGGCTTTAGGCAAGTCCCTCAACCTCTTTCTATGCCTCGTTATATCCTCATCCTTTAAATAGGGAAAAAATAATGCCCACTTTGTAAGTTAGCAGTGACTTTAGTAACTCCTGAATATGTGTTACTAATATTATAATGAATGCCTCAATCTATCCTGAACCATTTACAATATTTTATCTATATTGTAAAGTTATAATGCAGTATACAAAAATTATGTGGTTCTTATGCCTATTAGAAAATATCAATGGGAAAGAACAGAAACTACAGGAAGTAAATAGATATTGTTGGTCTCATTTTTCTTCCCAGTCTTACTGAGACATAATTGATATATAACATTGTATTAGTGTTAGGTATACAACATAATGATTTGATATAGGTATGTATTGCAAAATGATTACCACAATAGGGTTAGTTAAAACATTCATCACCTCAATTTTTTTTTGCCAGTGATGAAAACTTTCAAGATCTACTCCCTTAGTGACTTTCAAATATACACTACAGTACTGTTAGCTACAGTCACCACGCTGTACTGTTGGTCTCATTTTATAGCTGAGCATACTAGACATGAAATATATCACATGGTGTTTAAGAGCTTGGGTCTTGTTTTGAATATAACAAATATGGCATTTTAAACAGTGAGAAAATTGGGGGTTATTCAATGATACTGGGAAATTGGTTTAAGCGTTGAATAAAAGTGCATTTATAGTCTCAAACGTTAGGCTAAAATAAATTCAAGATGGTGAGACCAACAGTTGACTCCCAGTTCTACATTCCCCTAACTTTCCCTTTGCCAAGGTAAAGACTATATTTCCAAGTGTCATTGGTCGAATTATGAACCCCCAAATTTATATGTGAAGTCCTAACCTCAGTGCCTTGGAATGTGACCTTATTTGGAAATAGGATCACAAAAGATACACTTAGTTAACATGGAGTGATTAGGGTAGGTCCTAATTCCCTATGACCGGTGTCCTTATACAAAGGGGAAGTCTGGGCACAGAGACACGCACACAGGGAGAACACCAGGTGATGATGGAAGTCGAGGTCAGGTTGACACTCCTACAAGCCAAGAACAGGAAAGCCAACGATGACTGCCAGCAAACCACCAGAAGTTAGAGGAGAGCCTGAGAACAGGTCCTTCCTCAAGCCTCAGATGCAAACCATCTCTGCCAACACCGTGATCTTGGACTTCAAGACTCCAACACTGTGAGACAACGCATTGCTGTTGTCTAGGTCACCCCGTTTGTGGTACTTTGTCCTGGCAGCCCTAGCAAACTGAGACACCCAGTTTCCATTGCAGATGTGGCTGTGCAAAGAAGTCCCAGACATACTCGCATGAGTAAAATATTATGTGAAAGTCCTGAATGGCTTTCTTTAAAAAGAAGGAGAAAGAGAAGAAGAACAAGAAGAGGAAGAAGAGGAAGAAGAAGAAGAGGAAGAGGAAGAAGAAGAAGAAGAAGAAGAAGAAGAAGAAGAGGAAGAAGAGGAAGAGGAAGAAGAAGAGGAAGAAGAAGGAAGAAGAAGAAGAGGAAGAAGAGGAAGAAGGAGACAAAGAGGAAGAAGAGGAAGAAGAGGAAGAAGAGGAGGAAGAAGAGGAAGAAGAAGAGGAAGAGGAGGGAGAAGAGGAAGAAGAGGAAGAGGAGGAAGAAGAGGAAGAAGAAGAAGAAGAAGAGGAAGAAGAGGAAGAAGAAGATACTTGTTCTCTTCTCTCCCTGTCTCCTTTCCACAGATTGGATAAGTAACTGTTTTTCTGGTGACCCAGCTTTGATTCTGTGGGTTAGTGAGAAAAAAGTTGAAATAGAGAAGCAACTTGGTGGACAAAGGTCCCTAGAAGACCAGATATACCAAACTGCTTCCCTGTGTCAGACCACTGGTCTACATCTAGAACATTATGTGAGAAAGAATTAGTTTCTCTCACTTTGGAGCAACTCTATTTCGGGTGCTTGTTGTATCCTACCCCCTTGCTAATACAGTGGATTAAAAAAAGATAAATGTGAAAAATGAAATTAAAAGTTAGTATTTATCTGACTATATGTATACGTAACTTCAAAGCTAAAAACTTTATGTGTAAGAAGACCTTTTAAACATAAAAACAAAGTAAAAAATCAAAAGAGGCAAGGTTTCTCTATTTGTCTACAGAGAAATTTTTAAATTCTACACATCAAAACAAAGAACTAGTTAAGTAACATGAAACTGGCAAAAATATTTTAAATGTATGATAGACAAATGTTTGTGTAAACACCCTATAAAACTCAACAACAAAAAAAGTGATCAACATCACAAAAGTTAAAACCCCATATCAAGTAGGCAAAGGGAAAGCAAGCTATCCAAAATTAGAAGAAATTCAGGGCACTCTTCTGTCGCACTGGTAGCAAGAGTGTAAATTGCTGTCCTCTCCTTAGGTGGTTACTTGACAACATGCGTCGAAAAGCTGGGCCATGTCGTTCACACTCTTGGGACCAGAAGCTCCGCTTTTAATCTTAAAGAGTTTACCCGAGAGCAACAAAAGGTACATATTCACAGCAGTGTTACTAATGACAGCAAAAATCAGAAATAAAAAGTCCAGTGGTCAGTTTTAAAGTCGGTTATGTGCAAAATGCCTGAGGGAATTACAGCACATTTCTAGGATGCAAAATTCCTGTTGTTAAATTTATCTATACGTGTGTATGTGTATATATATATATTATATAGATATATAATGCCATAGAGAGTGTTTATGACTTTCTACTAGGTGAAGCAGTAATTTGTTAAGAAAAATTATGAAAGTTTAATACTGATTTTCTCTGTTGCTGACATTATTAACTATCCTTAACATTTTCTTTTTGCTTTTGACTTTCATATGTTCAAATTATATAATCAGAAAAGAAAAATCTCACCGCTCACCCAAAAAAATGCTACAGCCACCCAATTTCAATACGAACACCACACCCACAAAAGCCTTTCGATTTACCCAGGATGTAGCCAAAATCCCCTTTGAACTGTACACTTACAAACTGCATGAAATACATATTAAAAATGTTTTACATGAAGGAATAACATTATTAAGTTATAGTAAGTCACAGTCTTACTCCTCCCTCCCTTGTTATTTCATCCTGCGCCTTCACACCACGCCCCGCTTATCCTGACACCTGTGTGGATGCCACCGAGCAAAGCAGCCAGGGTGGAAAGGCGCTGCCTTCCCCAGGGGCTCCTGTATCAGGGGACCCACCTCCGTGAAAAGGACCTTCATGCAATAGAATATTATGCAGCTGTTACCAAACTGAGGCGGATCTACTGGCTGCTCCTGTGTAAAAGTTCCAACCTCGTCATCAAACAGCAATAAAAAGGTCAAACATAATATGTTCCCTAGTTTCCATCTGTATGAAAAGATGTGTGTGGCAGACACACACTCACATATGAACTTGAATATGGAGAGCATCTCTGGGAAGGCGGACTGGAGGCTGGCACACGGATGAAGAAGCTGTCTGCTTTCACTGTACATCCTTCCATAGCGTTTGAATTTCCTCCATGTGTATACATAGCTTTAAAACCAAAAACTAAACAAAACAAACAACAAGCCAATCCCAGTTCAAACAGAAATAGAAAATATACCATTATCTTTAAAAATGAGGTTTACAACATTTAAAAATATATTCATGTTTTTAAGATTCAAAACCTTCAAGTTCATTAAACTAGAGGACATAATATTTGTCCATTCCTTCTTTCAGCAGGAAGGCAGCGTGTGGTTATTCAACACCTTCTGTATGTGACATGGGCTCCCTGTCTACAAGCTCGTGGTCCAGTGGGAGAGATGGGTATGTAAATAAATATTTCATATACAAAGTTACTTTAAAAATAACAGAGGATTATATAAGTGAGGATGTAGGCACAGAGGAGAGAGTGAACAACACTGCACTATCATGAGTGTCATTCACTAACTCTAACAAGAGTCAGAGAGAGAGCTTAACCGAGCGTTGAAGACGCTACATCTTGAAGATGCGGTAGAAGGTTGGCTGGAAGATTATGAGAATGGGGCTCCCAGGTGGGGGAACAGCAGGTGCAAATGCACCAAAGCAGGAAACTGAATGGACCAGGCATGAAGCTGCTGTTTAAGAATCAATTCCAAGATAGTCAAATATTAAATATTCTAATAATACCTAACATTTATCAAACACTTAGTATATGTATATTGCCAGGCACTGCTCTAAATGTTTTACATGCTACTACCTCATTTCACCTTCACAATAATGAAGGACGCTTATCATCGTAATTCTTTGAGTGAAAAAACAGAGACTGGAAGAGCTCTAATTAGATCGCCCAGAGTCACAAAAATAGTAATTGGTAGAGCTGGGATTTGAACCTAGGTTTGAGACACTTTTAATCACTACTCCATCTTGTCACCTGTGTAAAATCTCATAGAAAAATACAAGCCACTATATGCTATTTGGGTGTGTGTGTGTGTGTGTGTGTGTGTGTGTACTTTTTATTGAACTATTTAAGAAAGTAACACTTTTCCTGCTCTCAAGATTTAATCATTGAATATTTAGTAGATTATCAGAAAGAATCAGAAGAAACACATTTTAAATCCTTATATTTTTCCCTTCATCATTAGTGAAAAATTACTTCAATTACTCTTTAGGAAGCACTTTGTTTATCTATACTCACAGGAATTGTAGATTACTTCTTTAATTTGAAAAGCTAATCAAAAATTAAAGTAAAACCTTCACTTCCATCCTCTGAAATATCAATGAATAAAGGGAAGCAAAAGTTGTGTGGTTCAGTGTGCTACCTACCAGAAAGTTCTAGTAGCCTGCACTCAACAGATTGACCGTTAAATAATAAATAAATTAAAAGTAAAATAATAATCAAGATTCATAATTATATCCTTAGGGCTTTGTAGGTTCCCCGAATGCTTCTGAATTATCAACTAAGCCATGGTTAGACTATTTTTTCATAAATTGGATTTCATTGTATTTTAATTCCTTAAAAATTGTCCATGTAGGCAAGGTATCTGGTAACCATAAAATCTGATTAACCCAAATATCTTCTGCCTGACTCACAGCATACTGCAGTCTGTTGTATAGATCTGCTCTCTTATGCATTTGGAGAACTGCCAGGTGTTTCCACGTTCTTTGCAGAACACTGACTATTGATAAATGTTATATCCGCACAACACAGGCGTCCCTGCCACACAAATGATCTAGAGGGGCCCTCCCAGCCTACCTATTAGACCCTAAATGCATCCATTTAGACTGACAGAGAACTGTCTGCTTGGATTATACAATGGTTTAGGAAAGAAAGTTTTCATAAGTGCTTGCCTCATAGTTCGTAATCCTGCATTGAATCGTTCATATCCTAATTTATTACCCATGTCACGATCCAGATTTATATCTTTGCAGAGCTGTGGACCAACTGCTTATTCATGTTCAGGAATCACATCGGTGGTGGGTTTCACAAGCCTCCTGGAATTTATTGTTGAACTCAGTTGTGGAATGATCAGTCCTTTGACAGGGCATCATACTTTGTAAGTTCAAATCTATATTTCTGTCCACAAGATCGAGTGTGTTGACAAATTTTTGGCATAGAACTTCTATATTCTGTGTCAAGTGAGACTCTTGTCTGATGCTTTTACAAAGTCCTTGTGAAATGGATCTCCCATAGAGATTTTCTCATGCACTCTTTCAATACCTGAACTTTCACCATAGTACTTTGGCATCAAAAATCAAATCCCTTCAAAGTCTCTGGAGAGTCACTCTCCCAACTGCTTTGGAAACCATGAAAGAGAACAAATTCACAGACTTGTCTGAAGAACAGTACTGGTGGCCTTAGCAATCACTGAAGGAATATACAAACCACCAGCTTCAACAGAGTGAAAGTTCCTTTGCTCTCTTATATCTTTACTTCTGCAGATCCAGTGAGAATCTTTGCTTTAATTTTAGTTTCGAATTTTTAATTTTAATATTTAGAGAGGTGTGTATTTTGCCTATCACATTCAATTTTTATGGAGTAACTTCAAAAATTTTTAATTGCTTTTAAAAATTTAATATATTTTCAGCATGTAGTTGCTCATATATTTAAGTACAATTTGATACATAAAAGACAAAAAGGGGGCTATTTACTTTTTTTTTTACATCTTTATTGGAGTATAATTGCTTTACAATGGTGTGTTAGTTGCTGCTGTATAACAAAGTGAATCAGCTATATGTATACATATATCCCCATATCTCCTCCCTCTTGCGTCTCCCTCCCACCCTCCCTATCCCACCCCTCTAGGTGGTCACAGAGCACCGAGCTGATCTCCCTGTGCTATGCGGCTGCTTCCCACTAGCTATCTATTTTACATTTGGTAGTGTACATATGTCCATGACACTCTCTCACTTCGTCCTAGCTTCTCCCTCCCCGCCATGTCCTCTAGAACATTCTCTATATCTACGTCTTTATTCCTGTTCTGCCACTAGGTTCATCAGTACCATTATTATTATTATTATTTTTTAGATTCCATGTATATGTGTTAGCATACAGTATTTTTCTCTTTCTGACTTACTTCACTCTGTATGACAGACTCTAGGTCCATCCACCTCACTACAAATAACTCAATATTGTTTCTTTTTATGGCTAACAGTCCATTGTATATATGTGCCCCATCTTCTTTAGCCATTCATCTGTCGATGGACACTTAGGTTGTTTCCATGTCCTGGCTACTGTAAATAGAGCTGCAATGAATATTGCGGTACATGACTCTTTTTGAATGATGGTCTTCTCAGGGTATATGCCCCGTACTGGAATTGCTGGGTCACATGGTAGTTCTATTTTCAGTTTTTTAAGGAACCTCCATACTGTTCTCCATAGTGGCTGTACCAATTCACATTCCCACCAGCAGTGCAAGAGTGTTCCCTTTTCTCCACACCCTCTCCAGCATTTGCTGTTTCTACATTTTCAGATGATGCCCATTGTAACTGGTGTGAGGTGATACCTCATTGTAGTTTTGATTTGCATTTCTCTAATGATTAGTGATGTTGAGCGGCTTTTCATGTACCTCTTGGCCACCTGTGTGTCTTCCTTGGTGAAATGTCTATTTAGGTCTTCTGCCCATTTTTTAATTAGATTGTTTGTTTTCAATCTGATGGCATGTATAACACAGTATCAAACAAGGAATTGGTCTTGGGTGACTATGCAAGGATTATAGCCATCATCTTCTAAATACTGACCTTTTGGCCCGCTGACCTTGTCTTTTGAACACACAGTAAAGAAAATAATAGTGATTCAAAGAGTAACTCCTCCTCATTCTTATTTGTTTATTAAGCAAGTAATACTAGGTACCTATTATGTTCTATGTAAGACATGACACAAATTTTTCCCAATATTATTCTTTTAGCCACGTATATTTTAAATTTCCACCAAGAGCGATAATGCAGAAAGAGTTCAGAATGTAGAAATTTTTAAAAATAGAGATACATCTATGACTAAACTATGAGTAATGAGAATTTTCATATCAAGGCTGTAGGGGAAAGAGGTAATATTATATGAAATCAAAGAGTTTTGGAGAGCTTTAACAGGGTAAGAAAGGTTACATTTTCTCATTATACTGAATTTGGTATACTATATAACTTGCAACATCTCAAGTGCAAAGTCTCAACTTAAAATTGAAGACAACGCACCTTGTCGAAGAAGAACAAATGAAAAATGTTATGAAGTCTCACGGTAATGACCCGCTGAGAAAAGAGGAACATATTAATTTTATCAAAAGTGCGTCAACACTTCAGGATGAATAATCCAGGAGAATAAAGTGAAGAATCGAGGTGGGGTTAGAAAAATAAAGTGAGCAGCGGATGTGTTCGCAGCGGCTATCTTTATAGGCTGAGTAGTGCCTTTACTAGGGATACATGTGAAAAATCAGGTGTGGTAAGAAAGCATCCAGACTATACAACCAAAACAAACCACATGAGTCTTGAGACAATAAAGAAAAGGTTGGATTCTTAACATCTACTTTCTTAACTCACTGGTAGAACAGCAATTAGGTGTATGTTAATGTTAATCAAAGTTTATAAATTGTCTCCAATAAAGATGTTTAAAAAAAGCTTATAAATTGTGAAATCTTCATAAGATTATGTTGTAAAATTGATATATTCAACGTTATTCAATTTGGAAAAAAAAACCACACAAATTAGAATCTACTGAACACCCAATGAGTAAGTCATCAGGCGTGAAATTCCACTTCAATTCAATACATCAGCCTCTTACAATATAAAAAAATTCTCTCAGGTAGTGAAGATACATGGAACGATAAAGTACATGGAAAATTCTACAATTCTGAGGAAGAAAATAAAAATAAGTGTCTAAAATATTCTTTAATTATCATCAGCTAAGCTGTCGCAATGTGAATCCCAAGGCCTACGGACTTAGAGACTAAATCATCCCTAGAGTAGCAGTAAACGTGAAAATCTGAATACTTTTTGAATTGTCAGTGAGTATACCTTAAGGTCTATAAGGCATGGCTGGCACTGGCTGGTTAATTATTTACCAATGTCCATCGTCTTTCTGCCAGCCTCACTGCCAAACGACATTACCCATTTTTCCTTGGAGTGAAGTGTGTGCTTATAACTGAATTCTGGCCAGCAGTATGTGGGTGAAAGTGATGTATGCTAATCCCTGATGTCTTCCATCCTGACACTCCAACTTCTTTCTTTTCATTCAACATCTTGTCAAGTGCATAGGACACAGGGGAGAATTGCAAAGACTTACGAGATGGTAAGGGCACAGACAGAGGGAGCAAGTGTCCATTAACACATGGAACAGAGAATGAATTGATTTGCATTAGACCTGAACTTGAACTAATCTTTGTTACGTTTAGCCATTGAAATTGTTGGAGCTCTAGGTCGGCTGCCCCTAAATGTGCCACAATGGCATATTGATGATTCTGAATTAAAGTTACTTAAGATATGGCCATAAAAGAGGGACATTCTGAACCTCCTTTCTGTCCCCTGCTGAAAGCAGGAAATAAATCTCTCACGTGAAAGGTGCACTTCCTGCATCTGGAAGTAGAAGGACACCCTTACGCCAGAGACGGTGAGTTCAGGCTGAGAGGCCTATACAAACGAACCTTGTGGCTTCTTTAACGTACTACCCCAAGCCCAAAGTCTGTGTAGATTCTTCACTCATCGAGCATCCCAAATCTAAGCTTCTTTGTCCCGTCAGTTCCTTACAAACTTACTGTTTCTTTGTCTAAGGAGTAAAAAAGCTCCCTACTTTGGTCACTTCTTAGGCCCCATTTCTAGGCGACCTCCAAGTGTGCGAATTAAAATTTGTTTCTTTTTCTGCTGTTACTCTGTCCTGTGTCAATTTTTTTATTAGGCCAGCCACAAGAATTCAAGAGGGAGAGGAGGGAAATTTCCTTTTCCCACACAAAATGTTAGGGATGTCTGTAACAAAGCTGGGTTAACGCAGTGAATACACAAGGAAAAGCTCGGGTTGGAAATAGAAGTCACTTGCTTTATGGAACTGTAAATAAGTTAACTCACAATGAATAATTTTGTTTTCTTAATTAAACATGGTTGCTTGTTGAGTTGTTTAAATTTGATTCCAGATTTCTATATACTGATTATACCTTAAATAAAACAATCACAGGAATTAAGACAGTTGAAGAAGAATCTTAAGAAAAGCACTTTTCTGTCCACTTAGAATGAGAAGCAACTGATTTTTAGCAGCGAAGATAATATATTCTAGAATGAGACAGAACTTGATTCGTATCTCAGCTCAAGCCGTCATCGGCTATGTGACCTTCGTCCAGTTTCCGAACCTCCACAGCTCTTAACTTCCTCATCTGTAAAGTGAGCAAAATAATAGCACCGACTTCATGGTTCTGAGGATTAAATGTGGCAATGCATTTAGGGTACTTGGTCTGACTGTCACATAGAAATCACTCTAAGTGTTAGCACTTATTACTGTTACTACTAATAAAAGCTAATGTGCTGGAAAAGGTTCATACTTTAAAAAACATTTTACCATGTAAAGTGATAAAAACATTACTAGTTAAATTGTGTCTTAGCAGTTTTAAGTGATGACATTTAATCTGCCTAAGGTAAACAACAAATGTAGTGATGATTCAAATAAACAGATTTTATAACAGATAACAATACAAGGGTATAAAGCCCTCAGAGCTAGATTACCTATGTAGACCTTTTTTTCTTAAAGGCCACTTGCATTCAGACAGGCTAATACTTCAAAGCGACTATTCAACAGGTTAACTTCGATAAGAACGTTTTCCATTAAAAATAATCTGAGATGCATTATTGTACATCAAGCACTCTCGTATTGAGACATTGCTTTTCAATACATTTCAGGTTAGGTTAGTCGAGGAATGAAATATTCCCTGAGAGAAACCGAAAATAGATAATGGAAATGGGCACAATGTCTGGTTTGGAACTATAGTCATAAAACAATTTTTCTTAATTTTAGGGAAAATGTATCTTAGGTTCAGGATGGACTAGATTGTCCTGAATCTCCTCAATTTATGCTCTCTTCACAAATAGCAACTTATAATTATTTTCTGCCTCATCAAATTATTTATTTATTTTTGTTTTTGAAGTAGAGTTGATTTACAATATCGTGGTAGTTTCAGGTGTACAGCACAGTGATTCAATTTTATATATATATGTGTGTGTGTGTGTGTGTGTGTGTGTGTATGTGTGTGTGTGTGTGTATATGTATATATATATATATATATCTATATATAATTTTTCAGATTCTTTTCCCTAATAGGTTATGACGAAATACTGAGTATACTTCCCTGTGCTATACAGTGGGTCCTTGTTTTTTATCTATGTTATATATAGTAGTGTATATGTGTTAATCCCAAATGCCTAATTGATCCCTCCTTTTCCCTTTGGTAACCATAAGTTTGTTTTCTATGTCTGTGGGTCTGTCTCTGTATTGTAAATAAGATCATCTGTATCTTTTTTATTTTTTAAGATTCCACATAAAAGCGATGTCATGGGATGTTTGTCTTTGTCTTAATGTCACTTAGTATGATCATCTCGGGGTGCATCCACGTTGCTACAAATGGCGTTATTTCATTCTTTTTCATGGCTGAGTAATATTCCATTGTGTGTGTGCACATCTACATACAGGCACATATGTCTATGTATATATATGTCACATCTTCTTTATCCATTCATCTGTCGATGGACGTTCCGGTTGCTTCCATGTCCTGGCTACTGTAAATAAATAGCTTCCTTGAGCTGCCCACTAGCTCTCTGGCCTCATGCCTCTCCCCCTACCCACTCCGAGCCTCCAGCTTTGCCCAGAGGACATTTCCTGCCTCTGCATCTTCCCACACATCATTCCCTCTGCTCGGATGTTCTTCCAGGCTCTTGTTCTTCAGAGTCAAACTAACGGTTACTCCTTTTGAAAAGAGTTCTTTGATGCTTTTTGGAGAAATTCTATGCTCCCAAAGCTCCGTGGGTGAACTTCTAGTACAGCTCTGTCTACTGAATGTACTGTCATCTTCTCTGTCCCACTCTTATCACTGTACCACAAGTACATGGAAGTGATTATGTTTTATTTCTTCTTGCATCTTTAGTGTCTGAAGGAGTCCACGTCCAACTCATAGTGGCCGAATCAGTCAGTACACAGGCAGACCTGGGAGATATTGTGGGTTTGGTTCGAGACCAGCACAACAAAGTAAATATCACAATAAAGCAAATGTGGCAATAAAGCGACTCACGCGAATCTTTTAGTTTCCCAACGTATATAAAAGTTACGTTTACACTAGTCTATTAAGTCTGCACTAGCGTTATGTCTAAAAAACAATGTACAGACCTGAACTAAAAACCACTTTATTGCCGAAAAAAGCTCACCAACATCTGAGCCTTCAGTGAATTGCTATTTTTGCAATAGTAACATGAAAGACCACTGATCACCATAACAACTATCACCATAATGAAAGAGCTTGGAATATTGTGAGAATTACCAAAATGTGACACACAGACGCGAAGTTAGCAAATGCTGTTGGAAAATGGCATCAATAGACTTGCTCAAGGCTGGGTTGCCACAAACGTTCAATTTGTAAAACAGGCAGTTTCCGTGAAGCACAATGAAGCGAAGCACAGCAAAACCAGGTGTGCCTGTAATTGAAGCCCCTGCGTGTTATTCAGGGGTGTTTGTGTCTCACACTCGTGGTCACATTTAAAACAAAATTCTTTCTCAGTATTTTTGTCAAACAGATCCCATGACACCAGCATGCTTGCTTTTCTCAAGTTTGTTTTTCCCCTCTGAGAAGATCTCTTCACAGCATGGGCACCGAAAGCACTTGTTTTTGGTGAGTCTCATACAAATACATCATGAGAGAATTTGCAAACACAGATTGTAAGTCGACCCTCTTGGGCCTCAGGGTGTCTCTCATTATCAGCATCGAATCATTATTGTCCTGCCCATGGCTGGATGATTCCTCAACACTGAGAAAACTCGAGCACGGAATATCATTGCCCGAAGCTGCTGGTCAATGAGCATGTTTTATTATTTTACATGATCTCTACTGGGTTTTCTTCTCCCTGTAAACAGCCTTTAGTCTTCACTAGGTTTGTATTTTAAAAAATGTTTATTGGTGTATAGTTTTTTAAAAACTTTTTATTATATTTATTTATTTTTGGCTACGTTGGGTCTTCGTTGTGGCACACGGACTTTCTCTAGTTGCGGCGAGCGGGGGCTACTCTTCATTGCAGTGCACGGGCTTCTTACTGCAGTGGCTTCTCTTTGCTGTGGAACACAGGCTCCTGGCGCATGGGCTTCAGTAGTTGTGGCATGTGGGCTCAGTA
This sequence comes from Stenella coeruleoalba, assembly GCF_951394435.1. Classification (NCBI taxonomy): domain Eukaryota; kingdom Metazoa; phylum Chordata; class Mammalia; order Artiodactyla; family Delphinidae; genus Stenella; species Stenella coeruleoalba. The sequence goes on along the minus strand of NC_137167.1, from coordinate 34,982,768 downwards.
GTTGTGGCTCGCGGGCTTAGTTGCTCCACAGCATGTGGGGTCTTCCCGGACCAGGGCTCGAACCCATGTCCACTGCATTGGCAGGTGGATTCTTAACCACTGCGCCACCAGGGAAGTCCCTATTGGTGTATAGTTGATTTACAATGTTGTGTTAGTTTCAGGTGTACAACGAAGTGAATCAGTTATACATATACATATATCCACTCTTTTTTAGATTCTTTTCCCATATAGGCATTACAGAGTATTGAGTAGGATTCCCTGTGCAATACAGTAGGTCCTTATTACTTATCTATTTTATATATACTAGTGTGTATATGTCAATCCCAATCTTCCAATTTATCCCTCCCCCCACCCTTTATCCCCTGGTAACAATAAGTTTTTTTTCCCTACATCTGTAACTCTATTTCTGTTTTGCAGATAAGTTCATTTGTACCCTTTTTTCAGATTCCACGTATAAGCAATATGTGATATTTTCTTTCTCTGTCTGACTTCACTCAGTATGACAATCTCTGGGTCCATCCATGTTGCTGCAAATGGCATTATTTCCTTCTTTATTATGGCCAAGTAATATTCCATTGCATATACATACCACATCTTTATCCATTCCTCTTTCATGGACATTTAGGTTGCTTCCATGGCCTGGCTGTTGTAACTAGTGCTGCAATGAACATTAGGGCTCATGTGTCTTTACAAATTATGGTTTTCTCTGGATATGTGCCCAGGAATGGGATTGCTGTATCTTAAGGTAGCTCTGTGTTTAGTTTTTAAAGGAACCTCCATACTGTTCTCCATAATGGTTATACCAATTTACATTTCCACCAACAGTGCAAGAGGATTCCCTTTTCTCCACACCCTCTTCAGCATTTATTGTCTGTAGATTTTTTGATGATGGCCATTCTGACAGGTGTGAGGTGATACCTCATTGTAGTTTTGATTTCCATTTCTCTAATAATTAGCGATGTTGAGCATCTTTACATGTGCTTTTTAGCCCTCTGTATGCCTTCTTTGGAGAAATGTCTGTTTAGATCTTCTGCCCACTTTTTGATTGGGTTGTTTGTTTTTTTTTTTGATATTGAGCCCCATGAGATGTTTGTATAATTTGAAGATTAATCCCTTGTCAGTTGCTTCGTTTGCAAATATTTTCTCCCATTCTGAAGGTTGCTTTTGTTTATGGTTTCTTTGCTGTGCAAAAGATTTTAAGTTTAATTAAATCCCACTTGTTCATTTTGTTTTTAGTTTCATTACTCTAGGAGGTGGATCAAAAAGATCTTGCTATGATTTATGTCAAGGGAGTGTTCTGCCTATGATTTTCTCTAAGAAGTTTATGGTAAAGGTGCCATTATCAAGGCCACATATAATGACTGTCTTTGGCCACACCTGGCCTTGTGTCTCCCCCATGCTTTTAATAGACTCCATTGAGCCTGCATCAGAATCACATGGAGGGCTCCTGGGAACACAGGCTGCACGACCCACCCCCCAGTTTCTGATTGGTAGGTTTGGAGTGGGGCTGAGAAATGTACATTTCATCACAGGTTCCCAGGTGATGCTAATATCGCTGATCTGGGACCTCACTTGGAGGCTGCAGCCTTTACCAGCACGCCTGGGGCCTCGGTACCCTTTGCCAGTTTGCACAGCTAGAGCCACTTAAGTCACTCGTGTTGACCCCGCCCCACGCAGGTAGGAAGGAATACAGGCCTTTCATTGGTTCAGTACGACGTAACTTTACGGCAGGTTTGACGTGAGTGGCAGAGCTGAGGCTGTGCTGACTTTTCCGGCTCCTGTAATTCAGCCCTTCCTGGATTCCTCGCTGGACGTGCCGTTTCCTCTGGAACTAGGACGCTTTCATTTCCCTGCTCAGTTCCGTCTGGAAGCTGAAGACGAGCAGGTAAGTTCACTTCCCACATCTGGGAATCTACCTGGTTGCCTTCGGGACGTTTGTGACCCTAAACTTACTCTGGCGCTTTTGGTTTTCCTGCACTGGTTTCTTTCCATTGCTTGTTGTTAAGACTTTGCAGTTTGCCTTTTCCGTGCCAGTGAGTCTAGTGTCCTGGGTCTGGAATTCCTGGGCCTGACTTCAAATATCCCAGGCTACCTTCTCTGCTTTTCGGACACGGGCTGTTTTTTCAGTTGAAAATCACTGTTACTATTTCTATGACTGCTGCCCATTCTTTCCCTCTCTTGATTTCTAAACGTGTGTCCAGACCCCTCAACCCCAGGCTCCGTCTCCTTCAGGCTCTGAGACTCAGTGCTGGCTTGGTTTTCTTCCTCTGTCAATGTATACTTTTCTGGTAAAATCATGCAACTTGGCTGGAAGGTTCCAATGCCACCTACATGCATGATTTAGATCCAAGTAAGTCAACTATATCTTTTCCTTTCTAAACCTGTGTCAAGGGGGTCTATGCACTTGCTATGCAAAGTGCAGCCTGAGGGCCAGTGGCTTTCAGGATGTTAGGGGAGCCTTTTAGAAATGCAGAGCCTCAGGCCCGACCTCAGATGGACTGAGCTAGAATCCACATTGTAACAAGAGCCCCAGCTGATTTTCATGCACATTGTAAACCACTGCTGTACGGTATAGCACCTACAGGAAAAACTGCTGTCACCTGAGGCTAACTGCAACTCTCCACCTTACCAATCACTACTTTTTCCAACTTGCTTATTGCCACTGATGTAATTTTACAGACCTGTGTTGGGTGAGTTTCCCGCTGACAGCGTGAAGAATGACCAACAACCCGCGATTCTCAGGAACCCAGAGTCTCTCCGTGTACATCTCACATTGGTTGTTTCTTTTCATAGCTCTTGCACAAGGCCTTTTCAACTGTGTCAACACACCAAAGGGGTATTTCTTTATGCTTCTGGCCATGATCTGATGTGTGCCTGGATGACAGGTAGCCTGAGGGTGCAGGGTGGATGAGTACCAGTCAAGTTCAACAGTAAACTTGAGGCTCTCAGTGTAATGCTGACTAACAGTAGGTGACCATCCAGTCATCTGTCGTCAGCATTTATTATGGAAAAGCTGTCGAAAGTGGATCGGGCTGGGTGAAGTAATTCCACTCCGAGGGTCTGTGGCGGGTGGCACCAGCAGTACTGCTCTGGACCGTGAGAGGTAAATGGCTTTGTTGAGAGAAACCCACCCCTGATGGAGCAGGACGCCAGCCACTGCACGAGTCCACAGGTCAGGCCCAGCAATAGCGGGAGGGGGCTGATAAGACATATACAGAGTGTCAGCGCCTCAGACAAGACCGCCTCCATGCAGGATAGGGAGACAGCCCCCAGGGGAAGGGGGCTGCCTCGTTAACCTGGACACCCAGGTGGACAGGCCCTTGTTCATAAGTAGTGGCATGGAAAGAACGTGGGTTCTGGCATCAAGCTGGGTTTGCATGCATTGAGTAACTTTATCTTCAGAGAGCCTTCCTAAGCAAATGCAAACGCATGTCCGAAGTCTACCAGAGGACTCAGGTAGTAGACGTTTAATTCAATGGCAGTTACTACTATGTTTATTAGACAGGGAATCCTATTCTTAGGTGAGCCTCTGTATCTCAGGGCTGCTCCAGGTTCTTTGAATTCCGACCCGATCGGTTGGAGGGTTGGGTAGCTAGTGTACTACCTTGTTCCAGATCTCGGCAGAAGGGAACATGCCCGTTCAAAGCACACGTGCTTTGTCAGGTATAGTGGAGAAGCTGGCGATAGTGTTTAATGCCAAGTGGGCAGCATTAAAAAATCCCTGGGGGAATTGTGGGGACGCTGATAGTCAGGAAGGCAGGATTCTCCACGCAGGCTGCTGCTGAGGTCTGTGGCTTTTGGCAGGTAGCTTTGTTACTCTGTACCTCAGTCTCTTCATCTGTGTATAAGGGAATTGAACTAGATGCCCCTGCAGATAACGAGCAATGCAAGTGTTCTTCCTAACGTGGAATTCGGTGGGACCTGCGTGTTGCCAGCTGGAGCAGTGTAACCTTCATGACTGCACACAGCTTCTGTAAGTGTGGCTGTTCACAGTGGCGTACAGAGCAAGTGCAGCCCACCCTCTACCCTTAGGTCTCTATCAGTCGGCGAGCTGGAGCCATGGTGATGAGCGAGCGGGCCTGAGGCCGGAAGTCAGAGCTGAGTCTCATCCCTGCCCTTCAAGCTCCTGAAATTCTGGCACCGGTCCCTCAGATTTTAGTAGCAACTGGACTGAAAGGGACTGTTACTCTTTTTTGGAACAGAAATCGTACAGCTGAAGGTTAAATCTGAAAGCAGACTAAGGTGTTCGGTCTTCTTTACCATCAATTCTTAGATGTATAACATCCTTTTTTTTTATTGAAGTATAATTGATTTACAGTGTTTTAGGCGTAAAGCAAAGGGATTCGGTTATATATGTATTATTTTCCAGATTCTTTTCCCTTATAGGTTATGACAAAATATTGAGTATACTTCCCTGGGATTAAACAGTAGGTCCTTATTGGTTATCTGTTGTATATATGTTAATCCTAAACTCCTAATTTATTTCTCCCACCCCTTTCCCCTTTGGTAACCATAAGTTTGTTTTGTATGTCTGTGCATCCATTACTGTTTTGTAAATAAGTTCATGTATATCTTTTATTAAAGATTCCACATGTAAGTGATATGATATGCTATTTGTCTTTCTCTGACTTACTTCACTCAATATGATAATTTTTAGGTCCATCCATGTTGCTGCAAATGGCTTTATTTCATTCTTTTTTAAGGCTGAATAATATTCCCTTGTGTATGTGTATACATGTGATATATGTATAATATATTATATATATATATCTATATATCTCTCACATCTTCTTTATTTAGTCATCTGTTGGTAGGCATTTTGGCTGCTCTCATGGCTTGGCTATTGTAAATAGTGCTGCTATGAACATTGGGGTCCATGTATCTTTTTTTTTTTTTGCGGTACACGGGCCTCTCACTGTAGTGGCCTCTCCCATTGCAGAGCACAGGCTCCGGACGTGCAGGCTCAGCGGCCATGGCTCACGGGCCCAGCCACTCTGCGGCATGTGGGATCTTCCCAGACCGGGGCACGAACCTCCCCTGCATCGGCAGGAGGACTCTCAACCACTGCGCCACCAGGGAGGCCCCTATGTATCTTTTTGAATTAGTTTTCTCTGGTTATATGCCAGGAGTGGGACTGCCAGATCATATGTTAGCTGTATTTTTATATTTTTTACAGAACCTCCATACAATTTTCCATAGCAGCTGTACCAACTTATATGCCCACCAGTGGTGAAAGACGTTCCCTTTTCTTCTCACCCTCTCTAGCATTTACTGTTTGTAGTCTTTTTGATGATGACTATTCTGACCAGTGTGAAGTGACACCTAATTGTAGTTTTCATTTGCATTTCTCTAATAATTAGCAATGTTGTGCATCTTTTCACATGCCTTTTGGTCTTCTTTGGAGAAATGTCTGTTTAGGTCTTCTGCCCATTTTTTGATTTTTTTTTATATCAAGCTTGTATGAGCTGTTTGTATACTTTGGAAATTAATCCCTTGTTGGTTGCTTCGTTTGCAAATATTTTCTCCCATTCGGTGTTGTCTTTGCATTTTGTTTATGGTTTCCTTTGCTGTGCAGAAACGTTTAACTGGGTCCCGTTTGTTTACTCTTGCTTTTGTTTCCATTATTTTAGGAGATAGATCCAAAAAAAATATTGCTGCAATTTATGTCAAAGAGTGTTCTGCCTGTGTTTTCCTAGGAGTTTTATAGAATCTGATCTTACATTTAGGTCTTTAATCCATTTTGAGTTTGTTTTTGTATATAGTGTTAGAGAATGTCTAATTTTATTCTTTTACCTGTAGCTGTCCATTTCTCCCAGCACCACTTATTGAAGAGGTGGTCTTTTCTCCATTGTATATTCTTGCCTCCTCTGTCACAGATTAACCGTAAGTGCATGGGTTTATTTCTGGCTCTTTATTCTGTTCCGTTGATCTACATGTCTGTTTTTGTACCAGTACCATATTGTTTTGATTACTGTAGGTTTGTAATATAGCCTAAAGTCAAGGACCATGATTCCTCCAGCTCCATTCTTCTTTCTCAAGATTGTTTTGGCTATTTGGGGTCTTTCTTGTTTCCATACACATTTTAAAATATGTTGTTACAGTTCTGAGAAAAATGCCATTGGTAATTTGATAGGGATTGCATTGAATCTATAGATTATTTTGGGTAGTATGTTCATTTTAACAATACTGATTCTTCCAATTCGAGACCACGGTGTATCTTTCCATCTCTTTGTGTTGACTTCAGTTTCTTTTATCAGCATCTTATAGTTTTTGGAGTATGGGTCTTTTGCCTCCTTAGGTATGTTTATTCCTAGGTATTTTATTCTTTTTTATGTGATGGTAAATGGGATCATTTCCTTAATTTCTCCTTCTGATCTTTTGTTGTTAGTGCATAGAAATGCAACAGATTTCTGTGCATTAATTTTGCATCCTGCAACTCTACCAAATTCATTGATGAGCTCTGGTAGTTTTCTGATAGTGTCTTTAGGATTTTCTATGTGTAGTATCATGTCATCTGCAAATAGTGACAGTTTTACTTCTTTGCCAGTTTGGATTCCTTTTATTTCTTCTTCTTCTGATTGCTGTGGCTTCAAATTATTATTATGCATGTAATTGTTCATGGCAGTACAACCGATTCATAGAAGAAGTTCAACTGAGTTACAAGCAGGAAACAAGTTCACTCTTTCTCAGCCCTCTCCATGAAACTTACTCTGTCCATTTCCTCTTTTTCTGCACATGACTGACATAGCAGGCAAATCCCCGTAGCTTTTCAGGTGACCCTTAGATAATAACATTCCAGATTAGAATGATTTCGATTTCACTCTGATAATTATGTTAAGCCCAAATATCTCTCCAATTTAAAGCTTCTACTTTTCCTCATCCTGGGCTGGCTTCAGGCTGTGCCTGTACTTCCTCTTCTCCCAAATACACAGACTGTTTTGAGTTTCTACGTAGCTAGAGCAGCAAGGGATGAAAAGATGAAAACTGGAAGCCAAGTCATTAGCTAAAGGTAAAGGGAGAAGCTAGAAGAAACTGAAGAAAACAAATAGTCATCTAAGAGCGGGGATGTGGTAGGATTGCTGGATGGCATTGAGAGTCCAGTTGAAGAGACAAGTTATGAGTTTAAGGCTGATCAGCTGGGTTATGAGTTCTTCTCCAGCTTCATTTAGTTCTTCTTTCACTAATTTCTTGACAAGTCCCACTGAACTATAACCCCCCCCACCATGGGGACAAAAATCCATATCTATCTCATTCACCACTGAATTGTCAGAGCCTAGTACCATGCCTGGACAGAGTTTTCATTCAATAGATATAGTGAATGGCTAACACAGCAACGAAACTTCCCAGAATGAAGAGCCTACGCGTGCTCCTGAAATCTGCAGATCTTCAGAACCTAGGATCTGGAGACCAGGCTAGTTGTCACAGGCCACTCATCCCTGGTGGCGCAGTGGTTGAGAATCTGCCTGCTAACGCAGCGGACACGGGTTCGAGCCCTGGTCTGGGAAGATCCCACATGCCGCGGAGCAACTGGGCCCGTGAGCCACAACTACTGAGCCTGCGCGTCTGGAGCCTGTGCTCCGCAACAAGAGAGGCCGCGATAGTGAGAGGCCCGCGCACCACGACGAAGAGTGGCCCCCGCTCGCTGCAACTAGAGAAAGCCCGCACGCAGAAACGAAGACCCAAGATGGCCAAAAATAAATAAATAAACAAATAAAAAGCCAAGCATTTGAAGCCCTTAAAAAAAAAACAAAAAAAACAAGAAAAACAAAAAAAACTGTCTCTTCCAGGATGAAAGCAACAACATAACTCTAAAAAAAAGGTGCAAGTCCTAAATCAAGTAAGCCTGAGCAATGCAGAAATTACACATGATTTTCACGGGGAGAGCTTCATTCATCAGGGAGAGAGAAGGGGACTGGGAAACACATGATCAATACAATTCATTCAGCCTCGTCCTGGATCCCCAAGAGGAGGATGTGAGTACGTGTGCGTGTGCACAAACATGGAACTTCCTGCATTACGACGTCATCCAGTGACCTAGCAAATTGAGCGTAAACAAGCCGGTTTGGGGAAAGCCCCGATTTGAAAATGGGACTACTTCCAGTACCTTTGAAGTTTGCTCTAAGGAAGTGATTTTACTGCCATTTTCTCTCCTGTCGTTACAATTTCTCTCCCTTAATCTCTTCCACAGGAACTCTTTCTCTTCTCAACCGGTGGGAAGAGCATATCACAAAATCTGGTTTTGCACCAGTGACTAAATGCAGAAAACATACAAAACGAGAGCTACAGCCTGTGCTATGGCCTGTTCTCAAAATAATAACTCATAGATGATTCTGGTTTATAGAAAATCATTACAGGCTCTGACAAGACTTTAGGGCAGTGCCTTTGAGGAAGCTCTTAGGGAAGGAAATAATGATGACTCTGAATCAGGGATCAGAGCCTTTGCGTCGTGAGTAAATCCGCTTTCCATGGCACTCATACTTTCAGAACAATCGAGAGAGAGGGATTGGAAAGGAACGGCTAACAGTAATGACACAGGAAATGCCTGCAATACGATGCACCATAATACAGTTTAATCTGTTCTCCTCAACATACTTGATCACACCATTCTCAACCTGGGAAAAAGTAAGTGTAGTTTTCTGTCAAAGAACAAGTCTACCCATTTGTGTGGAAGATCTAGTATGACTCGAGTCATAAGCGTTTTTGTATAAAGTTAGAAAATCTTTCCTTATTTTCTCCCATATTTGCCAGAATATATTTGCTACCGTCTGGTGTTTGACAAAAGGAATGAAATTACTCTTTTTATGCTTTAAGGTGCGTATTAAAATTCATTCCATGTAACGTATTCCCTCTCTCTCACACACACACACACACACACTCACACTCGTCCACACACAAGAACAAGCGCACACAAATAATTCACGGCCCCAGCAGTTTCTTCCATTTGTTTTCTTCAGTCTCTTCTAGCTTCTCCCTTTACCTTTAGCTGATGACTTGGCTTCCAGTTTTCATCTTTTCATCCCTTGCTGCTCTAGCTACGTAGAAACTCAAAACAGTCTGTGTATTTGGGAGAAGAGGAAGTACAGGCACAGCCTGAAGCCAGCCCAGGATGAGGAAAAGCGGAAGCTTTAAATTGGAGAGATATTTGGGCTTAACATAGTTATCAGAGTGAAATCTAAAAATCAGGAAAGACATCTTGAATATTTTAAAAAGACGATTCTCTTATTTGCTGGAAAGACTATAAACAAAAACATTAACAGCCTAATTTGTAAAGGAAAAAAACAACTCCAGCTCCAGCTCAAGGGAAGTTTATACATTTACTACTGCATCTTTTTCTTCACCATTTCCCACCACCGTATATTGACTATTTAGGCCATCGCTTTTCAAATATTGTTTGTGACAGAAATTGCCCTATATCACTGGAAGAGACTATTCTCCATGAAGTTTGCTGGAGTGATTGAGATAAAAATAAAAATGTTCTGAAATTTCCCCCCAGGAAAGTACCAGTGGTTTCTTAAGCTCGAGTAAAGCTTTAACCACATCCCGCAGAGCGACGCCTCACAGTGTGTTATTAGTGTGATCAAAGGGGATCAAAACATGTTTCCGGGAAGGCCTGAGTACCAGCCCACGTCCAACACTGTCATGTGAACGTGCCACGCGGAGTCTTTAGTTCCTGAGTGTGTATCCGCTGAAAATTGTACCACATTTACTTCAAGTAAGACCTTTATTAATGATAGTAACAGAAACAAATGCCCCTTCTCAAGAGGCATTTTTCCCTCCTTGGGAGTTCTTGTTAGGTTGTCAAGGCAGAGCAGAGCAAAATACAGGCTTTTACTCCATCTGGGGATAATTGAAGTAACTCGGTATCTGGTTTTAAGAATTCGTTTCTGCTTCTGTTGGGAGGTAATAGAAACAGGCCACCGTCACCTGCTGCCAGAAAAAAAAGGAAACCCCCTCATGCGTGTTTAGTAATCTTGTAAAATCAATCAAGACTCTTCATAGTATTAGCGTACAGAGAGTCACATTGCTGATAACCTTGCGATTCTGGGACTCTTACTAGCACGAATCATGAGGAAGTTCACAGGGAGTGAGTCCACACGTTTGCTGAAGAGGGGACGTCATGCACAAAACATATAGTCGTTATTAAATTATAGGGAGCCGGTGGTGGCAGAGCCCGGATGTTCATGTCTGACAGACCTGAATTCAAATCCTACCAAAAGGAACATTGGGGTGCATGTATCTTTTCGAATTGTGGTTTTCTCCAGATATACGCCCAGTAGTGGGATTGCTGGGTCGTATGGTAGTTCTATTTGTAGTTTTGTAAGGAACCTCCATGGTGTTCTCCATAGTGGCTGTATCAATTCACATTCCCACCAACAGTGCAAGAGGGTTCCCTTTTCTCCACACCCTCTCCAGCATTTATTGTTTGTAGATTTTTTGATGGTGGCCATTCTGACCGGTGTGAGGTGATACCTCATTGATACAAATGAACTTATTTACGAAACAGAAACAGGCTCACAGGTCTTGAAATCAAATTTATGGCTACCAAAGGGCAAACGTGTGGGGAAGTGATAAATTAGGAGACTGGGATGAACATATACACACAACTATATATAAAATAGATAACTAGTAAGGACCTATACTGTACTGCACAGGGAACTCTCCTCAATATTCTGTAATAACCTATGTGGGAAAAGAATCTGAAAAAGAACGGATGTGTGTGTGTGTACATATATATATATAATTAATTAACTTTGCTGTACACCTGAAGCTAACAGAACATTGTAAATCAACTATACTGCAATTAAAAAAACAAAAACAAATCCTGCCACTACCGGTCACTAACTGTGCGTGCTATGCAGACCATTACTTAGTCTCTCTAAGCCTCCCGTATTTGTCTATGAAATTGGGTTAATACCAATACTGCTTAGAGAAATACTGAGGAGTGTATGTTATAACGTAGAAAAGGCTTGAACATAGGCCCGGCTGTCCATAACTAGCCATTCTCTTTTTCCTGCTGCAACCTCATGGTAGCATTAAGGTGTATGTTTAATATAAGCTTTTCAGGTTCCTCTTGCCCTGTGTGTGTCTGGTATATACGCGTGCATCAGTGTGAGTGTGCCCTGCACACAGCAATAAAAAGCTTAGAGTCAACAATTCACTGTCGTCATTACAATGAAAAATAAAGTTGCAGTGTTTTCTCATTTAGTTCTTTTGGTAGGGAATTTTCAATAGTTCCCTTGCATAGGTTTCTAACATCTCTGGATTGGAAGTTGATTTCCAATTCAATGCCACCTTTGACTGAGGCATTATTATTATTATTTTGCTGCAGGAAGTTGGTACTAGTTGTTTGCTGTGATCCAATTGGAAAGTCTTCATAAACAAGAACTTAGATTTCTCAAAAGGAAGTTATTTAAATTCAGGGCATTAGTGTTATTATAATCCAAATCCCGTGTTGAGGAAAAAATCCGTTTTTAGTGAACATTATTGCAGCCCTTCTATGGAATTTATGATAAGATATTTTGTGACTTCAGTTAAAACATTCTGTCTCCCGTACACCGTAATCTTTTGTTTAGTGTACCACATTTCTTAGTCAATTGCAAGTGTTACCTAACACTTCACTGGAAAAGCAGAAGTGCAAAATGAACCCTAAGCACTCTTGTCACCACGGGAAATGCTGACAAGACACATTATACGCATTATGTATTTTAAGGTGTTAAAAGAAGAAAAGTGTGATTTTTTAAAAACCACGTTTGGGTATTAGGTGTACCAGAATCAGAGGAATTCAGTGCTGAAAAGATATTTATAGAGCATCTAATCCAGCCCCCTTATTTTATAGACTGAAAAAACCAGCACAAGATTATTTTGCCCAAGCTTACACCAATAGGTTTGGGAGTCTGCCCACCCAGCGCAGGGAATATTTGAAACTGGATTAAAGTGTGCCTCCCGAGACCCTAGGCAAGCAAGGGAGGGTTCCTGGAGCCTACCAGGTGCTTTCCTGAAATAAGGCGTTATTGAAGAACTGTAAGCATGGGGAAAAGTGAAAGAATTCAGAAGTAAATATACCATATGATCCATGTTTAGGGGAAAAAAAATCCAACCACAAAAACAAATACACCCATGTCCACAGGCCTCGGGGGGCTGAGCACAGTCTGACACACGGCAAGCATTCAAAGCATCACAGCCAGGCGGAGAGCCAGCAGTGTCCATGAGGAAGGGCTGATGCATCCTGCCAGCCCTCAAGAAGCCCATGGAACCAAGACAGAACAATACTAATGATGATCATGATTAAAAACATCACGATGCTCCACGCATGTCTTTAAGTGGGAGAAAAATAAAGAGGATGAGTCAGTCTCCCTGGAAATATTTCCATCAGTCCTTGGTCTCTTCAGGGGCTGACCTGGGTCCCACGGTCCAGGTGGTTTGTAATCGGCACCAGTTTTCACTGGTCGGACCCATTCGGGAACCTCTGGCAGAGCAGCCTGGTGGAGGCTGGCGGGACAGTGGTGACAGGGATGGAGGGGATGGAGGAAGTGTGTGTTGGGGGAGAAGATTTAGGCTGAAGATCCAGGATTCTCTTTGTTCACAAACTTCCATCCTTCCCAAGAGTGACGTTCTTGTGTGACCCTCAGCCCATTGATTCCATAGGCTGTCTCAGGATGCTTTCCCCAGCTGACATGGATATCCACTCTCCCTGGGGCCCCACGTCCATGCTGTTTTTACTCTGATTGTAAGGCAAGGATGTTTAGAATCAGTGCTACTGTTAACTCGCATCTAGGCCTGTTTATACTCTCAATCAGTATTACAGATTTCCCGAAGCAGAGTTTGTTTCTCAACTTGTGTTTCTGCAGTACCTATGATGTGCCTTTGTTTATTAAATGTTCAGCATATGTTTGTTGATACTAAAATCATATCGTCAAGAGGCAAGAGTGAAAGGAATCAAATACAAGCTAGACATTTGCAATTTGGGAGGGCTACAATCAGACATATCTTTCTACAAAAGAAATCTTTTTTTAAAAATGTTACTGAAGGATAGTTGATTTACAATGTTTTGTTAATTTCTGCTGCATGGCACAGTGATTCAGTTATATATATATATATTTTTTTCTTTTTTCATATTCTTTTCCATTATGGTTTACTACAGGATACTGAATATAGTCCCCTTTGCTCTGCAATAAGACCTTATTGTTTATCCATCCTTTACATAATAGTTTGCATCTGCTAATCCCAAACTCCCAATCCAACTCTCCCCCCCACCCCCTCCCCTCGGCAACCACAAGTCTGTTCTCTACGTATGGGTGTTTGTTTCTGTTTTGTAGATATGTTCATTTGTGTCATATTTTAGATTCCACATACAACTGATATCATATAGTATTTGTCTTTCTCTTTCTTCACTTTGTATGATAATCTCTAGGTCCATCCATGTTGCTGAAAATGACATTATTTTTCCTGTTTTTTATGGCTGATTAGTTTTCCATTGTGTGTATATATATATATATATATACACACACACCACATCATCTTTATTCATTCATCTGTTGATGGACACTTAGGTTGCTTCGATGTCTTGGCTATTATAAATAGTGCTGCAGTGAATACTGGGGTGCATGTATCTTTCTGAATTATAGCTTTCTCTGGATGTATGCCCAGGAGTGAGATTGCTGGATCATATGGCAACTCTAGTTTTAGTTTTTTGGGGACCCTCCATACCGTTTTCCATAGTAGCTACACCAATTTACATTCCCACCAACAGTGCAGGGGGTTCCCTTTTCTCCACACCCTCTCCTGACTTTGTTATCTGTAGAGTGTGTGATGATGGCCATTCTGACCAGTATGAGGTGTTTCCTCATTGTAGCTTTGATTTGCATTCAAAGCAAATCAGTTATTGATGTTGAGGATCTTTACCCGGGAAGATGTGTATGTCTTCTTTGGAGAAATGTCTATTTAGCTCAAATGCCCATTTTTTTGATTGGGTTGTTTGTTTTTTTTGTTGTCGTTGTTGAGTTGGATGAGCTGTTTCTGCAAAATAATCTTAAAGTGATAAGATTTATCACTTATTAAGCGGTGTTCCTGAGTTGGGCACTCGGTCAGTGCTCAATATAAAATGATCTTATTTAATAATCAAAGGACGATCCTTTGAAAAAACTCATTCAACATCTTTACGGATAACCACAATTAGGTTTATGGAAATAGAGATTTTGAGCTAAAGCATGTAGATGACAAACACAGAACCAGCATGAAGTCTCAGATCATTTCACCCTCAAGACTGTGCTCTTCCATTCTCCTACATTGCTGTTTTTGAAATAAAACAAAAACAACAAACAAAAACAAAATCTCACCATGTTAGTCTGCTTAAGGTAAACAGGAACACACGACTGAAAATACACTTGTTTCACCTACTCAAATGAAGAATGCAGGTGTCACGCCTTAGGCCGCGTGTCTTGAACTAAAGTGTTCTATTGGTGATGATTTGGAAGAAGATGTTAAGGAAAGAATGGACAATGTTTGGTGCATCAAAAAGTGTGGCGAAGGGGAGGGATTACCGACAGATGATTAAGGTTTTGAGTCCTGATGGCTCAAAGAATATCGCTGCCACTAAGAATGTTCACGAAAAATGCAATGAGAGGCGGCAAGGGCAGCAGAACCCACCCTACCCTCCCCACCAAAAAAAACACTAACAGGCAGGTTGGAGATACTTAAAAAATTAAAGAGCATGGAATCTAACCTCTGTCTGTACAGACCTAAACACGTCGTAGGTGCCATTTCAGTAGAATACGTTTTAGGAAAATAATGTTAAAGCGCTAAATGTTTGATGGTAAGTGAAGCACAAGGATGCTAAATTTCAATGCTGGCCATGCCGTTGTACTGTGTGTACACAGTTCTTACATATAATACATCTTGGACTAATCAAAGGGTATGAGGAAGGAAAAGGAACCTGACACAGCTTTATGAAGAGAGAAGGTGCAAGTGGCCTGAAAGGGCCGTTGGGAGTAGACCAGCTCCCAGAGGCCATCCCCACCCATGCCCACCACCGTGGTCTTAGAAGCAGACCTGCACTCAGCACGCAAGAACACAGGAACTTTGCAGTGGCCGCTAGAGAGAAAATGCCCGATGGGCAGACCTTGGCAACACCAGGCCACGCGTGAAGGCTTCCTGTGCGCACTCTGAAGACAAGGTGACGAGAATTGTCCCATCACCGTATTTACACACTGCGTATATGTGCACTTTTTCTGAAGAAGAATGTCTCTCAGTGGGTCTTCTTGAGGCAAAAGAAAAGCAACAAGAAAAATAACAGAGAAACACACAGTGCTACTTCTTCCTTCAAATCAGTGCAATAAAAAAACACAGAGCAGGATTAAGAGACTATAAGCAGAAAATGATTGAAGAATACTACAGAAAGTAGATTTATACACCCTGAAATTCTCTTCACTGTAAATCAGCTGTGATGTAAAAATAATTTAAAACGTCTTTCATTTAAACGAACTGTGGTATATGCGGTATGCAGCAGGTACTGAAAATAAAACATGGCCTGAAGAACTCCTTAAAAAGAAACTGGATTTAGACCTTGTGTCATAACACTTTAGCACTTCCTTTTGATTTGGCATTCATAGCCTCTAACAAGCTCCTAAGAACACTGCATTTTCTAAAATCTAGTATCCTCAACTTAAAAATAGCAGGAATTTAGTAAATTCTGGGGTCAATGATCGTCTCATCTCCTAATTAAGGACAAACCACTGAATTTTCCCATCAGCTGCTCCTTGATGGAATTCCAACTTGAGAAGCCTCGTTTTATCCTTCCTCTTTTCAAGAAACATGATGGCAGCAAAACCACTGGCCAGAGAAAGTGTGTCAAATGGGAAACGTTGTTCGGGCGATGACGCATTGTTATCAAGGGTCCACCTACATTAAAGTTTTACATATTTGTTTACTAGCAGAATACGATGAGATAAACAGAACCACACAGCAAGGAATTTAGGATTAAACAAAATAAATCTCTCCTGACTTGAACCTAGCAACGGGCTCCAAAAGCTCTCATGAATTATTAGCTTCGAAATCATTCAACATGTCTGCAATGCAGAGTGCGTCACTGATGCACCTGAAGTTCACCTAAGCAACTGTATCATCAAAATGCCCACAGAAACTGCCAGTGGCGATGCCACCTTGCCATCAGTCACACCTGCTTCTGAATTATGATGTGTCTGAGAGCTATTATTTCATCTGCTTCTGACTGCATATCATTTAAAACTTCAAATTCTCACAGAGAAAGAAAAAGCAGAAACATTTGTCAGCTCCGGCTTCCTCTTTACGAAGACCCACTGTTTCCACAGCACCTTCTGGCTTCCTTATTTTGCATCTCAGAAATCCTTTTCTCCCCCTGGACCACGTGTGATGCATAGTTTATGAACACAGTAGTATAGTTGATTCTCAATTATCTGTCCGAATGGAAACCAATGGTGGTTCCGATTACCCCAAATCATTTTATATTCGATTTTCAAATACATTATATGCATTTTCCCTGGGAGGTTTACATTCCTGCTAATGCTTTGCTGGGACTAATATTAAAATATGTTTGCATTCCTTGAGCTCATACAAATTGGCAGCAGTAGGGCGCAAGCCCAGCAGTGGGTGACAGGGGTTAGACTGGGGTTAAATGTTTCTATGAAGAACTGTCAATGTGGGCTTTCCAAATGTGGGTAATTGAGAGGTGGTTACATAAGATATTAGTTATTTTTTTGAATCCTGAAGGAAAAAATCTCTGAAGTACTTTAATGGAAAAGACCATATTTTAAAATGTTAAGTAAAAGATTTTCAGTAACATTTGCAAGTGTTTACAGTTACAAATTTATTATTAGAGATAGCTATATATATTTTTATCTTGATATGATGCTAAGAAATGACTCAGTGTGATTGGTTATTAAGGACTATTTGGTATCCTGATGTATCAGAATTAGAACGAAAGGCAATGGTGAACTAATTAGCTCTATTTTAAAAAATTAAATCACCTCACTGACTATTCTCTTCCCTCATTTCTGTTCTCACCACACTCTTAAAAAATGTGTAAATATTCAGTTTAATGATTGGACTTACGTTCTTTCCTACCATCCTGATACTTAGATTTCAGGAAGATCATATTTGTTCTTCATTATTCAGGAAGAATATATAATTGTAGTAAGTACTTAAAATATTATGCTGTTCATTCATTGTTGATATGCTTTTAGTTAAGAACAAACATATATTGTTATAGCCGTCAAACTATGGCTAAAATTGTCATTTGCGCTTTATCAGCGTAAGATTAAAACTAGCTCAAAACATTATTTCTCCTGGGAACCCGACTGAAAAATCCGGAAGCTGACACCTGCGTTGTAATTGATGCTCACCTCCATGTTGGATTTATAAGACCTGGCAGTAAGCGAGGCCTGACGGACAGCAGGTGGCTGGCAGCTGAGTGTAGTGGGAAAAAGCAGACTGTGCATTAACATCATGGATATCAGAAAAGCACAGTCCAAGGCAAACTGAGAGGGCTGGTCATCACACAGGAAGAAATGTCTCAGACATTAAGTCAGGAAGAGCTCTGAGCTGAGAAATCCAATCCACTGATAGCAACTTGAATGAAAAGCTGCTCAGACAATTCCTAACTCCGTATCTTAAGGCCTTTCTGCTCTTCTGTCTCCTATTTCCGTATCTTCTGGTCCTCCCCCATTCCTCCCCCTCCCCCTTCCCCTTCTCGGTGTTTTCTAAGAGGCCCAGGTATATCCAGAAAGCTCTATGCTCTTGGTGACCCAATACATCCGAACTCAGGCAGAAGAAAGCCAGACTTTGACTGGATACTCATGAAGAAAGTTCTGGACAAAATGTGGAGAGACAGGAAGAAAAGAGAGGACAGGCATACATTTTATGAGACAGAATCTAGGAGAAAATAGTGGAGGTTCTACCTCTTTAGGTAGAACAACTTTTGCAGTTGCCTTGTTCAAACGTGATGGCAGATAATCTCGTGAGTGTGTACTCACGATGGCGCAGAGATGAGGGTAGTCGAGTGTTGGCTGGGATGGGGGCAGAGAGGGAGATAAGCAGGGACCTCTAATCTGCAGATGGCCCAGCTGGACAGCTAAGCGGATACAAGGAACAGTGGCACCCCTGAAGCCCTTCAGTGATGAAAGGCTTTGGGTATTTTTGAATCACGGATTATACAAAATAACACACAGATAGTTTCACCCCAATCCTCACATGCAGAGAGATTTGAGCTTTGCTATGAAAAGAGAACATACTTTTAGTAGGAGATCAAAGACTAGGGACCTTAGATGTGCTCTTCAGTGAATCAGTTCTTCTGCCTTGTTGGATTCAGTCCTCTAAATCTAGGCCAAGCCAGTTAATCTAAATTTTTCCAGGTGAAATTACACAACCTAGGAGTTCTTTATGCCATCACTCACCACAGCTAATCTATCTGCAATCCCGTTAGTTTTAAACATACACACTTCTCTCCATCCACACTTCTACTTTCCTAATCTAAGTGACATCACTCACTCTTTTCAGAACAACTAAAATAGCTTCACCGCTTGCCTTACTTCCCTACGACTCATTGCTCACAGAGCCGCCAGGGCTCCTTCACCAGCATAAATCAGGCCTGCTGCTCAAAAGCTTCACCTGCTTCCCATTGCTCCTAGGACAAACCACGGTAGCTCTACCGTGGCCTAGGAGACCCTCTACGTGGGATTCAGATGCCGCTTCTGCAAGCCTACCTCGGACAATTACCTCCCCGGCTTGCTGCTCTCCAGGTCAAGGGAGGCCCCGTCTCGGGTTTTTTGCACTTGTTTTTCCCTCTGCCTGGAATGCTCGTCACCCAGTTCTTTGCTTGGGTGTCTCATTTTCATCCTCTCCACACGGTTACTTTGGATTTTATTTCCTTCATAACATCCATCATTATATTAATGTCTTATTGCTTTACATTATTATTATTTGTATATATCATATAGCTTACCACACCAAAATTTAAGAGAGGGACTAAGAAGTGTTCTTCACTCAGCTCCTATACGAAAGCCCGCCACGCAGTTCATACTCAACAAGTGACTGTTGAATAAATGCATGAAAGGTGGTGTCTTGCCATGAGGACCCACCTTTTACACTGAGTATCAAACCTCTAAATTATAAATTCAGGCAAACGGTCAACCTGAAATTGAGGCAAATAGGGAGGAGTTAGGACATCTAGATTTTGTCCTAGAACTAGAGACCTAAAATTCTTTCTATTGGTAAAATTATCATCAAAGTAATCCTTAAAGCAAGTACGTTGCATTGTGTAGGGAGCTGGGGTTCTGACTCTTGGTTGTAACTATATCCCGATGATGCATCCTGGTTGCTATCAACCCAGGCACTGGGGTTCCTGGAAAGAGAGTAGCCAAGACCAAGAGGAACAGGCCAGTTGTGGGAGCGTCATCTTCCATATCTGCCATTTTGTTCTTTGTCTCATGAGCTGTAGCAGGTACTTTGCTGAAGGGGGCAGTGGGGTTGTTATTACTGTTAAATACCCTTAACGGAGGGGTTGGATATTCCCAGACATACACCAGAGCAGAGAGTTCAGTGACGAATCATGGACTAGCCCAACCAGCATTAACTCAAGAGCCGGAGACTTATTCTGTTTGTACTGAACTAGTGAATTTGGAGAAGCTGCTCAGTTGTTCTAGATTTTGAACTTTAAAGTTATACCTTTTGAACAGATTTCTCTCTTATAAGCACTGTCAAAAAGGAACTTTTAAGTAAACGTTATTAAAAGTTTTAGAATTACAGATTTATTGTAAAGATAGTACATATACAGAGCCCCTATCCAGTTTCCCACATTATCTGTGTATCTACCACACTTAACAGACCGATATTGATATATTCCTCTGAAGTCTTTATGTAAATTTCCTCAGTTTTCCCTCATGTCCTTTTTCTGTTCCAGGATCCCATCCAGGACTACATTTAGTCAGCATGCCTCCTTAGGCTTCTCTTGGCTGTAACTGGTTCTCAGACTTTCTTTGTTTCTGATGATTTTGACAGTTGGAGGAATACTAGTCAGGTGTTTCGCAGAGTGTCCCACCCTTGGGAGTTGCCTGTTGTTTTTCTCATGACTAGACTGGGACAGTGGGTCTTGGAGAGGAAGACCTCGGGGGAAGTGCCATTCTCATCCCATCATATCCAGGGCACCTACCACCAACATGACTCAAACACGGCTGCGTGGCCTGAACTAGGTTTGCTAGGCTTCTCCACTGCAAAGTTACTCTTCTTTTGACGAATGTCTCTACACACTGCCCCCACTGAAGGAGTGGGCGTTATATTTCACCCCCTTTAAAGGGGAGCAATGACATATATTGTTCAGAATTTTTCTCCATAGATTTGTCTCTTCATGTATTCAATCATTTGCTTATATCAGTATGACTCAAGGACATTTATTTTATACTTTGGATTAAAATCTAATACTACTTTCCTTAAAAAACTACAAATAGAACTACCACATGACCCAGCAATCCCACTACTGGGCATATACCTTGAGAAAACCATAATTCAAAAAGAGTCATGTACCACAGTGTTCATTGCAGCTCTATTTACAATAGCCAGGAGACGGAAGCAACCTAAGTGTCCATCAACAGATGAATGGATAAAGAAGATGTGGCACATATATACAATGGAATATTACTCAGCCATAAAAAGAAACGAAATTGAGTTATTTGTAGTGAGGTGGATGGGCCTAGAGTCTGTCACACAGAGTGAAGTAAGTCAGAAAGAGAAAAACAAATACCGTATGGTAACGCATATATATGGAATCTAAGAAGAAGAAAAAAAAAGTCATGAAGAACCTAGGGGTAAGACAGGAATAAAGACACAGACCTACTAGAGAATGGACTTGAGGATATGGGGAGGGGGAAGGGTGAGCTGTGACAAAGTGAGAGAGTGGCATGGACATATATACACTACCAAATGTAAGGTAGATAGCTAGTGGGAAGCAGCCGCGAGGGAGACACAAGAGGGAAGAGATATGGGAACATATGTATATGTATAACTGATTCACTTTGTTATAAAGCAGAAACTAACACACCATTGTAAAGCAACTATACTCCAATAAAGACGTTAAATATATGTATATATATAATACTACTATATTTTACTTCATTTTGTTGCTCAAATTGTTTCAGCTTTGGCCACTGGGGATTCTTTCTATTAGCTCCTATGGGACTTTGACATCTCCCCATCGTAGTGTTTTGTTTTGTTTTTAGCATCTCCTTACTTTCTGGAACAACAAGATGCTCCAGGCTCATCTTATGTATTTCCTGTCCCCTGTCCTAGAATCAGCCATGTCTCCAAGGAGCCCTGGTTCCTTTCATTGTAAAATGGTATTAGAAACCAAGATCTGGGTGCTTGGTATTTCAAACAAAAATTCTGATAAATAATTTATAATGTGCCCAAATAGCTGTATTTGTAAAATAAAAAAATAACTCCACTCTGAACTATCATATAAACGTTATCAACTTATTTTTAGGTCAGCTATGGAAGCAAGGATAATTTCACCATATATCATACAGCAACTAACCTATGTCCAATTTCAAAATACAAATCTAGGCTTGTGGGAAAAAATAGTGACAGAAGGGTAAATTTCTTTTTCTTGTCCATCTGTGTTAACCAAATATAGCAATTATTTTTCTACTTCTAAGATCTGGAGATCTGGGACATGTCCTTTTTTCTTTTCTTTTTTTTTTCTTTCCCTACCTCAAATGAATAAGAAAAATGAACAAAAAGTCACTAACATGGATTTTCAATGATATAAACATTGTTTTCCTGAATGGAGATACCCATCTCATTAAGAAGAGACAATCTATTTTCTTGCTTTGGTCCCTTGTTATTTACAAAACAAGCTCTTCCTTTTCAAAATTAATCTTAAGAATGATAACTTATCTCCTACCATCAATCAACTTGCTTTAATTATTGGTAATTTAACAAATTTTAACCACACCAAGGAAATTTAATTTCACATATATATATAATCATTTTTCGTAATTTAAATAGAGTTGAAGAACTTTGGGTAATTGAAACTTTATTTCAATTACACAGGGAAGTTCAACTCCATCAACACTTCCCCTTCTATCTCATTTCCCCCAATTGATTGGTTCTTCCAATGATGAAGAAAAACATTAAAAGTACTTTGACAACACATTGCTGGGGACTCGGTGGTCAGCAAGTCACCTACCTAGGACACAGCCTGCCAGGATTATCTACTGGGTGTGGAAAGCATGAAGGGGAGGATAGGGGCTGGATTTTAGCCTATTTATGGGATATTATAAAAGATTTATATCCCCTAACTATGGTCATACATAAAACACTTTAGTTACTACTCACTTTTTTCCCCACTAGTCAAATAAAGCAGGCAGTTGGTTTTGCATAATCTTAATAATTGAATAGCTAAGCCAATTAGATTATACCTGCTCTTGTGTTCATTCAGGATTTATTTAGAACAAGGACAATTATTTGGGGTCAAGATTCAAAAGGAGGCAAATGGTAAGAAAAGCTACTTCGAATTCTCCCATGAAAGGGGGAAAAGAGTATGAATATTTGAATTGAGGAAGACAAAGGGGAGATACTCATAGGCCTCTGCCTTGGTGCGCACTGGGCACTAAACTAGCTATGCTTCTTGGATTGAGTTCTTTCTGTTTTAAATTGTACATTGGTTTCAACATGCCTTATATATGCATATTCAGTTGGCTGACTCAGCTTAGATGTCACTGCTTCCTGGAGACCTTTAAGAAACCTAAGTGTGATAGGTGTTCTGGACATGTGCCCCATCATCCTTGATGTTCCCCCCGCCCTGTCACCCACTCTGCTTTTCAACTCTGATCCCCTTCCACTCTATTGACCACGGCATCCTCCATACTCACCCCACCCGTCGTGGTACACCCCAGTATTTAACTCGTTCATCTTTGTATTCAAGTGCCTACGAGAGCACTGACGAGATGGATGTTTGATTAAACACATGAATGAAGGAAGGAAAGAAAAAAGGACCGAAGCTTATTCATCCCATCGTGATAAGCCAGGCAGCAGGAGTGCTGCGAGAGCAGATCCATTAATCCAGTAGTTAAGACACATGTGGTGGACAGTGGATGTAAAACACATCTTTAGCAGTTCAAATAGGACCTTGAATAATAATACTATTATTTTCTCCTTTGTATCCTTGCCCATTTCTTAGAAGATCTAGCAATTATACAATTGAAAATCATGCCCCATGATTTTGATTCTTGTAATTTAGACACAGCCTGGGCTGAAACAAACAATAAAAACAGGTATATCAAATGCCAGAAGCTCCCCCTGCAACCCCTTAAACACACAAGGAGTATACTTCACATTCCTACGGTACGGTATATTTCCAGTAGAGATCTTCCTGGACTTACAATGGGATTACGTCCCAATAAACCCATCATAAGTTGAAAATATCTTAAGTTGAAAATAGACTGAGACTTCCCTGGTGGCGCAGTGGTTGAGAATCTGCCTGCTAATGCAGGGGACACGGGTTCAAGCCCTGGTCTGGGAGGATCCCACATGCCGCGGAGCAACTAGGCCCGTGAGCCACAACTACCGAGCCTGCGGGTCTGGAGCCTGTGCTCCGCAACAAGAGAGGCCGCGATAGTGAGGCCCGCACACCATGATGAAGAGTGGCCCCCGCTTGCCACAACTAGAGAAAGCCCACGTACAGAAACGAAGACCCAACACAGCAAAAATAATAATAAATTAATTAACAAACTCCTACCCCCAACATCTTCTTTAAAAAAAAAAAAAAATCCACCTGACAATGCAAGGGACATGGGTTCAAGCCCTGGTCCGGGAAGATCCCACATGCCACTGAGCAACTAAGCCCATGCGCCACAACTACTGAACCTGCGTTCTATAGCCTGCAAGCCACAACTACTGAAGCCCGCGCGCCTAGAGCCTGTGCTCTGCAAAAAGAGAAGCCACTGCAATGAGAAACCCGTGCACCGCAATGAAGAGTAGCCCCCCTCGCCGCAACTATAGAAAGCCTGCACACAGCAATGAAGACCCAATGCAGCCAAAAATAAAGAAATAATTTAAAAAAGAAAATGCATTGAATACACCTAACCTACTGAATGTCACAGCTTAGCCTCACCTACATTAAACGTGCTCAGAACATTACATTAACCTGCAGTTTGGCAAAATCATCTAAAACAAAGCCTGTTTTATAATATATTATTGAATATCACATGTAATTCATTGAATTTTGTACTGAAAGTGAAAAACAGAATGGTTGGGCACAGAATGGTTGAAAGTGTATCGGTCGTTTACCCTTGTGATCACTTGACTGCCGCCGTCCAGCATCACGAGAGAGGATCCTACCGTATATCAGTAGCCCAGGAAAAGATCAAAATTCAAAATTCCAAGTAATGTTTCTACTGAATGTTATCACTTTCACACCATTATAAAGTCAGAAAATTGTAAGTTGAACCATCACAATTTGGGGGCTGTCTGTAGTTTTACATTAAGCATTGTGTACAAAAATCTAATTACAAATGTGCTACTGTTGGTGAATTAATGTAGACAGAGTTTCGTGTTGGCTGCATTAACTAATTTTAGTTTTTGTATTACCATAAGTAGGAAGGCCGTGGTGGAAGACAATTTTTCCTAGCCGCCATCTCTTATAAGCTGTGTGACCTTGGGGGAATCACTTAGCTTCTGTGGTCCTTTGTTTTCTAACCTTTAAAATGAAGCTACTGATGTCTACAACACATGGAGGTTGCATGTGACTAAATATTGTAGGAGAAGCTGCTAACATAGTGCTTGGAATATAAAATATGCTTAGTGACTCTTAACCATCTCCTGTCCCCTTTTCTCTCAGTGTACTTTGAAGTAATAACACAATTTACCTCTGCAATTTTGTAATTCAGTCTTTTTATTAATTCAGACTGGCCTTTTCTTCAGTGGGCTTGAATTAGTGAGATTTACTGACTTGTTCGCGTTTTTACAAGGACCCAGGTGCTCAGCAATTTCTTCTAGCTTATTTGACACTCGTGAATTATAATGCATATGTAGTGGCAGAATGTCTCAGGCAGAAGCTCTTCTCAGAAAATACTTGGCCATATTCCCAGGGTAAACTGTAGTCATGATGGCAATATAAAATTCTGACTTGACCACTGAACCATGAGTCGGGAAACTTGAAAGTGATTTCTAACTGTGCTGTGGACTCCCTTTCCTAATCAAAGCTCAGTGTTGCTGTGCCTTAGTATTTTGGAAAAGGTTATCTTTCTTTGCCTCTTTTGGAGGAGACTGAGGTTTATAAGGGAGTTTGAACTCACTTAAGAAAGACAAATGTAAACATATAAAGTTTTATTACCCTTAAAAACAATTCTCTTGTTAAAGGGAGGACTTGCTTAATCAGTACCAGCTGACCTGTCTGGAGTTAGTAAGTTGATGAAGCTCTGATTAAGGTTTTATGAGGCAATCTGTAACACAGAACAGAGGTCACCAGGGTCCCTTCCTATTTCCCCGTTCCATATTTCTTACTGCAAATTAATTTAGTACTCTCATGAAACACTGCCCTTTTTTTAATCCAATGGCAAAAAAACCCATGTGCTTCTACTCCATAAAGACATCCTTTTTTGAATAATTCTACCCACGAGAACCTAGAGTGGGACAGAATAATGAAAGCTATTTCAAAGGTATATTAACTACTAATGCTGTGGAATGTCCTAGAAGAATCAAATAATTGAATGGCCGAAGTGTCTAAAGAACCAATGACAGGGCAGAAATAAAGAAACTGGCCACTTCTCATTGGAGAAATGAAGATTTATTTCTAATTTGACAGTTTCTCATCTGAACTGCCTGTCACCCAAAGGGTAGTCGATGGTACCATAGGCTGGAATGCCGTTTTTTAACCTGATGTGATAATATCTCCGACTCTCAGGTATATATTTTTTGAAAAGGTAAATCTATAGTGATGAAATTCTAGAATGTTCTTCTCTTGGAGGCACTGCAGTAATATCATCTCGGAGAGATCAGGCAGAATTGGCCACTTACGATGAGGAATGAGAAGCCTGCTCAGGACACATAAATCATTTCTGACCTGCGTAACGCTGAGCGCTGCAATTACCCCTCTTGCTGAAACAGGAAGTGGCGAGGCCCTCCAAAAGGCAGCAGTGATTTTCAAAGGGAAAAAAAAGTGGGCATCTAATTGGAGGACGTTGAAAGACACATGTTAAGGAGGGAGGCTCAGAAGACTGTATTTATTGAGCACTTATTATACTACCAGGAACTGTGCGAGGTACATGGGATTCAGCAGAAAACAAGTTCAGATAGGATTTTTTAGCTCACGTTTCATACGTTGTAGTCCAGTGGGACAGACCGCCAGGAGTTAGAAGTCTGTGATGGGATGCTGAGGGGACGTTTTTCTTTCATTCGGAAATCTGGCTAGCATCCCAGGTTGAGAATGGAGAGGCAAATACCCCTCCCATTAAAAATAGCTCCAGGGGCAGCCAATAGTTGCAGTTGGACTTCTGTGCACCCCAGGGAGGCTGCAGACCCTGCCTCACCAACTCATTCCCTGCATGTAAGGGCAGAACTGGGGAGGGAAGAAGGGGCGGGGGTCCTTGGCCTGCAGTGAATGTACTGCTCAGGTGAGAGGCTTTTCCTTCCCTCCCAGAGGAGGAACGCCAGGCGTAGTTCTTTCCTCCAAAGGCAGGTGGATACTAGTGTGACTTGTGTGTGGAGGGGAGACGAGCATCCCGCTTTCTGGTTCCAATATCTGTTTAGGGCATAGATTTGCTGATTGATTATTCATTAGTTGATTTATTTATTCATTTACTTAAACTAAAAATTTATTGAAGACCTAATATGTACCTGCCAGGTATTGTTACAAGCCCTAAAAGTACTGAGATGAGCCAAGTCAAGTCTCTGACCTCATGCATGAAGGTTACTTTCTGTATGTTTTTATGTTTGCGTGTTAGGGTGTGGCGTGTGGCTTATGGAGATGGAAAAGAAGCACTGAGATGCTATCTCAGGTGGTGACAACTGTTGTAAAGAAAACCAAAGCAAGGATGAGAGAATGAGGCGACTGGCATCTAATGCGGGTGGCTGGGGAAGACTTCCTGATGAGATGGTGTTGGTACAGAGTCTAAGGAAGTAAGTCTAAGAGCCATGCAGGTGCCAGGAGAGCATCGGGGCAGATGGAGGAAGCAGAAATCACACAGTCCTGAGGCAGGGCCATGCTGGGCGTGTCCAAAGAGCTGACGGGTCGATGCAAGGCCGGTGTGGCTGGAGTGAAGTGCTGGGCGAGAAGGTTGTAGAACTGGTGAGTTGAATCACTCCGCCCCGTAAGCCTCTGCAAAGAATCTGTCTTCTACTTGGAGTGAGAAGGGAAGCAGCCATGTAAGGCTTCTGAGCATAGGAGTGATGTGATCTAACTCCCATTATCACGGGATCACCCACTTATTTTGTGAAGATAGTCTGTAGGGGCCAACAGTCCCAGCTGGAAGCTAGTTAGAAGGCAAGAGTCTAGGGGAGAGATAATAGCTCGGCCATGATGCTGACCAGCTTTGGGGTCTATCTTTTTTGTGGTATCTTTGTCTGGTTTTGGTATCAGAGTGCCAATGGCCTCCTAAAACGAGCTCGGGAGTGTTCCTTCCTCTGCAGCTTTCTGGAATAGTTTCAGAAGGACAGGTGTTAACTCCTCTCTAAATGTCTGACAGAATTCACCTGTGAAGCCATCTGGTCCTGGATTTTTATCTGTTGGGAGTTTTTAATCAATTTCAATTTCAGTGCTTGTAACTGGTCTGTTCATATTTGTTTTTATTTCTTCCTGATTCAGTCTTGGGAAGAGTGTACCTTTCTAAGAATTTGTCCATTTCTTCTAGGTTGCCCATTTTATTGGCATAGAGCTGCTTGTAGTAATCTCTCATGATCTTTTGCATTTCTGCAGTGTCAGTTGTAACTTCTCCCTCTTCATTTCTAATTTTATTGATTTGAGCCGTCTCCCTTTTTCCTGATGAGTCCGGCTAAGGGGGTTTATCAATTTTATCTTTTCAAAGAACCAGCTTGTGGTTTCATTTATTCTTTTCTGTTATGTTCTTCGTCTTGATTTCATTTATTTCTGTTTTGATCTTTATGATTTCTTTTCCTTCTACTAACTTTGCATTTTTTTTGTTCTTCTTTCTCTAGTTGCTTTAGGTGTAAGGTTAGTTTGTTTGAGATGTTTCTTGTGTCCTGAGGTAGGCTTGTATCACTATAAACTTCCCTCTTAGAAGTGCTTTTGCTTCATCCCGTAGGGTTTGGATCATTGTGTTTTCATTTTTGCTTGTCTCTAGGTACTTTCTGATTTCTTTCGTGATCCATTGGTTGTTTAGTAGCATATTGTTTAGCCTCCATGTGTTTGTGTTTTTAGCAGTTTTTTTCTTGTAGTTGGTTTCTAATCTCATAGTGTTGTGGTCAGAAAAGATACTTTACATGATTTCAATGTTCTTAAATTTGCCAAGGCTTGCTTTGTGGCCCAGCATGTGATCTATCCTGGAGAAAGTTCCATGTGCACTTGAAAAGAACATGCATTCTGCTGTCGGGTAGAATGGTCTATGAATATCAGTTAAGTCCATCTGGTCTAATGTGTCATTTAAGGCCTGTTTCCTTATTGATTTTCCATCTGAATGATCCGTTCATTGACGTAAGTGGGGTGTTTAAGTCCCCTGCTATTAGTGTGTTACTGTGCGTTTCTCCTTTTATGTCTCTTAGCATTTGCCTTATATGTTGAGGTGCTCCTATGTTGGATGCATATACATTTACAATTGTTATATATTCTTCTTGGATTGATCCCTTGAGCATTATGTAGAGTCCTTCTTTGTCTCTTGTAACAGTCATTATTTTAAAGTTTTTTGTCTGGCATGAGTATTGCTACTCTAGCTTTCTTTTGATTTCCATTTGCATGGAATAGCTTTTTCCATGCCCTCACTTTCAGTCTGTATGTGCCCCTAGATCTGAAGTGAGTCTCTTGTAGGCAGCATATATGAGAGCCTTGTTTTTGTATCCACTCATCCAGTCTGTGTCTTTTGTTTGGAGCATTTAACCTGTTTATATTTAAGGTAATTATTGATATGTGTGTTCTTATTGCCATTTTGTTAATTGTTTTGGATTTGTCTTTACAGGTCTTTTTTCTTCCTCTCGTCTTTTGTTCTCTCGTGATTTAATGACTATGTTTAGTGTGGTGTTTGAATTCCTTTCTCTTTTTTGTGTTTATATCTCTCATAGATTTTTGGTTTGCAGTTTTGCTATAGCAGGCTATATACATGCATTATTGTTTTAAGCTGCTGATCTCTTAATTTCGAATGTATGTCAAACATCCTGCATTTGTACTCTCCTCCTCTGATGATTGCTGGTTTTGATATTCTATTTGTGTGTGGATGATTTCCTACATTTACCATATGTTTGCCTTTACCAGTGAGCTTTCCCACTTTGCAGTCTTCTTGTTTCTAGTTTTAGTTTCTTGGCCTTTTCTTTTCCACCTAGAGAAGTTCCTTGAGCATTTGTTGTAATGCTGGTTTGGTGGTGCTGAATTCTTTTAGCTTTTGCTCTGTCTGAAAGCTTTTGATTTATCCGTCAAATCTCGACGAGAGCCTTACTGGGTAGAGTGTTCTTGGTTGTAGGTTTTTTCTCCTTTCATCACTTTAAATATATTGTGCCACTTCCTCCTGGCCTGCAGAGTTTCTGCTGAAAAATCAGCTGGTAACATTATGGGGATTCCCCTGTATGTTTTGTTGCTTTTCATCTTGTTGCTTTTAATATTTTCTCTTTCTATTTAATTTTCATCAATTTGATTACTATGTGTCTCTGCATGTTCCTCCTTGGGTTAATCCTGTATGGGACCCTCTGTGCTTCTTGGACTTGGGTGACTATTTCCTTTCTCACATCGGGGAAGTTTTCAGCTATTATCTCTTCAGATATGTTCTTGGGCCCTTTCTCTCTCTATTCTCCTCCTTGGACCCCTATAATATTAGTGAATGTTTGTGCCTTTGATGTTGTCCCAGAGGTCTCTTAAACTGTCCTGATTTCCTTTCACTCTTTTTTCTTTATCCTGTGGCAGTGATTTCCACCATTCTGTCTTCCAACTACGTATCTATTCTTCTGCCTCATTTATTCTGCTATTGATTCCTTCCAGTGTATATTTCATTCCAGTTATTGTATTCTTCAACTGTTTCGTTCTTAATATTTTCTAACTCCTTATTAAAAACGTCTTGTAAGTTCTCACTCTATGCATCCACTATTTTCTGAGTTCTTGGATCATCTTTACGATCATTACTCTGAACTCTTTCTCGGGTAGACTGCCTATCTCCACTTCACTTAGTTGTTCTTCTGGGGTTTTTATCTTGTTCCTTCATCTGGAACATATTCCTCTGCTGTCTCACTTTGTCTAAATTTAGATTTGTATTTTTATATATGTGGAAGGTTAGTTATATTTCTCAACCTTGGAGAAATGGCCCTTTTTAGAGGATGTCACATGTCTGAGAAGTACACTCCCCTTTCACCAACCAAGGGCTAGGGACCAGCTGGTCCCAGAGTAGGTTTGGATCTGTGTTTGCAGATTCGGTTCTGCAGGCTCTCTCAGATCATGGTTCTCTTGCTTCTGGTGTCTGCCCCCTGGTGGGGGAGGCTCTTCTAGAGGCTTATGCAGGCTTCCTGGTGGGAGGGGTGGGTGCTTGCCCACTGATGGGTAGAGCTGTGCCTTGGCCCTCTGGTGGGCAGGGCTGTGTCAGGATGCCTGTCTAGAGGAAGCTGTGGACTCAGGAAGTCTTTAGGCAGTCTGTCTGCTGATGGGTGGGGCTTTGTTCCCACCCTGTTGGTTGTTTGGCCTGAGATGTCCCAGAACTGGAGCCTCCAGGCTGTTGGGTGGGACTAGGTCTTGGTGCCAACAGTCAGCATCCAGGGGAGCTCACGCCGACGAATACTCTCTGATGCCTCCACCACCATGTCCTTGTCCCTAGAGTGAGCCAGAGCCACCCCCCACCTCCCCAGGAGACCAAGACCAGCAGGCAGGTCTGGCCCAGGCTCCTATGAATTCACTGCTTTTGCCCTGGGTCCCAGTGCACATGAGACCTTGTGTGCACCCTTCAAGACTGGAGTCTCTGTTTTGTCTAGTTCTGTGGAGTGCCTATAGTCAAGCCCCACTGGGCCCTTTTTTAAAAAAATTTATTTTGGCTGCGTTGGGTCTTCATTGCTGGGCACAGGCTTTCTCTAGTTGTGGTGAGCGGGGGCTACTCTTCGTTGTGGTGCACGGGCTTCTCATTGCGGTGGCTTCTCTTGTTGCAGATCACGGGCTCTAGGCGCGCAGTCTCAGTAGTTGTGGCTCGTGGGCACAGTAGTTGTGGCTCACGGGCTCTAGAGCGCAGGCTCAGTAGTTGTGGCGCACGGGCTTAGTTGCTCTGTGGCATGTGGGATCTTCCCGGACCAGGGCTCGAACCCGTGTCCCCTGCACTGGCAGGCAGATTCTTAACCACTGCACCACCAGGGAAGCCCCCCCCCCCCACTGGCCTTTAAAACCAAATGCTCTGGGGGCCCCTCCTCCTAACGCCAGACCCCAAAGCTGGAAAGCCTGATGTGGGGCTCAGAACTCTCACTCCTCCGGGAGAACTTCTGTGATACAATTATTCTCTAGTTTGTGGGTTGCCTATCCAGGGGGCTATGGGATTTGATTATATCGCAAGTGCGCCCCTCCTACCGTCTCATGGATTCTTCTTTATATCTTTGGATGTATTGATAGAATATTTTTTTTGGTAGCTTCCAGTCTTTCTTGTCGATGGTGGCTCAGCAGTTAGTTGTGATTCTGGTGTGCTTGTGAGGGGAGGTGAGCACAAGGTCCTTCTATTCTGCCGTCTTGTCCAGGAACTCTGTAATTCTTTTAAGTTGTCTCTTTTAGAGAAATGGTATGCATCCACATTTTCAGCCTCTCTTTCCAGAAGCTCCATAACTTCAGACACGTTCTTTAATCTGGATGCTTGCCTGGCCCTTCCTGGAGCCCCTCTCTGTGACCCCCCCCCCAACCCCTTTCTCCTGCAGACACTTTAAACTGGGGCCTACCTGAACAGAGGACAAGAGAAATGAAGGGCTGGTGGGAGGAGAGCAGGCTGCATGCCCTGTATTTGGTGGTGCCGCAGGGCTACGTGTGTCCCTGACGTGAACACAGCAAAGCTTAGTTGAGACCGAACGCCACCAACCTCTGCTCCCAAGAAGGTCACCTGGTGGGTCAGGAAGACTCAGAAGCCAGTGGCTGGAGATAAACACTGTCCATTACTGACAGCTAAGCTTAGAGAAGACATGGGACCCGAGTTGAGCCATTCCGGGGCTGTGTAGCTGGGAGGCTGTCTCTGGCCACTTAAGACATCCAAATACATATTCCAAGAGAGAGCTGGCATTTCAAGTCAGGCCACACAAAAGACACGGGCAGCCACCTAGGGTGAGCCAGAGAGGCAGAGATTACCAGCAAGGAGCGTGTCAAGCTGTGACTGCTACATAAAGACTCACTCTGCTCTCATCTCAGGAATGAGATCCCAGATGTCTGCATCTCAGGAAGGCTTGGAGCCCACAGGAGAAAGCAGGGAATTCTGGAATCAGATCCAAGATGGGAAGCGCCAAGGAGAACTGGTCTCAGTGTCAGTGCCCGTAATGTAAGCACCGGTTTGGGACCTGCCTAGGACACCATCCTTAGACTGGAGAGGGAGATTCAGCAGAGCCAGGTGGGGAAACAGTAAATAGGCAGAATATTATTACACACCCGGACAGAGTTTCTGCTCTAATCTGTGTGTAAACATGATGAAGGAACTCCCAGGTACTCTGGGGGTGTAGCTGAAGAAATCCTTCCCACTCTGGGCAGTTTGGAAAACTTTCCCAAGAAACTGGCACTTAGGACCAGAAGCCACAGTGGACATTGTTCAAGCAAAGGGGAATACAGCACATTTCAGAAACAGCCAAGTTCGAGGAACTGGGGGAAGGAAGACCTGAGGGCAAGTCACCATCTGCTATAAAGACCACGTGACCACCAAAGGAACTAAAGATAATCTTACTTTAAAATGTCATCTTCATCTTAGGGCTTAACAGTGGGTTGGTAAATATGTTTGACCTCTTGAAACAAGAAGTTCAAGTTTCCTTGTTTAAGATTTGCACCAATTCAGAGAGTATCTTCCTTATAACTCCAAACACCTTGAACACAACCCTATTTAAAAAAACACCTGTTGCACGTATATAATGTTGTTTCTAGGTTAAAATTAACCATT
This sequence comes from Stenella coeruleoalba, assembly GCF_951394435.1. Taxonomy (NCBI): domain Eukaryota; kingdom Metazoa; phylum Chordata; class Mammalia; order Artiodactyla; family Delphinidae; genus Stenella; species Stenella coeruleoalba. The sequence goes on along the minus strand of NC_137167.1, from coordinate 34,949,499 downwards.
TAGTTCTCTATATTTGCATTAATCTCAGAATGACTTGGAGTATTCACTAGATTCATTTTGATCCAATTGGATTTTGTTCCAGGGGTCTGGGTTATGTTTTAGATTTAACATAGGTTTTACCTCTATCGATGATAACAGTGGTTAAAGTTTTCTGTGGTAATGGTGAACTTAAGATGGGAGTTTATACCAGTGCATTCAATAAGAAAGAGTGTGTAGGTGAAAAGGGAGAAAATGGGTCTGAAGAAAGGTCTGCCCATCCCCAGAAAATTAAGGGAAGATTTTTAAAAATGATTAAATGCAGGAGGATTCACATTAATATGTTGTGATAATATTTCAGACGTAACACTGTGGATTTGGCAGTAGTTTAAGGCTGTCTTGTGCCTACTGTTGAGGGACTAGCTGGAGAAGAGAGAAAGGACCTGGGGAGGGAGGGAGACCCCAGTGGAATTTTTATGCTGGAGAATGAGTGTTGGGGGTTGCTCTCTCTCTTCTGGGGGCCTATTAACTAGAAAACCAGACAGTCTTTAAGGGACCAAAGGAAGGTTGGAAACAAATGCTGGTATTGAAAACATGAGGGAGAATGAGGGCCTTCTGTCCACCTGTCTTTCCCCAGAGGGTGACAATCACCCATTATGCCCATGAGAAAATATCTGTGCATGAGTGAGTGAACTTTTTGTATTACAGCTTGTGACACACATTTTTCCAAAATCAGAGTCCTGTGTCCACAATATAGTTGGGAGGTGGAGGGGTGAGGGGTACTGTTACAAAATAAGCCAGAGGCATGAAATTCTTCAATCCTGAGCAGGGTTCCTCGCCTTGAAACACTCTTTTCTGACCCGGTATTCTCGACGAAACCTTAAGGGCCACATTTATTCCGTCCCTTTAGAACCCAGGACAGGTTTTGAGCAGCCAGATTCCTGCCTCTTCTCCCTGGGGCCCTACTCTTATCTCTGGGAGTTCTCCAGGAACAAAGGGAACTTTACAAGGAGAGGGGACCTTGGTCAGAAGTCTTCTCCCCTAAAATCCTGGGCTGAAGTCTTTTCTTCACGTGTTTGTGAAATGCCATTGGTAGTTTCAGTTAGTAAAGTAGTTACGGAGAGAACTCTGGAAATATATCCAAGTCTTTAGCAAATGCTTATAACACCTGAAAATAATTTAATGGAAATAATCAAAGATGCAGAGACCTATACACAGTGTTTTCAAAAGGAAAACAAACTGTATGCTATAAATTAAATGATAGCACAAGAGATCTAAAAATTGTAGCAATCAGGAAACTATATAGCTATTCATAGTCATTCTTGTGGGGAAAAAAAGCTACTAGTATATAAAATAGAAGTTTCCTCTTCATTTGGGTGGCTTCATAAAGCACTGAGGTATTTTAATAGTATTAATTTCTAATCCCTTTACTTTTGCTAATACGTAGATTTAAATATACTCAAATAGGGTATTTTATTCCAAAATTTATATCTTCAACCAAGATCCCACTTCTTCCCTCCAGCAACACATATCATTTCCTATTTAATATTGCATTTGTATATTCCATCCACACCTAAAACTCAATGTGTTAAAAACTGATCACCATAATGCTTTATTTCAAGATATGGTTCCTTCACCTTCAAGCCAGGAATTTCAATGTCTTTACCTGTTTATTTGTAATATATTTATTCAAGTATGGTTTATTACAAGATACTGAATGTAGTTTCCCGTGCTGTACAATAGGACCTTGTTTATCCATCCTATATATAATAGTTCACATCTGCTAGTCCCAAATCCCTCCCTCCCCTGCCACCCTCTGCCTGCAGCCACAAGTCTGTTCTCTATGTATGTGAGTTTGTTTCTGTTTCATAGATAAATACATTTGTGTCATATTTTAGATTCCACATATAAGTGATATCATATATTTGTCTTTCTTACTTCACTTAGTATGATAATCTCTAGGTCCATCCATGTTGCTGCAAATGGCATTATTTCATTCTTTTTTATGGCTGAGTAATACTACGTTTTATATATATATGTGTGTGTGTGTGTGTGTGTGTGTGTGTGTGTGTGTGTGTGTGTGTGTGTGTGTGTGTGTACGCCACATCTTCCTTATCCATTTATCTGTCAATGGACGCTTAAGTTGCTTCCACGTCTTGGCTATTGTAAACAGTGCTGCTATGAACATAGGAGTGCATGTATCTTTTTGAATTACAGTTTTGTCTGGATATATGCCCAGGAGTGGGATTGCTGAATCATATGGCAACTCTATTTTAGTTTTTTGAGGAACCTCCATACTATTTTCCATAGTGGTTGTGCCAATTTACGTTCCCACTAACAGTGTAGGAGGGTTCCCTTTTCTCCACACCCTCTATAGCATTTGTTATTTGTAGCCTTTTTATTGATGGCCATTCTGACCAGTGTGAGCTGGTACCTCATGGTAGTTTTGACTTGCATTTCTCTAATAATCAGCGATGTTGAACATCTTTTCATGTGCCTATTGGTCATTTGCACGTCGTCTTTGGAGACATGCCTATTTATATCTGCCTATCTATCTTTTGATTGGGTTGTTTGTTTTTTTGTTATTGAGTTGTATGAACTGTTTGTATATGTTGGATATTACACCCTTGTCAGTCACAAATATTTTCTCGTATTCTGTAGGTTGTATTTTCATTTTGTTTATGGTTTCCTTTGCTGTGCAAAAGCTTATTAGTTTGATTAGGTCCCATTTGTCTGTTTCTGATTTTACTTCTATTGCCTTGGTAGACTGACCTTAGAAAACATTGGTAAGATTTATGTCAGAATGTTTTAGCTATGTTCTCGTCTAGGAGTTTTATGGTGTCTTGTCTTATGTTTAAGTCTTTAAGCCATTTTTGAGTTTATTTTTGTGTATGGTGTGAGGGGGTGTTCTAACTTTATTGATTTACACGTGGCTGCCCAGCTTTCCCAACACCGCTTGAAGAGACTGTCTTTTCCCCGTTGTATATTTTTGCCTCCTTTGCGAAGGTTAATTGACCATAGGTGTCCAGTATCATTCCTGATTTGTTGCTGTTTCTTACTTCCCACACTCAAGTACTGTACATTCTACTTTTGGCTGGAGTTTGCCACGGTCATAATCTTGGCCAACAACCAATTCTCAGTGTTACTGCTGGAAAAGTCTAAACCTTAGTGCCCACGTCCAATTTGTCCTCCTGAAATAAGATCTTAATTCTAAGTAACATTTTCAGTGCATTTCATGCAAATGGACTTGCCATTTCTTTTAGAACAAATGGATGAATCCATAACATTGTGTACAAAACTCAGCCACTGCGTCCCCTGCCTGCTTCTGCAGCCACGCTCTGCTTCCATGATACATTTCTCTTTCTTACCCCGAGGAGGTAATGCTCTTCTTTCTGTAGTGTTTTCTCCCCATCACATCTCCCCATCTAATTCTGCTCATCACCTAACTCACTCCCACTCACCCTCAGAGCCAGCAGTGGACAGTCACGGTGAAACCGCGGCGGGGGGGGGGTCCACATATTTATTTCATGGTTTAAGTTAGTGGCACCTTTTGGAGTTGAGAACTAAACGGCAGTGGTGCAGTATCGACAACTCTGCTTCACCCTTCAGGTTTCTGCCTCGGCGGCAGTGGCTGGGGAAGCTTTCTGTCCACCCCTCTCCCCTCTCTTGCATGTACATTTACACACACCTGTGAGGTCTTCCATTTCACTTCTCCACAGCAGCCTGGGCTTCTCCTCTACAGCCCTTAACATCTGCAATTATTTGTTTAATGCCTTTCTTCCCCGTTATTACTGAAAGCCCCATAAAGTCAGAATCCCAGCTGTCTTGTCTGCTGTGTTCCCAGAGCCTTCGAAGGTACCTGGAACTTGTGGGTGCTCAGTAAATAAATGCCTAAAGTTCACTCCCTACGTGTAAGCTCATGATTTAAAACGTAATCTCACGGGGTCTTTAACGTGCTCCCTTCTGAAAGACATGCCACTTAGGACAGGAAGCGCATAGGGCCAGTCACACCAGCAGAAACAGACTCTGGGACACGTATGCATACATCTCTAGACATGTGTCACAGCACCAGGCTGAGCCAAAAACTGAGGGAGACGGAAGCTTCCTCTGGCTCCCGTGTCTTTTTGGAAGTACCTCCTGCACCTACCCTTTCTTTCCCTTCTCAGATGATCACTGTAAGTCTCTATTTTCCCCTTTCTTTTCTCTATAATTCAGACCACTTCTCTTCTATGGGTCAGTTCAATTAAAGTCACTCTGGTTCTGATTACTTTCTAATCTGCAAGGCAGTACATAACCACATGACATTTAAACATTTAATTGAAGGAAAAATTGATGGTTATTTTGAATGTAATAAAAATTGATGCTAATCGTCATTCACTACGGATAAAAAGGCATGATACACTCTAAAAGTCACTGGAATGGTATCAGAGTAAGACCTGAACAATTAGGGTTGACATTAAAAAAAAAAAAAAGGGAACTACTTCTAAAAACGACTTCTAATTTGTGAAACACAGAACTGGCATGGTGACTATAGGCCTTATGAGGAATTAGAACTTTTTAGACCAGTAACAGATTCACATACATGCACATGCATGTGGGCACACACACAAATTCACTTCTCCAAAGCATATAACACGTGCAGAGGCAATATCTTTGTTGTTGAATCAACAGCCATTAAAGGTCAGTTTTGCTTTTATGGTTATGTCTGCTTTGAGGATTAAATTTTTCACAGAATTTGACAGAGAAGACGTATTGTTTTCCAGGTTGTGCATTAAGTGTCCCCTTTCAACTCGTGACCAGTTGCTTGAATTCACCAATTCTATGCTTGGTAGCAATGGAAAAAATAAGGCTTTTTATGTTCTGTCAGCAAGATCTACCTTAGGATCAGTTTGGCTTGTTAAAGTGGATACGGGTTACCTGTAAAATAGTCTTAAGAGAAATAGTGAGAATTCAGCTTTGCCACTTTATGTAGTACAGACTGGTCGCCTCTATTCACTGACAGCTACTAAGGAGAGATCGCTTCCTAAGATCATTACTGGAAATAAGTTCCCTTGTAAAAATTAATCTATTGGTGCCACAAAATGCAAAATTTCAATTATTCATTCATCTTATTTATTACCCTATACGTAGGGCTTTTAAGCCTCTAGCCGCCCTGATTTCAGAATGCATGTTTTTATGATCACTGCGAAAGAAATAATAGCTTAATATGCCTTTTCTCTGACACTTAAAATGCTACTTTTAAAAGTATTTATTTTTGGCTGCATTGTGTCATCTTTGCTGTGCGCGGGCTTCCTCTAGTTGCGGCGAGCGGGGCTCCTCTTCGTTATGGCGCGCGGGCTTCCCATTGCGGTGGCTTCTCTTGTTGCAGAGCATGAGCTCTAGGTGCATGGGCTTCAGTAGTTGTGGCTTGTGGGCTCAGTAGTTGTGGCTCGTGGGCTCTAGAGCGCAGGCTCAGTAGTTGTGGTGCACAGGCTTGGTTGCTCCGTGGCGTGTGGGACCTTCTCGGACCAGGGCTCGAACCTGTGTCCCCTGCATTGGCAGGCGGATTCTTAACCACTGCGCCACCAGGGAAGTACCAAAATGCTACTTTTTAAAAGGTACTTTTTCATTTGGAGAATAAATAAAAATGTAATTGTACATAGTTATTATTCTAGTTTACTAAGACTGTAGTATTAAGAGAAGAACAAGCCTTTATGGTATTAACATATTTGTGTGTGTGTGTGTGTGTGTGTGTGTGTGTGTGTGTGTCCTATTTATAATTATTATTTGTTCTTAGTTTCAAGACAAATTTGGAGTAGCTTTGGTCTTAAGGCCGTGTAGGAACGTTGTATTTTGGAGAAAGAGAACTTCTGTGCATGGACAACCTCATCAAAAGGTTCAGTCCGATCCTACTTCAGAAAATATTTTTCCAGCACCTACTATGTCCATGGCACTGTGCCCACTGAACTCTGTCCCAAGTACTGGGCTCACAAGTGTTTGCCCTTGGCCACAGGGGCGGTTAAGTGGGCCAGGGAATGACTCAGTGTAAATGCAATGCTTGTGGCCTCATGTTATCTGGGCAGTAAGCAGTATCTTCATTTCCAAGTGAAGTATTATCACAGCACCTGTTTACCTGGTGTCATTAGAAATAATTTATGTTATATTGAGACTAATCACAATTATCCCACCACCAAATGTGATTATATGTATCTTAGGCTGTCACTTGTAAGTTCTCCTGTTTCTCGAAAGGATTTATGCCTTTAGTATTTACTTTCCCACTTCCATCTTCTCTCAGTTTTCAGTTTGAAGTTAATCCTTCTCACTGAAGAGAAGGGCAGCAAAAATTGAAGTGAGTGGTTGTTCCTTCTTTGTTGTCTGTTCACACGTTACGTTATCATCTTCGGGGAGCAGTTCTGCCGTTCCCTTCTCTTTTCTAAAAATTTCTAGATCTAGACGTATACAGAGGCAGATCCTTTTTCCTTTTCCTTACTAGTTCTCATTAGTTTCTACTCACGCCTTCAGATACTTCACAAGAGGTGCTATTGGTGACGTATAAGGTGGGTAGAGGCAGCTCTGGACTGGTAGTCAAAACATCTGGGTTCTAATTCCCACTTCGCCTCTCCCAGCTGTAGGGCGCTGGGTAAGACATTTTAGCCTGAGACTGTCTTCTCACCTGTACAATGGGTTCAGTAATCTCTACCGTGCCTTCCCTATAGGTGGGAGAATGTAAGGAAAAGCTCCTCAAACATATCAAATAATTATAGATATAAAATATTTCTTACGTATTTATACTACTTATATATAGTCAAATGGATACATATATTTATATCATCTATATATGCACACATACATATATATGTGTGTGTGTATCTGTATGTGCATGTGTGTTTGGCTACAAGCCCTTGGTTATATCATAAAATACAAGACCTTTCAAAGTCACATCTTTGTGAAGGAGCAGTCCCTGATCACATGAACATTTGTTACACACACACTGGGGTGCAGCATTGTGTAGTGGTGAAAGCACAGGGGCTGTGAAGTTAGACTTCCTCCGGTCAAAAACCACTCCTCCAAACAAACACTGCTGGGTATCTTTGAGAAAGTTACTTAACCTCCCTGAGCCCCACCTTCCTTATTGTAAAATGGGCTTAAAATTCAATCTACCTCATCGGATTGTTACGAGGATTCAATGATTTAATGCACTTAAGCACTTCAAACAGCGCCTGATGCTTGAAAGAATTCAGTAAGTATGAGCTATTATTAGTGTTGCTACATGGTGAAAAGTCAGGTATTTAGACTTTCCTGTGCTTTGCGAGCCGCATTTATACAAGAAGGTCATGACTCTCATCTCTAAGTCTTTTGAATTTTGTTTGTTTGTTTAAAGTCTAGTACTCTGCTAGAGGTTACCTTTTCTAGTTATCATCAAGATAGAACTTATTTATTTCTAGTGAAGACAAGAATTATTTCTTTAGGCTTAAGAAGAATGATTTTATACCAATACTTATTATAATGAGTACTCTGTACAAATTAAATGGCTTTAGTTTTAATTACCACATTAGGCAAGACATACACCAAAAATGTTCAACATAAAAGTGCAGATATTAAATATCTATTTTGTGAAAACAGTAGATATGAAATCACAGGTTGTTTTCATTTGACAGAATAATTTCATTTTCAATTTTTTCCTAAAAAAAGTTAATTGGAAATGTGTATAAGGATTTATATACCGGGTCTTCAGTTTAAACCTGTGTACAACAGTAATTTTTCAGTACATTGTAGTACAGTTACACAATAGAATATTGTTCAGACATTAAAATCATATTTTTGCACATAACTCAGAATTATTTATGATATAAGGCTAAATAAAAAGAAAGGAACCTACAAACTGCTTTATAGATTAAAATACCAAGTGTATGTACATATATTACATTACAAAAGACTGCAGGCAGCTGTACCATAACACAAAATATAATTTTCTTGGGAGAATTATGAATGTTTTTAATATTTCCTTCTGAGTATGTATAAACATATATATATATATTCATGTTTTCCAAATTTTCAATGTTATAGTTGTTTTAAAATTTTTTTAAAAACTGCTAGAAAATATTTCAGCTTTTTAGCCCATTACATCTTGAGACAGATAAAACAAAATGCTTAACTGGGAATCCATTTTCAGGACATATATTAAGTTAACATTAAAAATGCATTCCAATATACATTAGGTAGGTGCAGACAGATACTGTTGATTCCCCTTACACGAGGTACCTAGAACAGTGAAACTCATAGAGTCAGAAAGTACACTGATTGGTAGATGCCGGCAGGTGGGGAGGGGGAATGGGGAGCTGGTGTCTAAGGGGGACAGAGTTCCAGTTCAGGAAGGTGAAAAATTCAGGAGATGTATGATGGTGAGAGCTGCACGACAATGTGATGTACTTAGTGCCACTGAACTGTACAGTTAAATAGGGTTAAAATAATATATTTCGTATTACGTGACTTTTACCACAGTGAAAAAAGAACCTTAAAAAAAAAGTTGGTCACATACTTGTAAAATCACACAATACGAACATTCATGGAGACGGGGAAACATTTCGTAGATTGGAACTTGAAGCAGTTGTGGACCTAGAGAGCCAAGCTTTCTCTGCAGACACAAGAGTACTAGTTCCAGAAGAGGGTCAGAGAAGTGAGTTTCAGCAAGGGTGGTCTCAGGAACCCCTGGCTAAGTCACTGAGCAAAGGAGGACTAGGGTGGAGGGTCTCGGGACCAAGAAGGAGGCAATACTTGGCCAGGGGCTTAATTTCAGCGCTTATTTCAGAACCAAACTATAGTTATGTTGACATGTGTTTACTACTACTGGAAAGAGAGACAGATGAACGTATTAACTCTGAATCTGACAGAGACAGAAGTGCAGGAGAGGAAGTCTGAAAGAGAGTTTCTAAAGAAGACAGGAGGAAAATTAACTACAGTTCCACAGCTTTCTCCACAATACTTGCACAGTTCCTCTCAACCAGTCCTTTGTCATTTATCATTGGGACTTTACAACTAAGCACCACACCATAACAACACAAAGAAACTCAGAACAGTTTTAGGATGAAGCCCTCGCGCAAAGAGCGGAAGCAGCTGTGTGCTCCGCGTGCTGGTACCCAGACAGATGGGTAAGAAAAGCCTCTTAATAAATGGCGATGGGACAACACATCGCTGAGCTTTACTTCTGAATCACACTGTGAAACATCGTAATCTCTTCGGGCTACTGGCTGAGCACGTCTGGTGAAGTGGAATTTACACCTGAAGAAAAAAAAGCATGCTGCTTTACCTGTCGAATAAAAATTTGACAGGGTAAAAAGTATAGAGCTGGTAGATCTTACGTTGTGTGCCCTATGGGGCCTTTATGACTGATTCACCAGTTTTCTGTTAGAAATCACTTAAAAAAGAAACCTTTCTTTTCCCTCTTGCTTTTAGGTTGTTTTAAAATTACAAAGTAAAAAGGATCAGATTGCACAGAGTTCATTTTCTCAGAAGGTGGGAAGAAAGATTTCCTACAACCAAGGAAACAGACCAATCCTGTACATTCAAGACTATATGCCAACGGTAACTAACAGTGACTCTATGCTGGGACCTTTGTTTTCTTGGGCTTATTAGAGTAATGCTGCCAGTGAGGATTTTGGTTTAGGACTGTCTGGGAAGGAGGCATTCAGAGGTCCTAGAAAACAGGCCGCTCTTAAGTGTCTTGGACTTGACGTTATTTGGGTAAGACCTATTGTGCTGTCCTCTCCTCCACTAGGAAAAAAAAAAATCAACCCAGGAGTAGGGCTGACATGTCCTCAGCAGGCTGGAGCAGTCCACCTTTAATCACCCACTGGGAGGAATGAGCAGTGGCCCTGCGCACAGACCAGTTCTGCCCGAGGGCACTAACCCAGATGCTCCCATCAGTATGTGGTAAAAAAAAAAAAAAAAGACCTGCCAGGCCCCAGCCTCTGCTGCTGCATTTGAGACAAGGGTCCGTATTCAGTAAGCTGGCCAAACGCAATTTGGTTCCAAAATGTCTGTAGAGTTGGGAACATTCAAGTCTTGGAAAAACCAAAAGACAGGGAAGGAGGTAAATAGGCAAAGGGATATTACAAAGAATCGAACTGTCAGAATTTCCTGACATAAGAGAACATGAGTGAGTGCTTGGGAAGAATGAGACACAACAGAAGTCGGCCAAGTAAACTCGGCTAGCAGCTCTCCAACGCCGGCAGAAGTCAGGGGCGTGCATGTGTATGTTTTGAAAGCTTTGTTCTTCGCCCTCTGTTTTTCTGCATTCTTAACTGGCAGTCAAACATGTCAAACTTTTGAATTAAAAACTGTTTAAAGATCTGCATTAAACAATGGGTTAGCATGTAAACCGTATACGTCACAGCCAAGCAACTTCTTCCAGTCATCTGATGTTGGAGAAACACGCATTCAGCCCCAAAGGGGAGTTCTACGCCCCAGGAATCCGTAAAGCTTGGCAAGTCAAAATGAGAACTTCTGAGCCCTCAAGGCTTGCCAGAGCTTCAGGGCTCGGGGTCCGAAGAGAAGGGCTGGCTGAAAGGAACAGTGCAAAATCCTGATGCACAGCCCTGTCTCCCCTCCGCCCCCTCACCCCCAACTACTCCATATACCCCCTGCCTGGTAAACCAACCTCCGAGCACTGAAAACAAAACAGAACGAATTAATGGCCCCTGTTCTGTTTCATTATTTATGCCCTTCTCATGTACCAAACTAACCAAAGGATGCTCTTTGATGATTATATCTCCAAAGAACACTACTGTGATCGTGGTATGTGCCGGGGAACCATAGATAATTAATCAGTCAAACTGAGCGATATGGATAAGAATAACTTTTGGATTTTGTAAAAGTAAATTTAATGCATAAAACCTGCTAGGAACTGATTAATCAAATAGCCTCTTTTTACTCCTCGTTAAATGAGGGCATATACTGCAGCTGACTGCAGACCTACAGCCTCGTCCCAAAGAAGGGGAAAGCAATCGTGAGTTTATTTTTGCTCCTTTTAAATGTTTCCTCTCCATTCTAACAGCCTGTGTATTTGTTAAAGAGGTTTGCCTGGTATGGAAGTTTTTCCTAATAAACCCAATATGAAGTGAGTCACCAATTTATTTGACGTATTTTCTGCTTGTCTTGTGATAAACTGGTCACTCATTGGCCCATCCAGATTCATACTGGCAAAGTTAGGAGTAAAAAAATTCCATACTCTTGAAACCAGTAACACCTTAGAAATGCCTGTAAGTAAGTACTGTGCCCCTACATTTTCACGGGTGCATCTTGACAAAGGAAATTTTGCATGGTTTTAAGAAGGTTTGTGTTGTGGGTGACAAGGAACCTAGCGACCTTCGTCTTCTACAGCAGCAAACCATGTGGAATTCTGGGAGTATAAAATGGGGAGGAAAAAGAGAAAACTGAACAGCCTTTTGTTTCTTAAAAAAGAGGGGAACCAACAAAGACCTGTTTCCTTTCCCCTTTGGTCAAATGAAAGCTCTTCAGAGATGACTGAGCTCTTGTATGCTACCGTTTGAATCCTGTAGGATGCTATCCCACGTGGCTTTGCTCTAAGTACACCAAAGAACGCTGATGATACTTTTGAAGGTTAAAACTACTTTGTGGTGCCCAGGGGACGTCTGTGAAGATACCCGATCCGTGGGAGAAGAACACCATACTCTCCGCTCAGTTAGAGCTTGCTTTACTGAGACACATTTGGATGCCAATTTATCCATTTATCATAGACAGGGCAGGGCCAGGACATTTGGGAACAGGTAAACCAAGTTCCAGAATTAACTGAAGAGGAAGAATAGGCAGAGAATGTACAATCCCATCTCCTGAGGATGCAGACTTGTTTCTTGCTAGGAGAGCACTGACAACCAAATCAAAGATGGTTCTGATTTCTGGTCCTTTTTCTCTCCCTGTGCCTCCCTCCCTCTGTGCCTGGAAAATAGTTCTGGAAACTGCCCCGGCACTGTAGTCTGAGACCACCGCAAACTGGACAGTAGAACGCTCCAAAGGTACCAGTTTTCTAACATCAGCTCTCGGTGTTCCAAGAAGATTGAGTCTCATCTCTGTCACTAATGCAAGGTAAACTGAAACCGTTCTTCTAATAATTACCATTGTTAAACGAAAGATGTTTAGCAAAAAGGTTGGAGGCTCTTTCTGGGAGATTAGCTCAACTGATCAGGGTGCAACAGAATAATTTTCCTCAGATTACCCTAATCACATCAGAACATTTAAAAAGCTTGAGAGTAGATAGTAAAAGTAACCTCGCTCTTGGGCTATGCGTGTAAGCACAGGGCATCTTCAAGCTTTCAGGAGTACTGTTAGGGTTTCTGGAAGACCCTCTCAGCCGTGTAAACTCATGTCCATTACGACACGCTGATACCTTAAGTAAGACGATCTATTCATTCCCCTTGGAAATAGCACCCAGCCAAGCAATATACTCTCTACCCACATTCGCTCCTTACGTTACTTTCAGCACATGTGGGATCGAATGGACCATTTCATACTTGCTTGGTGATGGCTTACATGTGGAAGAAGCAGAGGAAATCAGCAAGTGAAGCTGTCAGATGTTGAGGAAGGGACAGCGCAGCTTCTAACGGAGCCGGAGATTAGTTTCGCCCTGGGGACAGGCTGAGTCCAAGTGGTTCCAGTGTTTAAGGAGGCTGCTGTGTACAGTAAAATCTTTTGCCATTGAGTTACAATTACATAGGCCAAGCACCTATATCCTGCAGTAGAGGAAATAACACAAGGCAAAACAGGAAGCTCTGCACCAAACCTACCTTTCATTACACGGCTCATCAAAACAGTTTCACGTTTTACCTTTCCCTGTGCAAGTAGATTATTTCATTTAACCTAACTGCAAGCAATTTTTATACACCAGACAGCACTTACACAGCTTATGTATTTCACAAGAACGGCAAGAAGCTAATGGCATTCTTAAGAGTTATTTTTTTCTCGGAACAGCTCATTACAAAGGGTAAGAGAAGCACATCTGGAATGAAGAAGCTCTTGTTCTCCTCCACCCAGGGAGCAGGGATGCAATCGGCACTGAGTCTTACAGGACAAGTTCAAGTGCTGCACAAGATGCCCCAGTGACGGAATGCCAGGGCCTCAGACATAAGGACCTGAATCCTGCTTTGGCCCCTGGCTGCTCAAATTGAGCGTTTTGATGTAATCTGAAGCATTCAGAGGAAAAGCCCTGGTGGCACTGGCTTCGCATTTCACAGCGCTGTTTTCCTGACCGGCTGGGTGTTCTGGAGAGACAGACGCGCGGCACAGAAACACATGTGGCATGCCCTCTGGGATTTTCCCTTTCCTCCACGTTAATGAAGATTAAAGTGTAAGAAAGGGCAGACATCAGTGGAACAGATAATTAACGATGATTGATGATTTACTTTTAATGTAAGCCCCACCATTAATTCAGGTAAAGCACACAGATGCTTGCAACTTCTGGGGTCGAGAAATTGTTTAGTGCTCAACATGGACCGACAGAAGTCTCCGCCTGCATTTGGAGTGGCCGATATTATCCATAAAAGAAGGTTCACTGGGTGGATATTGAAAGCGATAGCTCCATCTGTTAAAGAAAGACTTTTCTTTCTTTTCCTGGATTTTTTGGTTTTTTAATCTCTCTGCCACTCTTTGCTAAAAGTTTTTGCTGCTTTCTTAGACAAAGATACGTAAGCAATTATCCCTTTTTGTTTTCTTAGAAAAATATGGCTTTGTTCTGTGTTTATACATAGTTGCTTCTGTTACAAAACAATCTTTCTCATATCTCTTTCTCGTTAGATGAGTGTGTGTATCCACACACATAAGCAGGTACCCTTTGACGGTTGCCAAGGTGAAAATGTGACAGTATCGTGTGGGGAGAAGTATTCCAAAATTCAGGCCATAAATCCAGCCCCAGGAAGCACATTAGTACTTTCTCCCTTTTACCAGCACAGCCTGACACAACGTCTCTGGACGCTGGCCGGTGCCGGATTGTGCAGAAGTGGCGGGCTGGTGCCACAGCCAGTGACAAGGCTGTTTCCAAGTGGCACATTCATGGCACTTATGGTTCCTCAGAGTTTACCTCCCTAAGGATGGCAGAGCTCGAAGAGAGTAAGGGATTGGGGCGTTTACCAGCATATTGCAGAAAAGCTTAAAGCTTCACTTGCTGACCCAGACTTCTTAGAAAGAACTTCAGTAACCAGGTGGCCTCCCGGGCCCGAGTTCCTGGTGGGCATTTATCACTACGTGTATTAGGGACAAAGACAGAAATTCTGACCTCAGCAATTCGAATGCTTCCACGTGCCGGCTGCGGCAGGGGGGTGCTCTCTGGGTTGGAGTCCTGCAAGGTTTGCTCTCCAAGGGCCTCTGCCCCTTGTGGTATTTCTATTTTTTACACCATGATGGCATGGAGGTATGGGCCCAGGAAATTCAATGGCTAACAAACACACACACCTTCCCTTTGCAGAAAAAAAAAATACTCGTTATTCAAAAAGCTATTAATATATTACTTATTAATATTAATGACTATCTTCATTTCCATAAGGACAAAAACAATTGAGCGCTGAAGAAAAATGAGGTGACACAATCACCTATAGGCATAAAATCATGAAGAATCACCATCACTATCTCTGAACGGCTTGTCTAACCTAATACAAGAATTGCGTCTCTCTAAAACCTTTACGTAATAATTACAGCAGTTTTATTTTTACGATTGTACATGCGTTTTGTTTTGGAGCACGCAGTAAGGGGAAGTAAGACGTTTTTCTTTTGATAGAGGCAACGAGATGAACAAAAGGGACTAAAGGAGACTAATTTTGGTGTGAAACTGATGGGTACCAATTATAAGGAAAGCTACAACAGTGCCTCGATAAGTTGCATTTTCAGAGGAGAAAGAGTAAATATGCATTTAAAAACCCATTGATATTAAGGTACAGGACGCAGCCTGCACCCCCCAGACACGGATTTTAAAACCCAGAGCACCACACGATCTCTGCCTCACTCAGTTTTCCTTTGACTTTGAGCTTTCACTGCTGTGTTCCCTTCCCGTATCCTGCTGGTACAATAAGTTTCCCAGTAAGGAGGTGGTTTACCACCGGATGTGCCTGCCCAGCTGCAGAGTTCCAGGCTAAATAGCACTGCAAATCTCCTTTGCCAACGCTAGCAAATATCTGCTTTTCCTCCATGTTAAACATCTTTTTTTTCTTTTTTTGTTTTGCTCACCAGTCTTGAGGTTTAATGCAAAACAAACTCTCTTGATTCCCCCCACCACGCCCGCATTGTGTCTTCAAGGATGACTCCATGTGTTTAAGCAGATCGCCGTGGATGCTGTGCGACAGGCAGTTAGAAGCCCAGCACTTCGTTACTCGGCTGGCACCCTGGATGGGAGGGAGTGAGGCGCACTGTGTAGTGGGCACCGCGGAGCTCTGTAATTCATGGACGTACGGGAATACATTTATCAGCGTGGATTATACGTGGCTAGGAAGGGATTTTCATAAACACTTCAACTTATAAAACCTGAGTCCTGTCTAAACCTGGAAATGCATTCAGCAAAGAATATATAATGTTCTGTCAAATTCTAAGTCTAATTTTATTTTTAAAGGCTTCAAAAAACCCCACATGCTGACAGTTTCCATATTCGTTAGTAAGAATACCTGGTCTAAATTTTTTTACCACGAAAGCTAACGACCCTATTAACTCTGATATGTTTACTCACCAGTGTGGAACAACTTTTTCCACAGGTGCCTCTTTGATGATCAAAATTAAGCTTCCTAGAGGCTTGAGAAATGAAATGTTAAAGGAGGTCAATGGTACAACAGTTGCCTAAAAGACAAGGATTGCCACTCCCATGTTGCTTCAAATTGACTGTTTTTTTTTTCCTTGATGAGCAGATGAACACAAATACAAGATTACTACTCAACACATGTTAAACTCTCTTCCTGATTCACTTGGATGTGCTGGATAGCTTTGAATGAGAGCACCTGAGCATGTTGGAAAGGGCTTAATTATAACCGGCAAAATAGTCAACACCTGTTTCTCAGGTAAAATCTGAAATCTACACCAAAGTAATACTCAAACTGGACAAAAAAATCAAAATGAAAAGGCATATTTGATAAAAGTAGAGAATTATTCTATTATCACTTGCAAAGCCCCATGAGGTAGAAAACTGAGCACCCAGGATGCTGTATGCAAACCATGCAGTTTCCCCTATGGTTCAGCCAGCAGCGCTATTATGAAATAGTTGTGAAGTGGAAAAAAGCATTCTGGTTATTGGAAAACAAATGAACAAGCCGATTTTAAGACAATTGGAACACGCTAGGGGAATAAACCCTGCAACAGACGTGCGTGCAAAGAGCCTTCTTTGGTAATATCCTGGGTCCTGCAGCATGTCCGTAACAATGGGTAACTGAAGCATTTTGCAGAGATGCAGCCTTGCTCTAAGGGGCGGATGCTAACGTTTACGCTCTCTTTGTGTGCCTAACACAATCTCCCTGTGCCCCCACCCGCTACAGATATGTGTGGATGGGTACCTGTTCTCCGTACTCCGGGGGCATCTCCTTCCCTGATAGGAGTTTTGACTTTAGAAAAGATTAATGATGCAGAAATACATAGTTAGTGTATATATGATTTCAGGTGCTGAAAACCAAGTAAGATAATACAAATTCCTCATAAAATATGAGGGTCATGAGTTGAAATGGCCTAATCATCTGGTTCGAGAACCATCTTCCCCTCTATCTTTTACTGACCCAAAGGCTTTTTCTTTTTCCCAATTCTCTCCAATTTCCTAGTTTCCATCCAGTTACATTTGTTAAGAATGTAATTGTAGCTCTCTGCCTGTGGAATACGTTAGCGTGTACAGAGCAGAGGGTGTGGCCCGGGTTTTAAGGAGGCTTCAAATGACTGCATGGGCGATCAGTACCAAACAGGCAGTAGCTGAGAGCAGGACCTCTGGAGTCAGGCTGTGGGGATTTGAATCCCTACACTGTCACTTATTAAGTGGGTCTGGGTCTTAGTTTCCTTACTGGTAAAACAGAGATAACAGTAATATCTACTTTAAGGTGTTAAATGAAATAATCCACATAAAGTGGTCCGTATAACAGCCTCACAAATATTAGTAAGCATTACTATTCAGGGGACCAGGACCAAGCAGTTACCGGCTCAGCCTACACCCCTGTTTCCGGGTGGGATGGGATTCCAGGTCTGCAACGATCGGAAGTAGCACATGCTACTACTGGAGCCTTAGGGGAAAAACCCGTAATGCTGATCCTGTGCTTATTGAAAATCTTTGAAGTTTATTATGCATTTTTGGTATGAATTTTGATTTAAAAACTTTGCTTTAATATGCAGTTTGATTACTGACTTTTGGGGGTACCCCTTAAATTTTGGACCTGAAATGAATGCCTCACTCAGTTCGCCCTAGTCCTTAGAAGCATATGTGGAGGCTCCCAGCATATGCTTCTAAGAGCGCTTCACGAGTGTGGAGAAACCTGGGAAGGCTGCACACACGCAGAGACAGCGGGGGAGACGGCATAGCCAGTTTAGGGAGGGTTGGTTATACCTAGCATCCAGGAGCAAATAAGTTTTCTCTAGGCTACAAGCAGAGAGCCCAAGGTTCATGCTGCCTGGTGCCCAGCCTGCCTTGTTTGGCCTAATTAATTGCCCCGAAGATGCTCTAGAATTAATCAAATTTCAGATCTCCTTAAGATCTTCCAGCTCAAGACTGGCATTGGTCGTGGACAGTGGGGGCCTCCGACAACACAGAGGAGGAGCTGGAAGGGTTAACTACGCAATGGTTCCCTTAATCTTAACTCTTTCTTTACAGGGGTCAGAATAATTTCTTCCCACGGTTTATGCAAACAGACAGTGAGAAGGAAATGGAGATGTGTCAAACCACTGAGTCACTGCGAAGAAAGGGGTACTGGACAGTTTACAGAAGGAGCATCACGCCGTTGGTATTTCAAGACTAGCTGGAGACGCCTCTCTTCAACCCGAACCCCGATCTGGGAGTGCACTGAAAAGCCCCCTTTTTGGGCACAGAAACTGAGTAGACGTTTTTCCAGAGAAGACACACCCAGGGCCAACAAGTACACAGAAAGGTGCCCAGCATCACTCAGCATCAGAGAAATGCAAATCGAAACCCCCAAGGAGATATCATCTCACACCTGTTAGAACGGCTATTATCAAAAAGACAAGACATGACAAGTGCTGGCGAGGGTGTGGAGACCAGGGAGCCCTCGTGCACCGCTGGCAGGAATGTAAACTGGGTGCACCCGCTAGAGAAAACCGAATGGAGGTTCCTCAAAATATTAAAAATAGAACGACCCTATGATCCAGTGTTTCCGCTTCTGGGTGTTTATCTGAAGGAAATGAAATTACTCAAAGATCTGCACCCCCCCTTGTTTGCTGCAGCTCTGTTGACAACAGCACGGCATGGAAACAACCTAAGCTGTTTGTAAGTAGCTCCACAACGGAACATTACTCAGCCAGAAACAGAAGGAAATCCTGCCACCTGCGACAACATGGATGGGCCTTGAATGCGATACTCTAAGCGAAAGAAATCAGAGAAAGACAAACACAGTATGGTCTCACTCACATGTGGAATCTAAAGAAACTTAACACACACACAGGTTGGTGGCCACCAGAGGCAAAGGGATAACAACGTGGGCAAACTGGGTAAAGATGGTTAAAAGGTAATACAAACCTTCAGTTATAAAGCAAGGGTCAAGGGGATGTAATGTACAGCTTGGTGACTAAAGTTAATAATACTGTATCGAAGATCTTAAAAGTTCTCACCACAAGGACATAAAACTTTTTAATTAGGTGATGGATGTTAACTAACCTTCCGTGGTAGTCATTTTTCAATATAACCACATACCGGATCGTCATACTGTACCCCTAAAACCAACACACTGTATATGTCAATTATACCTCAAGAAAACTGGGGCAATAGTCCCTTTTCACCATTTCTGTAGGGACTTTACTTTGATAATGGGACAGAACACACAGGTGGAAGTCAGCTGAAGACAGGTCATTCCTAGCTTATTAGTGGCAGATATCTCCAAAGCTTATTGGAGAAGAGCCCCAGAAATACACCTGCAAGGAACTTCCTGCTCCAAGCGCGGGCACTGAGCAAATAAGAAGACAGTGGTGTGCAGTTATTGCTATAAACTTCAACGCAAGAAAGGACAATTCCAGTCCAGCCCAAATCAGTTGGCATGGCTAGGGTAAAAAGAAACGATGGTGGAATGTGGGCCATGCAAGTAGAAAAATACAAGCCAGGAGAGAACAGGGGCAATTCCCTAATCGCTGTCAGATAACTACCATGTGATCCAGCAGTCCCACTCCTGGGCATATATCTGCAGAAAACTCTGATTTGAAAAGACACATGTACCCCAAAGTTCATAGCAGCACTATTTATAATAGCCAGGACATGGAAGCAACCTAAATGTCCATTGACAGAGGAATGGATAAAGAAGATGTGGCGTAAACACACACACACACACACACACACACACACACACACACACACACACAAAATGCAGTATTACTCAGCCATGAAAATCGCAGCAACATGGATGGACCTAGAGATTATCATACTATGTGAAGTCAGAGAAACATGAATACCGTATATCACTTATACGTGGAACCTAAAAAAATTGATACAAATGAACTTATTTACAAAACAGAAACAGACTCACAGACTTCAAAAACAAACTTATGGTTACCAAAGGGGAAAGCAGGGGAGAGATAAATTAGGAGTTTGGGATTAACATATACACTCTACTTACATATGTATAAAATAGATAAACAACAAGGACCTACTATACAGCACAGGCAACTCAATATTCTGTAATAACCTATATGGGAAAAGAATCTGAAAAAGAATGGATACATGTATATGTATAACTGAATCAGTATGCTGTACACCTGAAACAACATTCTAAATCAATCATACTCTAATATAAAACTAAAAATTCTCATGCACTGGTATTCCATGAGCTCCACTGCATATTATATATAGTTGCTTGTATACAGTCATGTTTATGAAAGTGCTGGGCAATTAAGTCTTGGTTTTAACGAAAAACTGACTACCACGTATTAATGGTGCATGTCCTTGGGGAGTTCACTTAACTTCTTGGCCTCAGCTATCTGATCTGTAAAATGGGAGTAACCAAGACCTGTCTCAGGTCTGTTCCTGTCTCAGGTCTGTTCCAAGTAGTGCCTTAGTATGTAGGAAATGCCTAGTGTGTTGCCTAGAACTTCCCTTCAGCATCCAATCCTCTTCCCCCTAGTGTCTAGCAGGCATCAGGCTTTGCACTAGTAAACATCAGAATGTATAGTTAATTACCTTAATTCACACTCTGAAGTGTGTTTTAGCCTTTCTAAGCCGATGGTCTTGTTGCTTTCTTAGATTCTGTTACAGTGGCGGGACTGAGCCATCAACGGCAGTCATGCCCGACAACCCAGAGGAGACAGATCTGGCCAGAAGCCTACACCTCACCCCAGCACACCTACACATGCCACCTCAGCAAGGCTCATTGCTGTCTAGAAGCGTTACACTTTGTGCAACTTCAAAAACACTGTCTTTTCATAAATTTCTGCAAAGCCAAGTAATCTAATGCAAACCTACTCCATGGACAGAAAATTTCTTACATTTTTTTGAAATTCAGGGGAACAATATAACCATTTGCAACTAAATGTGTTTCACGTCTTGCTATAAGAAAATTTATAGCAAAAGTACAGATTAGACTGAGCTGAAGAAAGAAGTTAAATGCTTTGACTATATGACCTTCCCTCCAACCTGGAACTTTTAATATGATGCTAATAAGGGAGGCACAGAGTAAGTCAGTGAACCAGAGCGTTAATTTTTTTTTTTTTAAACTGCTACAGTTTCAAAAATGGAATTACAAATCCTATATCCGCCCAGGAACATACACCACTGTTGCAGAAAGGGTCTGAGTTGAAACAGAGTCAAATCCTCATTGTCAAGACCCTTATTTGGGTCAACTTTTTAAAGTAGTAAGAGTGTTTACCATTTTCCAAAACCTGATTTCTTATTTCATGTTGCAAGTGAAGGGCATAGTATTTACTATGGGTTGACAGGATTACCGCTGGTGTACTTGTGGAGTTTCTTTATTCCACTTGTTTTTAAATATTTATATAAATCTCCTAGCTGATGCTAAAAATTATTTTCTAGTGAATTGTTTTAAAACATCGTTTTTGCAGAATTCTCTAAAAGGAAAGGGGGGAAAAACAGCTTGTTTTTAATGTTGTGCTCTGAACTACGCTACCCTCTAATCAAGAACTATCCTCCTCATATGGCCAGTTTGCAGGTTATTGTACTTATGTCTAAAGAAGATGAACTTTAAGTAGCAGAGACAAGAAAGTAAGCAACGAGATAATACGCAGGGAGAATGTTCTACTAAAACCTTGTCTGTTTTATAATTATGTGAAGTTTTACTTTGTATGTAAGCGCTTTTTTTTTTTTTTTGGTATTTCACTTTGTAGATAGTGTGGAAGCCAAGCTTTCAGGTTATTGTTGTATTTTTTTATTAGGCCAGAAGTTGGCCATGAAAAGCTCTCCTATGCTTACTAGATTTATGAGATTTACCTACTGAAAACTTCTTGGAACTATTTCTTTTGTTTTATTGACATTTTATTGTCACGACCAATCCAAAGGAATTACATTGACTTTTATTTGAGTTTTCTCGGTTGTGTTAGTAAAGACGCTGACAGACTCTGAGGGCTCTGGCTCATCTTTTTTTCTGTTTAACATTTAGTTATAGTTACTCTGCTTCTCGCTGGTAAAGGCAGAATACACACTTTCTACAGAAAGTCTGGAGAACAGTATTATTATTATTTTTTGCGGTACGTGGGCCTCTCACTGTTGTGGCCTCTCCCATTGCAGAGCACAGGCTCCGGACGCGCAGGCTCAGTAGCCACGGCTCACGGGCCCAGCCGCTCCGCGGCATGTGGGATCTTCCCGGACCGGGGCATGAACCCGTGTCCCCTGCATCGGCGGGCGGACTCTCAACCACTGTGCCACCAGGGAAGCCCAACAGTAATATTTTTAAAGCCTATAGTATATGCTTATATTTTTCTTGCATGTGATATACTACTCAGTTAAAAAAATGACATGTGGTTGAGAACTTGGCCACAGGATCCCTGCAAACCAAGCTCAGCTCAGCAGGCTGAAGACACTCAGCAACGATTGGCAAAATAACTCAAAATGGTACAAACAACGGCACGGAGAGGTTTAGAGGAACGTCGGCTGTCCACAGCTGTTTGTAAACCCTGAGAATGTCCTCCTGAAACAGGTAAATTGCAGGAAAAATGTAAGGGGACAATGTTTTTTTTATCTTTGCAATAGAGATTTAATGTATTCAAATCCCCTGGCCTACCTGTTTCCTTCCATTACTGCCAGTTCCAAATACAATTATAGTCTCAAAAAAAAAAGCACAGTCACTTAATTAGTATCATTCTACAGCTGCTCCTTTAATAAATCAACATGATATATATGTGTCTCATCCACATTCTGGGCAATTTCTAACCTAAATGAGCCTGGACTTGGGCACCTGATGCATTACACAGGACCTGGAGGGCAAATTAATACCATGATGGAGGAGTAAAGTGTACTTCACTATTTATTATTTATGTCTGGTTGTTTCTTATAAGAACACTTTTTTTTTTTTTAAAGAACACTTTTAAGTGCAGTAGATAAGCGGGTTCATAGACTCTGCAGGAGAAATACGTCCTGGTTTCAAATGTCGGTGGAAGGCTATGAGCCTGCCTAACACATGGGGTCAGCCTAGAAGTCAAATTTAGCTGTCTGTCTGCAGTGAGCTCTTCCTATAAAGAAATGAAGTTTCGTGTTTCAAATGTAAGGGAGGAAACTGTGGCTGAACCACCAGACAGTACGAAGGTCTGAGTTATAATAATTCACAAATACACACTTTATGTTATAATGATACACCAATTCCACACCTTTCTTCACTCTTGCGTGCCATTTTCTTATTAAGAAAACGAAAAGGTGTCCGTTTCAAGTGCTGACACCTACCGGCTACGGCAGACGTTTCCTCTTGGGGATACCGAGGCAAATTACCGTCCTGAGCTTAAGGGAACGTGCTAGGTCCTTCTCCAAGAGAGACACTGGGCAAACAGATGGCAACAACACAGAATAAAGGCTGCAGTGCAAGTAGCGGGAAGAGAGGGGCGCGGGCGGGCTGACGGCCTGAAGGAGGAAACTGTGTGTAGGGGAGCGAAACCTGCCACCCTGAAGTGTCTCCAGCAGAAAACAATCAAGGCCCCAAGGACTCAGGACCTTTGACCCTTCCACTAACTGCCTGAAGAACAGAGATAGAGGACCTGCTCCAGGAAGGGCGCTGTCCCGCAGATCACTACAGTATGAGCGAGGTGTGCAGACACGGAGGAGCCCAGCAGAGGCTGTGAAAATTCTTCGCTGGGTCCCGCTGCCTCTGCCTGGCCCAGCAAACACTTGTTTACCAAACACACATTTGCTTTTCCATCTTCCTGTCAACTGCCTTCCTCGCCTTTGAAGTCCCAAACCCCTACCCTGAACATCCTCTGTCTTCAGCTGAAGATGGTGTTTAAGGTGAGAGTTTAGGCCATTTGGACGAGTTACTCAGTTTTCCCAGATCTCACCCATGTACACATGTTATCAACTAACTGTTGCTTGATTTTCGCCTGTTAATCTGTCTCCTGTCAGTCAATTTAATCCTTAGACCGACAGAAGAACCTAGAAGGGTACAGGAAAATGTTTTCCTCCCCAGCAGAACCCACCAGGGGCTGCCACGTACAAAAAGGAGTTTTCACGGCTGGGCCCTCAGGGGATAAGCTGTGAGCGGGTTCACCCGACTGGGCAGGTTCACAGCGGCCAGCAGGGCTTCACAGGACTGGGCTACGCATGATGAGCTCTGTCCTGAAGCTGACGGACAGGCCACCGAGGGCTCTGAACCCAGGTGTGCCACTTGGTACCCAAAGCAGGCTCTCGAAGGCAGCGGGTCACTCCGTCGCCGGGTCTGGGCAGTCGTGGACTTCAGGCCAATTCTGTCTCTGCCACGTTCTGGTCTTTCTCTGCTCCTCTCCCCTGGCTGGACACCACTGCCTGGTGTTTGGACCAACAGGCTGCCCAAAGTCACGCACTTCGGAGCCCCCTGGCTTCCCCCTGCCCGCAGCAGTCCCTGAAAACGCCTTGGACTCATCCATTACCTCTCATCCCAGAATCAAAGAGAAAACAGCACCTCTGTTGAGCAAACAATCTCCCGGGGCATGGCAGTCCTTCGGCACCAACTCAGCTTCCATCATAAGAACAACAACTATTTTGATCAGTGTAACTGCGAGATTTACACTGAAATAGCGGTTACTGTTTTCAAAGCATCACAACAGCTAAGCCACAGTGGGAGGCGTTCCGGAATCCCCACATCCTGGACAAGAACAGAAAGGTCCAGAGAACTGCCCCAAAGGGGGCCAGAGGGAGCTGGTCTCTGAGGTCTTTGGGTCCCTCCCTGACCTTCACTGGCCCCGGGGAGGGCTGTGGTCAGGGCACACGGCCTGGGAGCCGCTCCGGACGCTGTCCCCCATTTCCGCCCTTTACCCTCTCATCAGCGATACTTTCTGGGGGGGCTAAAAAGCTCTTTAAAAACAGAAATGCTCTCTCCTCACTTCCAGGGTATTATATTGTATCTTGCTCTGGGCGATTTTACTCAGACTCTTTTGAACTTTGAAGCTGTTTATACATTTATTTATTTACGTACT
The DNA here is from genome assembly GCF_951394435.1 of Stenella coeruleoalba. Taxonomy (NCBI): domain Eukaryota; kingdom Metazoa; phylum Chordata; class Mammalia; order Artiodactyla; family Delphinidae; genus Stenella; species Stenella coeruleoalba. The sequence goes on along the minus strand of NC_137167.1, from coordinate 34,924,764 downwards.
GGCTTCTTTACATGTTATTAACTTATCGCTCATTTGAATACTCAGTAAGTATTTAACAAACAACATTTATCGAGTAATTGTAACTTACCTATCTTTAACAGGTTTTACTTGTTTGTTTAGTAAAAGTTAAAAGTGCTTTTATATTTTGAAGCCGCCATTACAAAACACTTTCACTCCCCTGGAGAATCGGGGTGAATGAAGCCAAAAGTTACAGGAAGCCGCCATTACAAAACACTTTCACTCCCCTGGAGAATCGGGGTGAATGAAGCCAAAAGTTACAGGAAGCTCTGGGAATCTCTCAAAAGCTTTTTCCCTCCCTTTTGATGGACCTTGGATTATTTTTCCTACATGTTCAAAGGGTCAATGTCCTGTCTTTGGCTTTAAATGGCCTTAAATATCATACCAACTTTTTAAAAGGAGGGAAAAAGTAATTTAAAGTATTTTCAGCTGTGAAAGTTAACTACCAATAAACAAACAGGGTCTAACTTTGCGGCAATGCCTCCATGTCACTATTTCCACTTCGTGTAATAAGCACTGTACACACGCCCACGTAAGACGCTGATACCACCACTGGACTCCCATATGGAGGAGATGGTACCGAGCTCCAGAGTGAAATTGACTGTTGATGCAGATAAAGCTTGAAAGGAGGAAAGTGAGCATTTAATTAGGGGGTTTGCTTGCATCTGTTCTCTGGCATTTGGTTTTAGTTTTCCTTCACCATCTAACTCCGATGCTCTACTCCACCGAAGTCAAGTGTAGGGTTACCAAGGTCCCTAGCCTTCCCTGTCCTCCTGATTTCAAGAGGAGGACTTGGCCTGGGCACCCACCCGTGCTGCTGAGTGAACTACCTGATTGCATCTACTCTTCTCTAATTTACGTCAGCTTTCTCTAGAGATCACTCACCCTTAGCACCTTGGGAAATTCCTGCCCCCTTCTGCACCGTTTTGACCAAAACTGACATCATTTCAGTATGGGCCGAGAGCAGGGCAGCTGTCCAGTTCGGTTTCAGACCTTCTGATTTTTTTTTATTGTGACCTTGATAAGGCTCTCCTGCTGGGTGCCAGCCAACTGCAAGAAGGTCAGCTCTGTGGGTGACACCTATAAACGGCAGTGACCCTGTCCTAAAATGAAACACAGAAGACATAAAGCTTTCTCTACGTGAGAAGAACACTTAGCAGGGGACAAGGACGGAGCCGAGTGGGAGGGCGGTGCAAAGCGTTGTTAGCATATCTAAGAGTTACCAAAAGTGTTTTTTTTAAGAAATAGGAAAGGTGCTTCAGCCCTAAAGGCTAAATTCCATAAATTTCAAACTCCATTGGAGAAAGCACTCATTTCTTCACATTTTCCATCCCACAGAACAAGTCAGACCCGCCTCAGGAACCGTCGCAGCTAATCCGAGCGTATTCCACTCGCTGAACAACTTTACTGCCCACTCTTGACCTCTATCAAATAGAGAAGGCTGTCGAAAGCTAGTACTTCTTTAGATCGCAAAGGTTACCATGCAGTTTACCCCCTCACACAAGAGGATGTGAAAGTGCTGTGTTCCACGCACGATTTCTTTTCTCCTCTGTTTTTGGGTTGACAGCTTAATTAATTAATTATTTTACCTTTGAAGCAAATTTAACATTCTTCCACAACAGGAAATTCCTAACCAAAGAAGGGCAGGTGGCAGGGGGAGGTCAGAGTCCCTATGCCTGCTCTTCAATTTTGTTATCATCTCTCCCTTCCTAACTTCTTTTTTAATCCTGGCCAAAAAAAAGTGAAATAGTCCCAATCACTGCTCTTGATGTCACAGTGCTTTTGGATTCACTGCAAGGAGTAGATCAGCGGCAGTAATGAGAGTGCAAAGAGAGCCTGACCTTCCTGGCATCAATGGGACAGACAACACGGAAACAGACCAAACCGCACGCAACATGGCAAAAGCAGGCGAAATAAGGGATTCAGCCGTACTTGGTATTTTTAGCTTTCTCGCACGCGACAATCAGCAGTTTCACAAAATAATTCACAATGGCCGCCTCCATCCCTGGGTGAACATATCAGCACTTTTCCAAAAGTGGACATACAGATTAAGCCTTCTGCCCAAACAATTAGTCAAATCATCAACAGCGAAGTAAACCACGAGAAAGTTAAAGAATTCATTCCTTTCCCCAGCATCCTCTCCAGTCAACCTTAAAATACTGCTTGTAAGGCATAATACCCACTTCAATCACGTCAGCTGTTGACCATTAATTGCTTCAGAAAAAGACAATATTTTATCCATCCTCTTTGGAGTTCGAGTGTGAATGGAGAAGCAAAAGAGAGTGAAACTGAGTGAAACATGAAAAGCTTGATTTGTTAGGACCCCTGCTGTCTGAAAAGAGATCAAAGCTCAGAGGGAGGCTGTGAAACAGCCGAAAGCCCAGCACCGAAACATGGCCTGTGGCAGCTGCTCTGGGCACGGGCTCACAGCCCAGGTGTGCCTCCGACTCCACTCTGCCAGCTGAATCCTGGGAGCCGGCTACCTCTCTGTGCCTTCATTATTTCCGCGGCAGTCACGGAGGAGATGCCCACTCCATCCATCACAATGCACAAATTCGCAGCGCGCGGATTCAGCCCCGGCCTAATTAAAGCTTTTCCTTTCATTTGTGGAGATAATTAGACTTTCATCTCACCAGGAAGCTTCAGAAAGATCTATTTCTTTCTTCAATAAAAGCTACATCAAACAAAAGCAGATTTTAATCGCCTTTTCTTTGGGGCATGAGTCAATAATGAAAGATGTCAGGGGTAACAAAAACTTGTGTGCAGAAAAAAAGAGGCGAAAAAAACGCGTAAGCAATGTTCTTTAATTAACATCATGTTTGCAAACACCATTAATTTCTCTCATTAAAATGATTTTTATCTGCAACTGATTGTTGATAAAACAATCGATTTGCGCATCTCATCTGTTTCACGGCTATGCAAGAACCCCATCTGCTGTGCCGTAAAGCAGTAATCACGCAGCCTGTAAAGCAACATGTGTGAACAATAAAAGATGCATGCGTGTGTGTCAGGGATCTGTGAGGTTGACTGCAGGGCAAGGACCACCGTTCCCAGGACGTGTATAAAAAATGACTTGGTGTCAGGCTAGAGGACAAAACGTCACAAAGATCGAAGTGCATAAATAAAAACACAAATTAATACGTGCAGGCAGAAAAGACTCCATCTGTGTTTAGGAATCATTTTGTAAACAGATTCTGAAAAGGAAGGCAGGGAATTTAGATGCATTTAATAGTGTGCCGTTGCCTGGCGTGATGTCATTGTAGATGACACACGTGCAGCTCCTTTACTCCTGAAGACTGTCTGAGTTTTGCAAAAGGAAAATTCTCGTCCCGACCACTTTTTGAGAAGTGTTGACTTCAGCTTTTTCTCTCCCCAAACTTTAGCGTGTGAAAGAAATACTTCTGTGGGATGCAGATGAATCAGTGTGTGGAATCAGGGTTGGAGGAGTGGAGAGCAAGTGTACTCTGGAAAAGTGTGAGGCTGCACCAGAAGCCACCGGATCAGGAATGAGTACCAAAATGCCTTTGTACACAGAGATGAAGGATGTGCACAGATTCACCTAGAAGAACAGCCTTTTAGGAGGGAACTTCAAGGTGATCTGGTCCGAGCTCTCAGCCCCTCTACACCGATCCCATCAGATAGTTCCTGTTGCTACTTCAGAAATTCCTGTAACAGTGACCAGGACTATGGAATGTGGGCACACACTATTACAAATTACTATTTGTAATTGTCCTAAGAATTAGAAACTTCATTCCTTTACTGGGTTAAAGACTGCCTCTCTCTACATTCTAATCTTTGGTGATAATTCTGTCTTTCTAAGAGCCTTTCCTCCTGACTGGTGCTTCCATCCCTGAAAACCTATTTATTTATGTTGCCTTAACCCCTTGATTTCTCCATGCTAAACTCCTACTTCCCACAGGCATCCTTCAGATAATACTTTTTTCCCAGTTTTTTCGAGATCCCAGTCTATTCCTTTGATATATCCCAGGGTGTCGATTTCCCAGCTGAGATGCAGAAATTGAGAAAGAAATGAGCATCGTACTTCACATGTGGGCAGAGCAGTGCTTCCCCATGCAAGTCATCAAGTAAAGATGCCAATGATTTAAAACGGGCTTTTCTAGGAAATAAGAATAGTTTTGTGATAAATCAAAACAGTGTTTTGCACCCAGAAGTCCCTAAATGTTTATAGCATGTTCAGAGCTCCGAGTTCTCAGGAGAAATATTACCCTCCATTGATCCTGCCAGTAATCTAAAACTCTTGCTGTTAGGTCATTATTTACATAACAAGTTTGCCTTTAAGACGCTAAAGTTTCTGCTGATGATAAAATCTTGTCTTCCTTTTATCAACCCAAGGCATTAAAAAGTAAAAATCTTTATCACCTCATCAAGAATTCTGTTCTCAAGATTGGAAATAATTGTTTGACCTATTAAATAAGTGCTTGACAACCAATAAAAGAATGTGATTTTAGTATCTTATAAATCCAGACAGAGAAATGAGCTGCTTCTTTTGCTAGGTTTAGGACATAAGAGTGTAATTTTGCCTGATAATATCTGATTTTTTTTTTCAGCAAAATATAGAAGTGTACTAAAATCAACTTGGGAAAGTTGGTAGAGTTTCCTAAGTAAATGCCTGTCTTTGCAAAATCCTTTGTCGTTTTGGATTATTAAACTTAGGAAGTTCAAGCCTCTGGGTCCCTCAATTTTCTGACTAAAAGAAAAACAGACACCTTTCTCATATAACCTATCCTATTAGAAGTCACAGAAGGCTCACTAGAAATAAATGCAAAGGTCATTATTATTATTATTCATGACCAGATCATGATGATGTGGCATATCTCTGCAACATTTTCTTTTAAGTTTTTTCAAGGTTTGACAGTGAAAAATAAGAAACAGCTTTTTTGAAAGAAGAGGAAGAAAGAAAGAAAAGAGAGGAAGGAACGAAGGAAAAATGGGTATCAACAGTTCGAATAAAAATTAAGCTCAATCCTTGTGCACTGTAGGAGTTCCAAATGGTACTATTTATTTGCTGTTGGGTGCCAAAGTTAACGACTAAAAGAAAAGTTCTCTTCAATTATCTATTCAGGACGCACTGCCACACCTGCTGCCTGCTAATGCTACCAGCATTTTAACATGTTCTTCCTGTTCGAAGAGCAAACAGTGCCGTTTCCAATGAGAGCGCTGTCCGTCAGCGCACAGACGAGAAGCGCTGGAAAGCGGGGCCCGTGCTCCCCAGAGGCTGGGCCCCTCGCCGCACACCTGATAGCGAGCGGAGCAAATTGGTGTCTCGAGGTCATTTCAGAAAATCAGATTACGTGCGTGGCAACACAAGGCACCGCTGCTATGCCATCTGCCTGGCCCACACCTGGCACGTTTAACCCCAAACGCTTTCTCCAGTGTCGAATCAGTGTGTTATCTCGAGCCAGTGTTTCAGGTTCTGTCAGACAAAGATCAATTACACATCATCGCTCGGGCGGGCAAGGCTAAATAAACAAATTTATGGTGTTATTAGGGATTAACAGGATTTTGCAAACTATACAACTGTTTGTGACTTCTAGACTTGGGGGATTATCTTGATGTCTTAACTCTAGAAGATGGTGGTCCAAAATCCACACAGCGCCATAAGGTGTCCCCGACTTAAGAGTGGGTTGAGCTCCTAACATGTTAAATGGGTTGTTTGGAATGTAGAGTGTATAAAAGGTGGCTTGGTTCCTAGTGTGGCCCCCCGAAGCCAATTTGGCCCATTGGATTGTAGCTGAACTACAACTACTAGAATTATCCTGAATTCTGGGTCTTGAGAATGGGAGGGGGGTCACACAGTAGGAGTGGAGGAAGAGGTGGAAGATACGGAAGAAGTGGAGGAGAGGAAAGGAGAAAGCTGAAGAGGGTGGGAGGAAATGCAGGAGAGGGAAGAAAGGGGGACGAGCCTGAGCGTGGCTGCATGGCAGGCCTCCTGCCATCCACAGCCGGGAGCCGACAGCGGCCGGTGCAGATCATCTGAAACTTGGGTGTTTCCAAGTCAAGGGTTGCTTTTATCCAGAATGGCTGCCTGGGGACTTCCCTGGTCGTCCAGTGGTTAAGAATCTGTCTTGCAAGGCAGGGGGCACTGGTTTGATCCCTGGTTGGGGAACTAAGATCCCACATGCCATAGGGCAACTGAGCCCACGTGCCACAACTAGAGAGCCCACGTGCCACAACTAGAGAGCTCACGTGCCACAACTAGAGAGCTCACGTGCCACAACTATAGAGTCCGTGTGCTCTGGAGCCTGTGCGCCAAAACTAGAGAGAAGCCCGCGCCCCGCCATGAAAGATCCCACATGCCGCAGCTAAGACCCGACACAGCCAAAAAAAAAAAAAAGAATGGCTGCCTGGGTTTCACGGCACCTGGCAGTGAAGGCCACAAGGACAAATGGTGAAAACGCCTAGCTAACAAGTTCCGACTTTGCTTAAGTGCAGCTCAAGTGTGAATCAGGTAACCTAAAGCATGACGGAGGCGCAGTGCCTGTCTTGTCACTAAAACCATGGCTTAAACCGCAGGAAAAGTGGGAAAGCTGCTGGCTCTCAGGGAAGAAGAGGATACACAGTGCACTCCATGGCTTGAGAACATTTTCAGCCAAGGAAGGGCTGGTTTCTAAGGAGCCCGACAGCTTCCTTCCAGGCAGGGGCTGTGAAGCAAATGCAGCTGCTACCCTCAGAAAGGAAGGGGCGGAAAGGATTCGCATGCTGAAATCTCAGCTGAGAACTCCTGATAGGGAAGAAGCTTCTGTCCCCACCGGGACAGACATCATTCGAGTGGAGAAAGTTTTCTGGATGAAACAAGATAAGAGGGGAACCTCAACATCAGATGCCCTTTGTCCTCTGCTGGAGGAACCCCACTCTCCCTTTGGTCCAGAAGAATTTCTTGAAAAAGAAGAACACCTTGATAATCTGCCTCACATGAAATCAAGTTTAAAGATAGCACCCGATCCCTTTCATCTTGGCAGATAATTCTTTCTGAGGGTAATCTGAGTCACTTCCTTTTGCAGTCTACAGATAAAAATGGAGAAAACATAAAGAAATTTTATACCTATCAAATATATTTTACTATACAGATGATCATGTTTTATCTCGGTGGTAGAGTTTCCAAAGTGCCCTCACACCTTAAAGAAGTAACTGAAGGTCAGAGAAGGGAAGCTCCAAGTGCTCACAGCCTGCAAGTGGTCCAGACCCGAAGGTGGCCTCGATCTCATCCCCCAAATGCGATGTACGTTCGCTACTAATTATAGCCGATGCCAAGAAAACACTCTTCGTGCTACTTTGTGGTCAGTGGCACTAGTGCCCTGTTTCCTCACGACATCCCCTCCATCAGGGCGGCACACCCGTGAGATGCTTCCCTGACTCCACCTGGAGGAGTCTCTGAATGAGCTGAGCCTTCTCGGGCGTGAATTCCAACCCATCCTCAAGCTCGAGCCAGACTTACAGCAATCAGTGAAACCCGGTCTCTGCCACCAAAGAGGTGAAAACCAAGCTGTGCTCATCCTGGCCGACGGTCCACAAACCGAGGATACAGCTGTGGAGAATTCTCACAACCTCTGGTCCGATGTTCCCAGAGGCCTTTGGGAACCTAAACATCTACTCCCTTGAATGCCTAACCCTCTTGACTTTCTTCTTTTACTCCAGACCTCACCCATTAGGAAAGGAGCCCGGCTTGACTGTGGCCCATACAGCTTTCTGTCCTGCCACCTGTCCCTGGGGGCTAGATGGCTACATTAGGTTTTTAAAATTATTATACTTTACTGTTTAGACCACTTTAGGACTGTATCTGAACTGAGCAGAAAGCATGGAAGGTTCTCGTATACTCTTGTCCACACAGAGCCTCTCCCCCCATCAACATCCTGCACCACCGCAGTCTGTTACAATCGATGAACCAACATTGACGTATTGTTGTCAACCAGAGTCCGTAGGGTTCGCTCCATGTTATACATTCAATGGGTTTTGACGAATGTATCACGACACGCATCCACCATTCTAGTATCATGCACAGTAGTTTTACTCCCTAAAAATCCCCTGTGCTCCACCTACTAAATGAGGTTTTGCATCAAACTGAGTCCCCCGGGGTATCAGTGCTGTCACCCCCAGACTCTGAGCCTCAATCATGCCCTGACATCCTCCCGGACAGGTCCCACTGTCTTGGACTCCACTAGGTGTCGTGAGCATGGAACAGGGGCAGGCCTGTTACTCTACATGGTTGAAATTACTTGGGACTAGTCCTGCGGCTGGACCTGCGGCTCATCCTGGTTTCCTTCTCTTCCTACTTATATCCCACTTATAACCCCTGCAGCTGAGTACGGCATCCATGTCTTCAGACCCCCTAGCACTGACCTGCCATAACTGAGCTCATCATCACAGCCTCAATTTACTTTAATGTTGAGTTGACTGGATTGTCTGATCAGTTCATTAAACTGCTGTTTTTCCCTTTGGATTCACAATTTTTAGGGAAACAGCTTGTGGTGCTTACGGTCATGAGCGGTCCCATGCACAGACAGGATAATTAATTCCCGTACTATCATTGAGAGAAAGTTTTAGGGCTTGGAGCCGGAGCAAGAAAACTGACTTTCAAAGGGTTGGGACATCTCTCCCACATCTTTGCTGCCTCTGTGTCCCAAAGCCATCGCGAATGGAGGTCTGAAACAGCGGCCTTCTCTTCCCACATGCCACCACCAGCAAGGCCCACACACAGTGCCAAATCTCTAAGTCACCACTTGCCGCCAAGTCCCTAAGTCATCCTCTGCTGTTCTCATTTTCTTTCTTTGATTGGCCCAGAGAGGGCAGCTGGTGATTCTATGAGGTGGGCCAGGAGCCAGGGTGGGCAGGTAGGCAGGTCAGTAGCTGTGAAGCCCCCCAGGGAAGAAATGCCAACAGGAGACGAGGGGATACTGAAAGGTGGGGTAGGGATCGCCGTGTCTGGACTGTCAGCCAGCCCTGCATAAACTTAAGTTTGTCCGTGTAAATAAATCTCCCAATGACTAAGGAAGGGTCAGGCCCTGCCAGGGTTGTATGAGCATCTAATAGAACAAACCAGCAGTCTCTGGAAGATGCCCAAAGCAAGTCAGTTCTAACCTTTTCTGAGAGAATAAAAAAAAAACAACAAAAACCCTGCACTTCTGAGTGGTGCAGCTGTCCACTGTTATACATAAAGGCAAATACGTATGGGGACAAACTGAGGGTACATACACGTGGATACGACCTCTGTGAGTGCACATTTGATTATGCTAAGTAAACCAGCAAGGATGACTACCTTACATTTCCTTTGTACATACATTTCTCAGTAATATACAATAAGCATTCGATTTACAAAACAGAGGCAACTGAAATTTATGGGGTGTAAACAGCTCAAGTGTATGAACATTTGATTGACGATACAGGGAGGCCAACCTGTCCACATCTGCAGTCTTGTCAACCACGGCCACCAACCACTTGGGAGTCTGGAAGTGTGGCTTGGGAGTGTGTGTGTGTTTTTAAGACCTATCTGCCTCAGAGAATCTGCATAATTTTCTCCTATAAGGAGTGGATTTTCTTTCTTTAAAAGTTTCAGTGAAACATGATCTCTTAAAAGAAACATAACTCAAAATCACTAACCCCAAATACGGACAGTGTTTGGAAAGATGTATTTAAGATGAGTCTGATGTTTTTATACCTCATCACTTCTAGGAATTCTCTTCTTTTTCCTCTCTCCTGAAAAAGCTCCCATCTGATAAATGACTTATTCTATATCCCAAGGGAAAAAAACTGAGGCCCTTAAAGGCTCCAGCCAAGCCACTGCTTTTTTTTTTTTTAATGTTCTGAGTGGTACAGTAATTAAACCAAGTTCTGGGCAAGTCCCTCTACTTCACCAAGACTTCTTTTCATTTTCTCAGATATTCCTTGGAGGACTGTTATATTTGAATGATATACTCACGGATGCCTGTTAGGAGCTAGTAGAGGTCACAGGTAGATTTTCAAACCTTACCTTCTAGTTCTCTGTCTCTCCCATTCTAGTAATAAGACGTTTATAGTCACTAATCATCTTCCACCTGTGCCCCTTCACGTCCCCCAGCTACATCCTCTCACTACACCACATTTTCCTTGCCAGTGATAAGAACAGGTATATGGAATTATCCAGAAATAGGTAAGAAGCTCTGTTACATCCCTCTCTTAGGGGCTAGACTCTATTGCTGAACATTATCATGAAATCGAAATAGGTTCTACATGTGTACCCTAATAAAGGGCTCAGAATTATTCTGTTTATTATATTGCTAAACTTAAATGGAAGTCAGAATTATGAGGGAAGTCCCAAGAGATTCATGATAATGTTGTCCATTCGCTTATGACTGTCAGTTACAGAGAGAACATCTATTTCTGACCACTGGGATGGCTAGCCTTCTCTATCACCTCTAGCAGAATGAGAGAATCTTGGAGTTGGAAGTGGTCATCTAGTTCGGTGTTTTTCAAATTTTGGAACACGGTCCATTATTGAGATGTGAAGTCAATCTAGCAATTGTATTAAATTGTATTTAACCTAGCAGTTGTATTAAAGAAATGAAAGTGGTCCAGCCAGACTAGATAGAATATATGAGTAGACTGTGTATAAGAAGGGTATTATTTTGAGAACATTTTTTTAAAGTTATATGTACTTATGTGCATGAATACTCATAATGTAAAATGTCTTTCTTACTGTGGTTCACAGTTTAAAGAAAAACAAAAAACTGAAAGTCCCTGCCTAGACCACCCCTCTAGGTGATGCCTTTTTACTGCACTATGTAATGGTCCTCTGCTTCCCTCCCCCGATAGGGCGCTATTTAAATATCGACTTGAACCTCACCAGCGGCGATGAACTTACCTACTCACGTAATAGGCAATTTTACTTTCAGCTCGAATTGTTACAGGTCTTTCTTGTAGTGAGCCAAAAATCTGTACCTGTATCCTATTGGGTGAGGTTTTCACCTTCAGAGCACCACAGACTCATTTTTTACCCCTTCTCATGACTGTCCTTCCGGTATTTGATGATGGCTACCATTTTCCCACTGGTTTTTATCAGTTCTGTTTTCTTCAGCAACTTCTCCTGCGGCATCTTCTATAATCCTCTTGAGCATATCATACCTTTTGTCTTGAAGCAACAAGTATGTCAGTGCCTTTGTGAGACAGGATGCTTAGGACTGAGTACGGTTCTCCATGTTTGACTTAACAAACCAGAGCACCGAGGGAATATCATCTTCTTGACTTTGATACCATACTTCTTTTAATCTGGCCCAAAAGAATACTAATATTTTTAGCCATATCATACAGTTGACTATTACCAACTTTATAGTCAACTAAAGTGTAATTTTCATAGCTATTTCTGCTAAGTCTCACTGACTACTCCCTGAAATTTACTTAAATATTGTTTTGAGGGGAGAAGGAGTGTAGGTTGAGGATTACATCTATTCTTGTTAAAATGTATACCTATTGTTTAAGCTTGTGCAGATCTTTTTTTTTTTTTTTTTGGGGGGGTACACGGGCCTCTCACTGTTGTGGCCTCTCCCGTTGCGGAGCACAGGCTCCGGACGCGCAGGCTCAGCGGCCATGGCTCACGGGCCCAGCTGCTCCACGCCATGTGGGATCCTCCCAGACCGGGGCACGAACCCGTGTCCCCTGCATCGGCAGGCAGACTCTCAACCACTGCGCCACCAGGGAAGCCCGATTGGACTTATTTTTGGTTAGCAACAAGAAATCTGAAAGAGTAATGAGTAGAAAGCAAAAAACAGGGAGGGAGCTTGCAGATTTACTAAGTTTGACCATTAAATTCTGCAAGCAAATAAGTCTGCTATTTATTGAAGCATAAAAGACATTAGGTACTGATGCTTCAAGGCAAAATAACAAGATAATACTCCAGTTTCCTGGTTTCTATCTCATAGGATTTGAAGACCCTGCCTTCATTTTTCTCTTCTTTGATATCTGAAGGTCTGGACCTCATGATGACTTTAAGAATTAAAATAAGATTTATCCATTACTTAGTGCTGTAGCTGCAACAACCTTTAATTTCAACCCTTTCCTCTTCATCCATCCCAATACCTACGCATCTGCAAGTCCAACCAGTCATCACAAGAATGAAAAATGCAAAGCTGGGTTTTGACCTATGGTCAATTAATCTTCGACAAAGGAGGCAAGAACGTACAATGAGGAAAAGACAGTCTCCTCAGCCAGTGGTGCTGGGAAAGTTGGACAGCCACTTATAAATCAATGAAGTTAGAACATACCCTCTCACCATACCCAAAAGTAAACACAAAATGGCTAAAAGACTTAAACATAAGACATGACACCATAAAACTGTTAGAAAAGAGCATAGGCAAAACATTCTCTGATATAAATTGTACCAATGTTTTCTTAGGTCAGTCTCCCAAGGCAATAGAAATAAAAACAAAAATTAACAAATGAGACCTAATGAATCTTACAAGCTTTTGCACAGTAAAGGAAACCGTAAACAAAACAAAAAGACAACCTAGAGACTGGGAGAAAATATTTGCCAGTGATGCAACCAACAAGGCTTAATTTCCAAAATATACAAACAGCTCATACAACTTAACAATAACAACAAAAACAAACAACCCAATCAAAAAATGGGCAGAAGACCTAAAGAGACATTTCTCCAAAGAAGAAACACAGATGGCCAATCGGCACATGAAAAGATACTCAAAATTGCTAATTATTAGAGAAATGCAAATCAAAACTACAATGAGGTACCACTTCACGTCAATGAGAATGGCCAGCATTAAAAAATCTACAAATAAGAAATGCTGGAGAGGGAGTGGAGAAAAGGGAACCCTCCTACACTGTCAGTGGGAACGTAAGTTGGTGCCGCCACTGTGGAAAACAGTATGGAGGTTCCTCAGAAAACTAAAAATAGAATTACCATATGATCCAGCAATCCCACTCCTGGGCACATATCCAGACAAAATTATAATTCAGAAAGATACATGCACCCCTATGTTCATAGCAGCACTATTCAAAATAGCCAACACACGGAAACAACCTAAATGCCCATCGACAGATGAACAAAGAAGACATGGTACATATATACAATGGAATACTACTCAGCCATAAAAAAGAATGAAATAATGACATTTGTAGCAACATGGATGCAACTAGAGATTATCATCCTAAGTGAAGTAAGTCAGAAAAAGAAAGGCAAATACCATATGATATCACTTATATGTGGAATCTAAAATATGACACAAATGAACCTATCTATGAAACAGAAACAGAACCATAGACATAGAGAACAGACTAGTGGTTGCCAAGGGGGAGGGGGTGGGAGAAGGTAGGAGCGGGAGTTTGGGATTAGCAGATGCAAACTGGTGTATATAGAATGGATAAACAACAAGGTCCTACTGCATATACTGCATAGCACAGGGAACTGTGTTCAATATCCTGTAGTAAACTGTAATGGAAAAGAATGTGTGTGTATATATATATATATATATATATATATATATATATATATATCTGTATAACTGAGTCACTTTGCTGTGCAGCAGTAATTAACACAACATTGTAAATCAACTATACCTCAACAACAAGAAAGCTGGGTTAGGAACCGGAGGGAAAAGGGATATTCTGCACCTCTATACACTAGTGGTCATATGTTACAAAGCTCACAAAAAAATTATATGACAGGTAGTTTCATTATAATTTTGCTGATGAGGGAGCCGCTGTCAAGGATAAAATTATTCCAAGATCACGTATGTGCTGGAATGACTGTATCTACGTGTGTGCCTCTGTATGTGTTTGTTAAGTGAAGATTCCCTGTGTATATATGTGCATATGTATAATGAGCAGCTGATTTTCAAGTGAAGAAAAATACAAACTCCTAGAAAAAGTTCAGAGCAATTTAAATTCTTCATTTTGAATATTAGTCATGGAAAACATACGTCTAAAGGCTGTGACATTTCAGTGAATGTGTGAGAGGCCTAATATAAATGCCATTTATAACTGGAATCTAAAATATTAAATTACTCTTCAATGAAACATATGAGTAATAGTAATTTCTCCACATATAGGGGGTAGACATTATTACTGCCCATGAGATTGCTAGACCAACCTCTGATTATCAAGATACAATTAATATACAAGGGTAACACATGTGTGTCATGTATCCTCAGGGCTCATAAGTATAAAAACAGTAACACACTGTGAAAGTAATGGTAACACTTAGAGGTCCCATTATTATTAATTCACTTGACGTTCACTGCAGTCACACTGGTCTCAACGAATTCATTTGGCACGTGCCTACTATCTGTACTTTCAAACACACACACTCCACTGTAAACCAGTCTAATGAATTCAGAAAAACTATGCCTTTATGTATTAAAAAAAAAAAAGGAGCCCTTGAAATCATACATTGAAAAGTTACAGATTGATATTTTATTTTTATGGCAAGAATTACTGTAGGTAAAGAGCAAATGACTTTGCTTCATCATAAAAACATATTTTACTCAATCTTTAATGGCATTTGGCTTCTGAAGACGCACACTTAAACAGATGCGTGTATAACAGAGCATTCAGGGAAAAACCATTGATACGTGGATGAATAGTGAGGAATTTTAATCCTAAGTAGACAAGCACAGTCAACACTGAAGGGAAGGATAAATACTGACTAGCTTTCAAATAGTGCATCGTCAAGGACTGAGTGTTGTCTACAAAACACAGATACGGCATCTGCCAACACCAGGCTCTTCTTCTGTCCCCCAGGTGTACAGTCTTCTACTCTGTTATTTTTTTCCCTTGGACCTGCTCAGATTTCTTTGAGGCTCGGTGTTCATTTTTGTGGTAGCTCTAAGTGATCACAAAATATATTCAATTCCTGCTTGCTAGTGACTAGGACGTACTATCTACTGTTGGTCATTTTCTGGTCATTCGCCCTGGCAGCTGGCTGATACTTCACTGGTAGGCCCTGAACTTATTTGGGGGGGTATCTTGTCTCCAAAAGTAAACAGCAAGCACCTCAAGTAAACTAGATGAGCAATGCTTCACGGGTGTCTTCTTTATTTGTCTTGTCCTACCCTTCCAAAGTGCTTGGTGTATTGCTGGACGTTCCTAGCTTCATGCTAGCTCCAAATTTCTTGTGTGACAACCACTTGGATTTAACTTTAAAAAATCTCTCAACCACCCCCTATTTTCCTGTGAGAATTTCTGTCTTGGTTGCCGATCTCGTTTCTTTAACAGATTACGCTCCTTCCACATTTTCCACACACACACACACACACACGAAATCTACTGCACCTCCTCAAACCTCCTTAGATCTAAGAGTTTCATTTTTTGTTCTACATCAGCTTTACACACAAAGCCTCGTCATCGTACAACAGTGCTGAGATCTCAGTATCTTTTAAAATCAATCCATCTATCTCTGCGGTATACGCTAAATGTCTGCAAGGACCTGCCATAAAGTAACTTTGGGTCTAGTGTGCAAATAAGCAATGGCTTCAACTAGCGATCCTCTGTCATGATGGAGGAAAACAGGGATGGGTGCTTTGGGATCTCACTGGAGCAGGGTAAAGGGGAGTGCGAGGAAGTTTCCTAGAGAAATATCACTTTTCAAGACATTTTTTCCTCTGAGATCGTGAAGGCCTCCAGAACATTGTAGGCATTGTCACTGATGTCAGAGTGGCTGTACTCTCAAGTCTGTGACAAATTTCTTTTACTCCCTTAGTTTGCAGCCTAGATGTAACTTATTCCTGGAACTCTTCAATTTGTCCTCGCAAAGCCATGTTTAGAGAACATGGTTCCTCTACCTTGTAGTTCTTATTCTCTAAAGACTTGTTTGTCTTGATAGTTAACTAAACCGTGAACTCAGGGAAGAAACAAGCTATACCCATGCTGATTTTCCTTGGGTTCCTAATATTGAGCTCAGTGCCTGAAACTTAACAGATCCTCAATAAGTCACTTTCAGTGGATGAATGACATAGTGATGGCATTTGAGTTGAACATCCAAGAGAAAACAAAAGAAAATTGGTTAGAACAAGAGGGTATGTGAGGCTGAGGTAGAGACAGGGGATGGGAGTTGGGGTATAATCTGAAAAGATGGCCCTTGAATGACATGTGGGAGTTTCTGACCGTTTCCTCTAAGATCAGGAACAAGACAAGGACGTCCACTCTCACCACTATTGTTCAACCTAGTTTTAGAAGTCCTAGCCACGGCAGTCAGAGAAGAAAAAGAAACAACAGGAATCCAAATTGGAAAAGAAGAAGTAAAACTATCATTGTTTGCAGATGACATGATACTATACACAGAAAATCCTAAAGATGCTACCAGAAAACTACTAGAGCTCATCAATGAATTCGGTAAAGTTGCAAGAAGTTTCAACAATATGTTGAAGATTAAAGGGAACCATCAGAACATTTTAACTGGGGAAATGACATAAGCACATGGTACTTTTAAAAGATGCCTCTAGGGCTTCCCTGGCGGCGCAGCGGTTGAGAGTCCGCCTGCCGATGCAGGGGGCGCGGGTTTGTGCCCCGGTCCGGGAGGACCCCACGTGCGGCGGAGCAGCTGGGCCCGTGAGCCATGGCCGCTGAGCCTGCGCGTCCGGAGCCTGTGCTCTGCAACGGGAGAGGCCACAACAGTAAGAGGCCCGCGTACAGCACAAAAAAAAAAAAAAAAAATGCCTCTAAGCATGGGCATGGAAGGTAGATTGGAAGGAAATGAGTGGCTCTCTGGTGACAAATCAAAGTCTATTTTACCTGTTCAGGTGAGAAATTATGAAGCCCTCAATGGAGAGGCGAGCCAAAAAAAAAAAAAGACGAGACAGATAAAGGGATTTTGACAGAGGGAAACTCCTCAGTGTCTGATTAGATGCTGAAGAGAAGGAAAACAGAGGAAAATACACTTATGTCCAAGACCACGAATAGAACATGATTGCAAGGACCATGAGAAAAGAGGAAGCAGACTGTGGCAGGTTTGGATTTTCAGCTGTTGAACTTCTAGGTGGGGATTATGGCCGTTAAGCAGAAAAGGGCCGTGGACAGCTGAGAAGGAATATATCACAGTCATTAACAGCAAAGATTCTGGAACCAGACTGTTGGGTTCAAATCTTCACCCCACCACCGACGATGAGTGTAAGCTTGGGCGAGTTGCTTAACTGCTCTGGGTCTCAGCTTTCTCATTTATAAAATGCGAAAAATAATAGTGTCCACCTTACAGGGCTGCTATGAGGATTAAATGCTTTCGCTTGCATAAAGTAAAAGCCCTTGAATACTGCCCGGCACAAAGTAAGCTTTATATAAATATCCGACGTTGTTGTTATTGTTGTTCCATGGAGGTACTGAGCTCTGTAGAAAAATCTGGAATGAATATATAAATTTTGGAGTACTGACACATGGGTGAATGTCAAAGTTTAGGGATGAAATAGATCAAAATATACAAAAAATAACCTTTCTCTGTAACTTTAAACCACCTTCTCTCCAGGGACTGCAAAGCTTCACGTGTCAAGAAACTAGTAACACCATCTTCTCTTGGTTCCCTTACTCTTCTGGCATGCTTGCATTTGCAGATCTCATCCAGGATGTTTTGATGTGTGAGTTCTGACTTAGAATTTTTACACATTTAGACCAAAATCTCCCGGGTGCCTATTCTTCATTAAGCCTCATCTTCACTGCTCTGAGTTCGAGCATTCAAGTGCACAACGCACTAAACACATTCTTACCTTTGCTTCTATTTGAATTTTTTGGGGGCGGGGGGAACCTAGAAGTAATCAAACGGATGTATATAACCCACTTCTTTCTGGTTACTGTAGCCAATGTATTTAATGTCTCTCCCTCCCTCTCTCTTACACACACACACACACACACACACACACACACACACACAGAGTTTAAAAGAAGTAAAGGTGTTATCTCCATAACGGACTAGAGAAAGCAGCATTAAATAGATACGTGAAATGTATAGTTTCACGAACATGTACAGTTTTAAGAGAACTAAAGATTGTCTAATCTAGCTCTTACATTACAGATGTGAATTGTGGAGCCAGAAGGATTACGTGACGTGCCTATGATCACACGAGAATTTGTCTGCATGCTGCATTTTACAATACAATTCAGCTGGAATACAAAATCTGCAGTCCAGAGAGAGACTCTATGCCCAATTGTGTATCTAAAAATATTCACTATGAAATCATAATTTTTATCACAGCTAAAGAGGTTCACAATATTTTACTGAAAGCACTTTTATGCTAATACAAGACAAACACACTTGCCAGAACTACATTCCACCAGACTTATTATCTGTACTTATAAAAGCTTTATCAATAAGACAACTGTTATGTTTGTTTCTATACTGTCAGTACACCTACATTTACTATTTCATTTCATTCTTACGGTGTCTCTGTTATTCAAAAAGGGACAAACTGAATTTCTATAAAATGTTCTTTTGGGACCTGCTAAAACACATGGTATTTTGTGAAAAAGAGAAGCAGTACTTAGATTTTTATCAAAGTTGTGTACAAGCTTAATTTTATTACATCTTTAAAAACTTCTCAAATTAAAGAGGTCTTTTTCAAGAACTGTGGGATAGACTTTCTCATACACACACACATGCCTGTATGTCAGGATTCAAGCACTAAAAAAATATTATTAATGACTGTCCAGACAGTATAGAAGCAACTCTATGTTTGTGTAACAGTAAGTGGGAAATAATAAAACAACCAGGAAGTTTCTCTAGCACCACGAAGAAGAAAGACTAACCATCACCTAGGTTTGTTCAGCCATATATACTTTTGCTTCCAAAATGACATTCACTACATAGATTAGGAGAAGTGATGAAAGAAACATTAACATATGATTTTCAATTTTTAAAAATTCATACAGTATGTTAAGGAAGTGGTATTCACTTTTTCTTTGTTAAGACCAAAGTGTCAGAATATTTTAAATGAATTGATTTACATAAGTAGATAAATTATTAATGTAGAAAACTACAAATTAATGTCCACTTTTCTGGCTTAAAAGCAAAGTCATACCTAAAATAATATATTTTAATAGCACTCATCTGTGCAGACTTCCAACAATGACTTTCAGGAGAATCAGTACTTAGTACCATTCAACAGCCTTCAAAAATGATTAACGGGCAGTACTACCTCTGCATCTATTTTGTTTTTAAAGAAGTCCTAAAATACATATCTCACATAATGGGAAATTCTACCTGTTCCTTACTTTGTCAAGGAATAATTTTAAAATGCATATTTTTATATAATATAGTTCAGGAATGTAAGAACCCATCTTTCATTATCTTTTCCTAGGGTTTTTAAAATTTTTATTTTTTTCTGAGAATTGGGATAAGAGAAGTAGACAGAATATGTGGAAATACATATGAGAAAGTATATATAAAATCAATTTCTATTTTATTTGGAATAATCCACAGATGTATCAATATTTACTTTAGAGTGACTCTACATTTATACTTCATAATGTGAACATGAATTATCTCTTCATTTTAAAATAGTGAATTCAACTTTTATTTCTATTTTATAAAAAAGAAGCCTAAAATCAATAACCAAGTAAAATCGTAAGCCTGAATCTTAATATAACCTTTCCTGTTCAACAGGGCATTTACCGTTCCATGCCATCTTGATGAAGCGAATATGTGTCAGATCTACCAGAATACTCAAAAATCCAATTTTTTTTTTTTCAGAGAGACCATAAATGGCATTCCTAAACCATCCAGTCTTGGAAGGCATTTTAAAGAACAATCTTACAGATAGAATCAAAATTAATTTGCAAGACACTGACAAATAATTTTAATTTTAAAATATGTTCAATGGCAGGTTTGTTTTATATGCAAAATGTGAAATTACATTTTTGGGGAAGGACGGGAGATGGAATGCCTTGACAATTTCAAGTCATCAGAGAGCATACTTGAAAAATCTGAAGACAGATGGAAAATTATTTGCTCCATAGCACAAGACTCTGGAGACACATCAAAGGGTACAAGTTCTGCACAGCCTACATCACATGATGGATCCCTATTTTTAAAAATAACATGACTGGTAATAATGACAGAGGTTATCATTGCTAACAATAGCTACCACTGTTGTTATTATAATTCTTACCAACATGCAAGGTGTTCCTACCAAAATGATTTGCTGTACTCATGCTAAGAATCAGCACAAAAAAGGAAGAATTTCTGTAGTCCTATTTGAAAACTCCATAAAAATGACTACAATGAATTCTGTCCTCTTGCCCAGATCAGGGCAATTGACACAGTGCATTCTTTCCAAACGGAATGCCATGACTTACTGTACTGACCAATTTTACTGGAGTAGGACAAACTGAGGCCGTTTAGACTCATAAAGATGTCTGCAGCATTTAAGCTGTCCCAGATACATTACTGACTGGATGGATGCCTCGGCATGTCCTTGTGGGCTGCCACAAATAGGCAAAGTGCAACCTGTGGATGGCAAACTGCTGAGTCATCCCCACATACACATGAAAAATATTCCCTCATTAAACTGCAAACAAAAAATAGGTTATCTGAATATAACTTATAATCTTAACTTGGTGCAAGCATACTAAAATACAAATAGCTAAATTAAGATGAAAATTTTACTGAACCTGATCTCAGATCAACTCCTTTGGAAATATTACAAATGGCATTACTGAACCAGAAGTGTACCCTGATGGATAATTTACAAGTGGACAAAATAATTACAAATGTGTACTATGGTTAGCTGAAAATAAGGTTTTCCATGAACTTTACTTAAAATCAGGATTGAAACAAAGGTAAAATTAGCTATTTGGAGAATCTTAACAAATGACAGCTTCCTATAACTGGAATTTCTAATTATATACACACCCCGAAGCACACATATATATGTTGTTAGGCTGTGTTGCCTACTATACTATTCCATTTGTGCAGTCAAATATTTTATATAACTTTTAAAAATAAGCAATCAGCCTTCCAGGTGATTTAAACAGAGCCCAGATCAAATGTTGAAATTCCTGAACTAGGATTGTGACTGTAAATAAATTACTGAAACTAAAAACAAAACAAAACAAACCCCACATGATTGTACTTTAAACTGCTTAGATTTGCACGGGGCTTCCGGGAAGATGGCGGAAGAGTAAGACGCGGAGATCACCCTCCTCCCCACAGATACACCAGAAATACATCTACACGTGGAACAACTCCTACAGAACACATACTGAAGGGTGGCCGAAGACCTCAGACCTCCCAAAAGGCAAGAAACCCCCACGTACCTGGGTAGGGCAAAAGGAAAAAGAATAAACAGAGGCAAAATAATAGGGACGGTACCTGCACCAGTGGGAAGGAGCCGTGAGGAGGAAAGGTGTCCACACACCAGGAGCCCCTTCACGGGCGGAGACTGCGGGCGGCGACTGCGGGCGGCAGAGGTGCGAGCTTCGGGGCCGTGGAGGACAGCGCAGCCACAGGGGTGCGGAGGCCAAAGCGAAGAGATTCCCGCACAGAGGTTCGGTGCCGACCGGCACTCACCAGCCCGAGAGGCTTGTCTGCTCCCCCGCCGGGGCGGGCGGGGCTGGGAGCCGAGGCTTGGGCTTCGGTCGGAGCGCAGGGAGAGGACTGGGGTTGGCGGCGTGAACACAGCCTGCAGGGGTTAGTGCGCCACGGCTGGCCGGGAGGGAGTCCGGGGAAAAGTCTGGAGCTGCCGAAGAGGCAAGAGACTTTTTCTTCCCTCTTTGTTTCCTGGTGCGTGAGGAGAGGGGATTCAGAGCGCAGCTTAAAGGAGCTCCAGAGACGGGCGCGAGCCGCAGCTACCAGCGCGGACCCCAGAGACGGGCAGGAGACGCTAAGGATGCTGCTGCCGCCACCAAGAAGCCTGTGTGCGAGCACAGGTCACTGTCCACACCCCCTTCCGGGGAGCCTGTGCAGCCCGCCACTGCCAGGGTCCCGGGATCCAGGGACAACTTCCCCGGGAGAACGCACGGCGCGCCTCAGGCTGGGGCAACGTCACGCCGGCCTCTGCCGCCACGTCACGCCGGCTTCTGCCGCCACGTCACGCTGCCTCTGACGCCGCAGGCCCGCCCCGCCCTCCGTGCCCCTCCCTCCCCCCCGGCCTGAGTGAGCCAGAGCCCGCGAATCAGCGGCTCCTTTAACCCCGCCCTGTCTGAGCAAACAACAAACGCCCTCAGGCGACCTACACGCAGAGGCGGGGCCGAATCCAAAGCTGAGCCCCGGCAGCTGTGCGACCAAAGAAGAGAAGGGAAATCCCTCCCAGCCGCCTCAGGAACAGCAGATTAAAGCTCCACAATCAACTTGACGTACCTGCATCTGTGGAATACCTGAATACACAACGAATCATCCCGAATTAAGGAGGTGGACTTTGAGAGCAAAATTTATGATTTTTCCCCCTTTTCGTTTTTTTATGAGTGTATATGTGTATGCTTCTGTGTGAGATTTTGTCTGTATAGCTTTGCTTCCACCATTTGTCCTAGGGCTCTATCCGTCCTTTTTTTTTTTTTTCCAATAATTACTTTTATTTTAATAACTGTATTATATTTTATCTTATTTTATTTTACTTTATCTTCTTTCTTTCTTTTTTTCCTTCGCTCCTTCCCTCCCTCCTTTCTTTCTTTCGTTCTTTCTTTCTACTTCTACTAATTCTTTCTACTCTTTCTCCTTTTTATTATGAGCCGTGTGGATGAAAGGCTCTTGGTGCTGCAACCAGGAGTCAGTGCTGTGCCTCTGAGGTGGGAGAGCCAACTTCAGGACAGTGGTCCACAAGAGACCTCCCAGCTCCACATAATATCAAATGGCGAAAATCTCCCAGAGATCTCCGTCTCAACACTATCACTCAGCTTCACTCAATGACCAGCAAGCTACAATGCTGAACATCCTATGCCAAACAACTAGCAAGACAGGAACACAACCCCACCTATTAGAGGAGAGGCTGCCTAAAATCATAATAAGTCCACAGACACCCCAAAACACACCACCAGACGTGGACCTGCCCACCAGAAAGACAAAATACAGCCTCATCCACCAGAACACAGGCACTAGTCCCCTCCACCAGGAAGCCTACACAACCCACTGAACCAACCTTAGCCACTGGGGACAGACACCAAAAACAACGGGAACTACAAACCTGCAGCCTGCAAAAGGAGACCCCAAACACAGTAAGATAAGCAAACTGAGAAGACAGAAAAACACACAGCAGATGAAGGAGCAAGATAAAAACCCACCAGACCTAACAAATGAAGAGGAAATAGGCAGTCTACCTGAAAAAGAATTCAGAATAATGATAGTAAAGATGATCCAAAATCTTGGAAATAGAATAGACAAAATGCAAGAAACATTTAACAAGGACCTAGAAGAACTAAAGATGAAACAAACAATGATGAACAACACAATAAATGAAATGAAAAATACTCTAGAAGGGCTCAATAGCAGAATAACTGAGGCAGAAGAACGGATAAGTGACCTGAAAGATAAAATAGTGGAAATAACTACTGCAGAGCAGAATAAAGAAAAAAGAATGAAAGGAACTGAGGACAGTCTCAGAGACCTCTGGGACAACATTAAACACACCAACTTTCGAATTATAGGGGTTCCAGAAGAAGAAGAGAAAAAGAAAGGGACTGAGAAAATACTTGAAGAGATTATAGTTGAAAATTTCCCTAATATGGGAAAGGAAATAGTTAATCAAGTCCAGGAAGCACAGAGAGTCCCATACAGGATAAATCCAAGGAGAAATATGCCAAGACACATATTAATCAAACTGTCAAAAATTAAATACAAAGAAAACATATTAAAAGCAGCAAGGGAAAAACAACAAATAACACACAAGGGAATCCCCATAAGGTTAACAGCTGATCTTTCAGCAGAAACTCTGCAAGCCAGAAGGGACTGGCAGGACATATTTAAAGTGATGAAGGAGAAAAACCTGCAACCAAGATTACTCTACCCAGCAAGGATCTCATTCAGATTTGATGGAGAAATTAAAACCTTTACAGACAAGGAAAAGCTGAGAGAGTTCAGCACCACAAAACCAGCTCTACAACAACTACTAAAGGAACTTCTCTAGGCAAGAAACACAAGAGAAGGAAAAGACCTACAATAACGAACCCAAAACAATTAAGAAAATGGGAATAGGAGCATACATATTGATAATTAACTTAAATGTAAATGGACTAAATGCTCCCACCAAAAGACACAGACTGGCTGAATGGATACGAAAACAAGACCCATGTATTTGCTGTCTACAAGAGACCCACTTCAGACCTAGACACACATACAGACTGAAAGTAAGGGGATGGAAAAAGATATTTCATGCAAATGGAAACCAAAAGAAAGCTGGAGTAGCAATTCTCATATCAGACAAAATAGACTTTAAAATAAAGACTATTAGAAGAGACAAAGAAGGACACTACAATGATCAAGGGATTGATCCAAGAAGACGATATAACAATTGTAAATATTTATGCACCCAACATAGGAGCACCTCAATACATAACGCAAGTACTAACAGCCATAAAAGGGGAAATCAACAGTAACACATTCATAGTACGGGACTTTAACACCCCACTTTCACCAATGGACAAATCATCCAAAATGAAAATAAATAAGGAAACACAAGCTTTAGATGATACATTAAACAAGAGGGACTTAATTGATATTTATAGGACATTACATCCAAAAACAACAGAATACACATTTTTCTCTAGTGCTCATGGAACATTCTCCAGGATAAATCATATCTTGGGTCACAAATCAAGCCTTGGTAAATTTAAGAAAATTGAAGTTGTATTAAGTATCTTTTCCGACCACAACGCTATGAGACTAGATATCAATTACAGGAAAAGATCTGTAAAAAATACAAACACATGGAGGCTAAACAATACACTACTTAATAACGAAGTGATCACTGAAGAAATCAAAGAGGAAATCAAAAAATACCTAGAAACAAATGACAATGGAGACACAACGACCCAAAACCTATGGGATGCAGAAAAAGCAGTTCTAAGAGGGAAGTTTATAGCAATACAAGCCTACCTTAAGAAACAGGAAACATCTCGAATAAACAACCTAGCCTTGCACCTAAAGCAATTAGAGGAAGAAGAACAAGAAAACCCCAAAGTTAGCAGAAGGAAAGAAATCAGAAAAATCACATCAGAAATAAATGAAAAAGAAATGAAGGAAAGGATAGCAAAGATCAATAAAACTAAAAGCTGGTTCTTTGAGAAGATAAATAAAATTGATAAACCATTAGCCAGACTCATCAAGAGAAAAAGGGAGAAGACTCAAATCAATAGAATTAGAACTGAAAAAGAAGTAACAACTGACACTGCAGAAATACAAAAGATCATGAGTGATTACTACAAGCAACTCTATGCCAATAAAATGGACAACCTGGAAGAAATGGACAAATTCTTAGAAATGCACAACCTGCCAAGACTGAATCAGGAAGAAATAGAAAATATGAACAGACCAATCACAAGCACTGAAATTGAAACTGTAATTAAAAATCTTCCAACAAACAAAAGCCCAGGACCAGATGGCTTCACAGGCGAATTCTATCAAACATTTAGAGAAGAGCTAACACCTATCCTTCTCAAACTCTTCCAAAATATAGCAGAGGGAGGAACACTCCCAAACTCATTCTACGAGGCCACCATCACCCTGATACCAAAACCAGACAAGGATGTCACAAAGAAAGAAAACTATAGGCCAATATCACTGATGAACATAGATGCAAAACTCCTCAACAAAATACTAGCAAACAGAATCCAACAGCACATTAAACGGATCATACACCATGATCAAGTGGGGTTAATTCCAGGAATGCAAGGATCCTTCAATATACACAAATCAATCAATGTGATACACCATATTAACAAACTGAAGGAGAAAAACCATATGATCATCTCAATAGATGCAGAGAAAGCTTTCAACAAAATTCAACACCCATTTATGATAAAAACCCTGCAGAAAGTAGGCATAGAAGGAACTTTCCTCAACATAATAAAGGCCATATATGACAAACCCACAGCCAACATCGTCCTCAATGGTGAAAAACTGAAAGCATTTCCACTAAGATCAGGAACAAGACAAGGTTGCCCGCTCTCACCACTCTTATTCAACATAGTTTTGGAAGTTTTAGCCACAGCAATCAGAGAAGAAAAGGAAATAAAAGGAATCCAAATCGGAAAAGAAGACATAAAGCTGTCCCTGTCTGCAGATGACATGATACTATACATAGAGAATCCTAAAGATGCTACCAGAAAACTGCTAGAGCTAATCGATGAATTTGGTAAAGTTGCAGGATACAAAATTAATGCACAGAAATCTCTGGCATTCCTATACACAAATGATGAAAAATCTGAAAGTGAAATCAAGAAAACACTCCCATTTACCACTGCAACAAAAAGAATAAACTATCTAGGAATAAACCTACCTAAGGAGACAAAAGACCTGTATGCAGAACATTATAAGACACTGATGAAAGAAATTAAAGACAATACTAATAGATGGAGAGATATACCATGTTCTTGGGTTGGAAGAATCAACATTGTGAAAATGACTCTAGTACCCAAAGCAATCTACAGATTCAATGCAATCCCTATCAAACTACCACTGGCATTTTTCACAGAACTAGAACAAAAAATTTCGCAATTTGTATGGAAACACAAAAGACCCCGAATAGCCAAAGCAATCTTGAGAACGAAAAACGGAGCTGGAGGAATCAGGCTCCCTGACTTCAGACTATACTACAAAGCTACAGTAATCAAGACAGTATGGTACTGGCACAAAAACAGAAATATAGATCAATGGAACAGGATAGAAAGCCCAGAGATAAACCCACGCATATATGGTCACCTTATCTTTGATAAAGGAGGCAGGAATGTACAGTGGAGAAAGGACAGCCTCTTCAATAAATGGTGCTGGGAAAACTGTACAGGTACATGTAAAAGTATGAAATTAGATCACTCCCTAACACCATACACAAAAATAAGCTCAAAATGGATTAAAAACCTAAATGTAAGGCCAGAAACTATCAAACTCTTAGAGGAAAACATAGGCAGGACACTCTATGACATAAATCACAGCAAGATCCTTTCTGACCCACCTCCTAGAGAAATGGAAATAAAAACAAAAATAAATAAATAGGACCTAATGAAACTTCAAAGCTTTTGCACAGCAAAGGAAACCATGAACAAGACCAAAAGACAACCCTCAGAATGAGAGAAAATATTTGCAAATGAAGCAACTGACAAAGGATTAATCTCCAAAATTTATAAGCAGCTCATGCAGCGTAGTAACAAAAGAACAAACAACCCAGTCCAAAAATGGGCAGAAGACCTAAGTAGACGTTTCTCTAAAGAAGATATACGGACTGCCAACAAACACATGAAAGAATGTTCAACATCACTAATCATTAGAGAAATGCAAATCAAAACTACAATGAGATATCATCTCACACCAGTCAGAATGGCCATCATCAAAAAATCTAGAAACAATAAATGCTGGAGAGGGTGTGGAGAAAAGGGAACCCTCCTGCACTGTTGGTGGGAATGTAAATTGATACAGGCACTGTGGAGATCAGTATGGAGGTTCCTTAAAAAACTACAAATAGAACTACCATATGACCCAGCAATCCCACTACTGGGTATATACCCTGAGAAAACCATAATTCAAAAAGAGTCATGTACCAAAATGTTCACTGCAGCTCTATTTACAATAGCCCGGAGATGGAAACAACCTAAGTGTCCATCATCGGATGAATGGATAAAGAAGATGTGGCACATATATACAATGGAATATTACTCAGCCATAGAAAGAAATGAAATTGAACTATTTGTAATGAGGTGGAAAGACCTAGAGTCTGTCATCCAGAGTGAAGTAAGTCAGAAAGAGAGAGACAAATACCGTATGCTAACACATATATATGGAACTTAAGAAAATAAAAAATGTCATGAAGAGCCTAGGGGTAAGACAGGAATAAAGACACAGACCTACTAGAGAATGGACTTGAGGATATGGGGAGGGGGAAGGGTAAGCTGTGACAAAGCGAGAGAGAGGCATGGACATATATACACTACCAAACGTAAGGTAGATAGCTAGTGGGAAGCAGCCGCATAGCACAGGGAGATCAGCTCGGTGCTTTGTGACCACCTAGAGGGGTGGGATAGGGAGGGTGGGAGGGAGACGCAAGAGGGAAGAGATATGGGAACATATGTATATGTATAACTGATTCACTTTGTTATAAAGCAGAAACCAACACACCACTGTAAAGCAATTATACTCCAATAAAGATGTTAAAAAAAAAAAGTGCTTAGTCTCAGCCTTATCTGAATTTCTCTCTCTCTCTCACACACACACACACCTCTGTTTCTCTCTCACACACACACACGCACAGAGGCACACACATACGATGGTCCTTTCTCAGCCCGTTCTGATTTCTCCGGCTATTTTCCAAGTTGCTTCAGCAGCTTATTCTGGAGCTTTCTGATAGCCGTTGCCAAGGAAAGGTTTGTCTAAAGAGCGAAAACACGAAGTGGACAATTGTGATTCTTACAGAGAGAGTGAAGTCCTGAAACTCAGTATTGCCCATGGAGTGAAAGAGACGTTTGCAGGCCAGAAGCTGCCTTGGGAAGGCGCATGGGGCCTTTTCGGAACTGCAGTGCTACTGCCTGCAGATGAACGAGTGGGTTTCTCAGCACCCAGGCGATTTGCAGTGAGCGTCCCCTCTGGTCACTTGCCACTGGGTTCTTTAGAGGATATTATTGCAAGGCTTTTGAGGACCCTGACCTAAGTAACAGAAGCTACAGAAAGAAGGCAGAGCGGCTGGCTGATCTTCACCTTGTAAGGGATGCTGGAGAGGAAACTCAGCCAGGTTTCTATTTAGCGATGAGGCAAGTATCGCTGCCTTTGGGAATGTGGCAAATAGTGCCTCATGACAAATTGACCATTCAGTGAGATGTGGTGGCTCAAACACTATGTACTGTGTGCACTCAACCTGAGGAATACGAACACTGACTCTGGCGATTTGTGTAAATTTATTATAATATGTAGCTGTATAAAACCATACATAAGCAAGACAGTGGCCAAGCCAACGAATTCTGCCAATTTACTGTAAACGTATGTCAAATCCATTTTAATCTGTTATATATTCAAGAAGGCCAAAAACCACAATTATTTTTAAATGATCACTTAGATGGTTAAATGTCAACACAGCTTTTAAAAAAGTTGTGGAACTCAGTCTAAAGCATGGTAAACTTGACAAACATTTCTTACAGTTGTTTTTTTTTTCCAATTTAAAATCAAATTTCTGCCACTGCTGTTGGCTGAATCAATAAATGAAACACTCAGAGAGAATGAGGTGATGTTCACCGGCTGGCTTGCCTTGATTTTGCTGCCTAGTAATCTTGAAAATCCCACGCAGTGAGCACTCAGGGGGGTCAGGGATAGAGAAGCTTGGAGACAACCCAAGGGAAACATAAATGCTTACTGCCCAACACTCACCAATCGTACTGATGGCGAGTATAATAATAATCACCACCATTTCTATCTATACAGTACTTAGTATGCAGTGTGTATAGAAAACCCCATTCAGTCCCCCAAATCACCAGGCAAGGTAAATATCCTTTTCCCATTTAGAGGAAACAGACTTTAGAAAGGTAAGGAGAAACTCAATGGCAAAGCCAAAACTCCCACCGTCTGCCTGACTGCAAAGCTCAGGCTTGTTCCACAGCCTACCCTCTAAACGGTCTACTGAGATGATCTTCCGTGATCATCTTAAAGTAGCCCAGCCCAGGATGCAATTCACTTCCCTTTGACTGAAGCCAGAAATTTATATGACTTGTTTCAGGAGCCAACCATCAGAGTGGGAAATCTTTTCCTGTCCATATAGTTCCCCAGAGGCGGTCTTGCCAGCAAGAGGTGTTCATCGAAGCCCAGACACCATACTTCCCTTTTCGCTAGCAGGGGTCTGGATATAATGGGGCCAGGACTAACTTGGGTAGACGGATGTTGAGAGAGGTCTCCCAGGTTTGAGCTTCTAGATTCCATGCCTTTCACCTGATGGGTTCTAGACTGCTGGGAGGTCAGATATCTCCAGGTGTTTTGTTTCAGGTAATTGTTGTCAGATGTGCTCATAACAGTGTCAGTGTTAAGAATTAAAAGACAGATCAATCAATCAATGAATCACACTGCCAATCTATCACCTATCCATCCGAGCGTGTATGCTGGGATCCCATCACAGCTCTGGAATGGCTCACTATCTTCTGATTGAAAATGTTTTGCCTTCTCTAACTGACAACAAGAATTATTCTTCTAGAACAAAGACATTATATTGCACATTTTTATATTCCTAATAGTGTTTTTATGGTAAATACGTAATCCATGAACTGCAGGTAACATAATTATGATTTTCAACAACTGCAGACAGTTCATTATTTTCTCTAGTTGGCTATATCCCACCAATAATGAGTCACATTTAAATTTCGCTCAAACAAACACGTCTCTAGAGTACATATTTTGGATAAATTACATTTAATTTTCCATTAGAAGATTACATGTTTAATCTATAAGAACACACAGCAGGTGCCAATGTAATTGTGAGCTATCTTGGGATCCTAAGACTCTGAAAATTGTATAGATACTGTCTTTAGGTTTATTTTCTGGTTGTAATCTACTACACCCCTTTTCTTTTTAACCCAGAACTCATTTTTATGTTAAGGCTCGGCACCTCAGAAAATAGAGGTTGGTCATGAAAACTGCAGCACAACATTAACAGTGTGTTGTTAATAGCAATGCTATAAACTTTCTTTATCGAGATGCACCTAATGTAAGAACATAAGAAAGGGCTCAAAAGCTTAAGAAGCCTTGACTTATCCTAGTTGATTTTTATCTGCGATTCATGTAGCTGAAGATTAGACAAGTGCAAGCTAATGACCTCCTTTTTTATATCACTAATTTTCAGTTATGCTTCACAGTGTTATCACATGCACTTCTAAATGAGCCATATTCTTCATAGCTAATTGGTGGGACCAGTGAACTGGATCAACAGGCCATGGTACTTTGTCTTATTCCCAGTTTGAGTCCTTACTGGGTATTTAATCTGACAACGTGAATGAGGCAAGCTTCCAGATTTCAGCTGTGCTGCCAGGAAGGCCACGCAGAGATACGGGCAAGATGGCTCGTGTGTGTGCCATTCATCAGAGCGCACATTAAAAGGAAAGGAAGAGGGCTTCCCTGGTGGCGCAGTGGTTGAGAGTCCGCCTGCCAATGCAGGGGACGCGGGTTCGTGCCCCGGTCCGGAAAGATCCCACATGCCACGGAGCGGCTGCGCCTGTGAGCCATGGCCGCTGAGCCTGCGCGTCCGGAGCTTGTGCTCTGCGACGGGAGAGGCCACAGCGGTGAGAGGCCCGCGTACCGCAAAAAAAAAAAAAAAGGAAAGGAAGAGTATGCGGTTTTCATCCTTCTGGACCTGGTGTGTTTTGCTTTCATGCTGAGGTGCGTTGGGGGAGTGAGGGCTTAAAGCTGGTGTATTGTCAAGGTGGTGAAGTCTGGACCTGGTGTACTGTCAAGAAAAGAAAGATATTTTTGCAAAGTGTTTTCACAAAATCAAGTCTTAGACACACTCAAACACATATTACAGGGTTCCCCCCCCCCAAGTTTTTGAGTGTCATTCTCATTCCTCTATGCATTTTAGGAGTTTTAAATGTTATAGTAGAATTCTTCACCCATAGCTTTATATAAAAATTGAAGTGTTTAAAATGAGATATCTTTGAAATAAACATTTTTAATTTCAGTAAGAATTGGTTCACTTAAAACAGGTGTTCCAATCAGCTTCAGGCATCCACTAGTTTTATTTTGTGTTACTTATTTAGCGGGTGTAGCTCACGTGTTTTCAAACTAATTCACCGTTGATCAAAACCGAAATGCTTAGTTCACTCACCATGATACTAAGGTAAGCATCAATGTAGCATTAAAGAATTAACTGTATCAGTATTAACCCTTTCCAATTTCATATATTAATGATGTTATTCATGTTTTCTACTTGGTGTGTTTTTAATAGTTACTTTACTGTTTGAAAAACTATTTAAAAATATTTAAAGCGTTCACTTAAAAAATATCTTGTTTTTTTTGCCACCTAATAATGGTCTGTGTTTTTCACATGAAATGGAAAAATCAAAGAGATACTGGTGGTTGTTTTTTTTTAAGTCTCCTTTCACTGTACCTTTAGTACATCTAATATAAATTAGACAAGTAATGAATAATGGGTCAGCAGGAATCTTCTTTCCTTTGGCATTAATCTCTTAGTTTTATATAGAAACATTACTATTTCTAGCTTCGAGAACACAAATGTATACCATGAGGAATGAATTATAGACCTGACAGATTACAGACAGGTTAAAACTCAGTTTAAAAGTGTCCTTCTTTCAATACTTTATTGTACTGAATTCTTAAAATAGAAAAAATATTGACTACAATTATGATAGGTTGTGTTCCTTTAGGTTTATTTCAAAAGAGATCATCAGTGACTACAAGTTAAAATCACTACAGTTCATCTCAATTTATGCTTTAAATTCTCATCTTGAAAATAATTAACATGAATGCTAAAAAGGAAGCTTGGGGCTGCCGATTAATATTATCTAAAGAAAAACACCTTCAGTTTTATTTTGGGTAATCTTTTATTTTTCTTTCTGTATCAAGAGTCTTTCTGCTCTCAGTAGGTATGCATATTGTTTCAGTTTTCTATTTACAAAATAATCCTAGAAGAAATCTCATTGACTTTTAATTTTCATAACTCTTTATATCAATATTTAACAGAAGTAGGTAATCATTTCCAGGATAGTTAGCCCGGCCTTACATAAAATTAGGCAAGGTAGGAAATTACTTTCATTACTGCCTCTTTCCCCTCTCCTTTCAAAGAGGAAGAAATTAATTCATCTGCTAGGCTACATGTTAAAAAAAAAAAAATTAGTTCTGATCTTTATATAGTTGTGTAATCTAAATTAGTACCTGATTCTCTAAAGTCCACAATTTAGGACAGAACAGAATCTACTGCAGCAACTAATTAAACACTTACTGTAAGGTTAAGTTTTTCATTAAATCAATAGGCCCCTCGTGTCAGTTACAAAGCCCTAATTACTATGCAGTAAATTTAGATTGAATTTGAATTAAGGACTGATTTCAATCTAACTGCAGCATGTAAATATTGTAAATTACTAGAATTACAGTTCAATAAAATTGAATGGATTTCACTTTAGATAAACCAAATGCAAATGAGAAAAAAAAAAGACCTGATGAAATTTCTTCCAAACATCTTGCCAAGAAGCATTATGCGTCGCATATAGGACGTTGTTTTGGCAACAAGCATGTCACAGCTCAATAGTTCTACTTCCCTTTAACATGTTTTAATATTTGATTGTCTATAGTAAAAATGAATAAATTTAATCTCTCCCAAGTGATCAAGCAAAATGATGGTTAATGTGACCGCTTACTGTGTTGCTTTAGTTTGATGACTGCATTGTTGTGCTACAGCACAGTATGAAATCAGGTTATCAGGTTATGACTAGCTGGGATAAAATACACACACACAGGCACACACGCGAGAGCTGGGAAATAACAAAACAAGCCATGTTCGAAGCATAAGTCAGATCCTTTAAAGTCAAAAAAGAAAAAAACACAAAAACTAAAAATGTGCAGACACTAAGCTCTAATTGAAAAAAATATATAAAATTGAAAACAGTTGAAAGTTTCTGAACCTTTCATTTTGCCTTAAATAAGTATTCTATGCACAGGAAATAAACTAAAAAAATCAAGGCGCCGAAGACAAGCTTTGACAACACAGAAAGGAGAGCTCAGTACTGCTTAGCAGTAGGAAGGGGTAGGTTGGCTGATAAAGAACTGCTCGTAACACCTAACAATTTCTGTACAGCCTTCTGAAAGAAAAGTTGGCAAGATTTTTATAATCAGATGAGTAACGCAGCCCAGACTTGTGCTCATCAACTTCCACCACCTTTCTTTTGACTTGGGCAGAAGAACCCACTCAAATATAAAATATCAACATGATATATGTAGTACAACCATGTTTAAGAAAATTCAAGGAAAAACAATCTTTAACTAGAAAAGCAATTAGCTCGCAATGAAACTGTAAGTCAAAATCTTCTTAAAAAGTACCTGTGGTGGAGATGAGCCAAGGATATTCCACATCGTTTGTTTTTAATTCTTAACATACATTCTGGTAAGACTTTCTCCCAGAATTATTTCTAAGACCTGCAGGTGAGTTTGAAAGAGTTCCACCTTATCACAGCTAAGGATTAAATCCACAGAATGATTATGATTGTTTCTGCTTTCCTTTCTGATGAGGTTCACTCAATTAGTATCCTAGTGTGAATGAAGTCCTATTTGTGACAACAAATGGTAAAATTATACCTCTCACTGTAGATAAGTGTCACAGCAGTCTCAAGCTGCAAAAATAGTAATTAAAAAAAAACAAAACAACCTTTCCAAAAGCAATATTAACTGGCACGACATACAGGCTCTGGACCAGTCACTCTGAAACCACTGGGGAATATCTGTCCAGTCTCAACCTGACGGTTCTTATTAAGTCTTTCCAGTATGAGCCCCCAATTCTCTTTACACTGTTTCGAAGAAGAAATTCAGATGTAGCCACTTACAGTTGTATTCTTATATTTCTGTAAAATTCTTCTGCTTTTGCCTGAAAAGGGCAATAATATACACGCAAGATAGTGACAATTATTTTTAGCATCCGGAATACTCTGTCTTGTGGTACAAAAGGTGGATTGCTTATACTCTAGGTATTTGAACATCATGTGTCAGGGAGAATCACTGCTTGGGAATGGCCTTGGCCTTTCTTCCATTTTATTTATGTCTGCTTCCTTGAGATTTTAGTCAATAGATGGGAATATAATTAAAGAACGGTAAATTGTACAGACATATAAAATAAAAGGCTGGCAAAATAGACACAAAACATCCAATAGATCTTCAGAGGCTGCTTGGCAAAAGCGAAAGTAACGAAAAACAAGATGAGGCTATCTTTCATGTTAGTAAGAGAGTAGAGCCCTTTTTGGAGGGTGAAAGAAGAATTTTCTGCAGTCTTCAACAAAGTATCTATCTGCTGCTTCATCTTCAGTCAACATATGAAAAGAGAAAATAAACCAATGCCCTTCGCTTAGGAATGCACAGTCTGAAACAAACACACTCTCTCCCCAGCAAATCTACTGCCAATATCTATGCATCTGGAACCTTCAACCAGAGTTCCTCACTCCCTTATGGGTGTAATGATGAGGGTGAACCAAATAAGCACTTGGACTACAGTGAAACAACACTGGAAACAATGTTTTGCATAACTAACAAAGTACTTACAGGATATGGAAATAATAAAGCAAACAGTGCTTAATGCTGGTGAATTAAGTGACAGGAGGAAGGATAAATTTCTAGAACAATTTTCAGCCTAGATACAGAAAGGAGAAACTTGCTTGCTTTCTCAAAGGGATCCATTACAACTTTTCCCTCTAATGAGAAGGCAGTCAACTTGACTTTCTTGAGACTGATTATCAATCAATACTTCCCAGTTGCTTTGATGTTCATCTCTATCGGAGCGAGCTGGATACCTTTTCATCGCTAACTAACGTCATGATGAAGAACCAAATCTGAAACACTGTGAGCCAGCAGCACTGCTTCTAGGGATCTGTTTTTTAGACATTTCAGTAAGAAGGTATGAACATAAAGATAAAATTCATTATAAGATTAATGATAGCTAACATGTATTGAGCACTTCCACTGTGCTACATGCATAGAATGATGATCTCTTTTCCCACATGAAGACACTGAGGCTTAGAGAGAAGAAACGTGCCCAACACCTCACAGAGAGTCGGTAGTACAGCTGGGGTTCTGCGTAGGCTGCTGGAATAATCAGTCATTGAGAGCACGGATTCCAGAGCCCGATGGCCCGGATCTGCTACTTTCTGGTTATGTTGCTTTATTCAAGTTAACGAACCTCTCTGTGCCTTAGTCTCACGTCTGTAAAAATTGAGATAATAATAAATACTCCATAGCTTGTTGAACATAAGAATGAGTTACAGAGAACAGTCACACCTGTTCCTTCCCTCGAAACAGAGAATACATTTATCTAAGCATGTCCATGAAGGTGAAACATTAAACAACTTAAATACCCTCCAGCGTGGATAACCATACACATGGAAAGTAGGAAAACATAAGAAAAGAGACCTATGTGGATTACCACACCAAGCCACAGATTCCTAGAAAGCAGAGCCCGAAGGATGAGCAATGGACGGTTCACAGGCATCACCCTTGACGAGGGGAGAGGGCGGTGGGGCGCACGTTTACTTTTTATCTGGTACCTTTCTGTATCGTGTGAATGGGTTACACGTAGATTGTGCTACTTCTGATATTTATGTTAAAACAATAAAGATGATTTTTAAAAGACTAGGAAAAGAAAAACACAAACATATTTTTAGATTGATTTTTTTTCTCATAAAACTCTTAATTGCAAAATTCTTCAAGCCTTATCCTAAACTAGGCATACTTCCATTGAACTATTTAATATTGATTTTTCTCATGGAGAATTCTTAACATGGTTTTATTCCACTAGTTCCATGACAAACAGCTATTATTGTATGAAAAATCTCCAACTTTAAACATTTCTTTTCAGTTTTGAATCCTTATTTCTCTCACCTTTTATCTTTGAGATAAGCCTGCTGACACTTGTCAACCTTGGTCATTCACAGATACGTAAAATTCTCATTTAATTTTCAAAATTGCACCCAAAAGTTTGGGGACTTGTTAATTTTGGTAAAAAGAAATAAACATAGGGGCCATCTAAGTAAGACAACCAATTCACCAATAGTGGACATCTATTCTAGAATAATATCACCAATTCACTCACAAAGAAAATGTCCTACTTATGTATATTATAATGATATGGCCTGCACGGAAATGTCCCTATGCACCTAAATTAACTAAATTTTATGTGTGGTTAACATCCAATACTGACAGTAAGTGCTATAAAAGATGAATCTATCTCTCAATTTAATGGTTGATTTTAATCTTGCCCAACTTAAATCAAGCTTGTTCAACACACACTTTTCCCGTTATTTATAAACAGAGACACATATATAAGCTTTGTGCTCCTAACCTCACACTCTTTGTGACCTGCTACGTGAGCAGCTATTTCCAGGTCGCGATCTGAATGAATAAAACATGTTATGTGCTTTTATTTTGTACGGATAGTAGAGAGGGGAAGAGGAAACAAACATTTTAAAGAAATTGTGGTAGGTTTCTTAGCAATTCAGTTACTAGGAACTGATCTGGGTTTCTGTGTCGTATACTTGTGGATAAACATTGAGTTGGCCCCGTAAGAATACTGGGATTAGCTGTAGCTTAATTTTATTTGTATGATCACAAAGTGATGTCAATGAGATGTAAATAGATATTATTGGTCACTGTGATCTCTAGGTAACAGCTGAAATTGTACAGTGGCACAGAGCTCAACATTGTCTGCAGCACTTTCAAAATATCCTCTCTCCCCTTCAACCTCACACCTGCTCTGTGAGGTGAGTTACAGCAGTTTTATTATTCTCACGTTAGAGCTGAAGGAACTGAACTTATATCCTGAAATGTCCATTTTTTGTACCATTTTAAATCTGTTCAGAAAAAGAAAAAAAAATATATATATATACACACAGAGAACAGGTCAAAAATATTTATCTTTTCAGTGTCAACAAAGTAGGACAAATCATGATTTTATGTTAAATGAATCCTATTAAATTTTTCCACACAGCGCTACAATGCCTCCCTGTTTTTTAACTGAGAGAGGTCACATTTCTGAGAGTGGCACAGAGGGCCATGTTTTTAAGAGAAAGGAAGACGGGGGTGCTGGACAGACAGACAGCTCGGGTACTGAAATCACTTTACTGAAAGAAAGGTGGGTTTTGTTTGTTTGTTTGTTTTTAATTCCTTCTGGCAAAGACGACAGCGTTTTGCTCCAGAATCCTGCCCAAAATGTGTAGGTAACTTGTTATTTGCTTTGTGATGTGTACTCAATCGAAGCATCGGGTTCCACGAGAGGATGCTTAGTTGTAAGTCTAAGCCTGTTGTGACGTTTCTAGCAAGAAGGGTATCATCTACCATTTCAATTAGCATTTTCCAAGGTGTTCACAATGGTTATCTAACATGATATTTGAAAATGTCACCGTTAAAATAAAATAACCACATGAAATTAAAAGTTAATATTAGGAATAGCTTTTAAAAACCATTTTAAAATTGGCTACAGCAAAGTACATTAATCAGATGGCAGACAACACAGTGCTCATTTATTTAGAGTGGCCTCTGCCATGGGGCCAAATTCTGAATCTCTGCCATTTGCCATTTCCCTCTCCTACATGCAAACTCGGGAAAAGAAAAAACTTGCATAAGAATGTGCAGGACATTGCTTATTTATATGTAAAACCTTTATTCTGTTTGTTATTTTAGATGAAATCCCATTTCAATTCTATTCTCTCAGGGAAGCATTAACAGTTTGAGCTCAGCGTGAAAACCATCAAACACTTGAGCTAAAATTTAGATGGGGCAATTTTGTCTGGTGAAGTAGAAAAGGACATGTGGAATGGCAAGGAACAGAATGGCTTATGGAAAGGCAGATGTTTTAATAACGTGTCGTCAAGTGGGAGCTTCAGATGTCTTAATTTAAATCTCTTGATATATTTAAAGAAAGTACACTGAAGAGAAGGAATGCTCTTTTACTGAGAGAAGGGATACACACGTATCTGTCTTCTGGAAGTGGCCAATGCATGTTTAAAAGCAATGATTAAAATGAAAAACCAACAACAACAACAACAAAACGATTATAACCTGAAGTTTGCATAGGGAATGGACAGTGTGGAAGTCTGGAGACTGGCATTGTGATCCTTGCTGTTGCCCAAACAGCATGTGACGGTAGATCTATCAGGCAGCAGAGAGAGGCAGTACAATTACAAAAGAAATTCTCAGTCCACTTAAAGATGACATTTTAATGAAAGACCATGCTAATACATGTCCTTCAATTTTTGTTTCTATAGGAACTAGTAAGGTTCTTGTCACACCTTATGATAATGTTACATTAAAATACACTCCAAGCTTGCTCGCACATTTACATTTTATGGACCGATTTTCATGAGCAAAACTATAATTGCTGGGCTTCCCTGGTGGCGCAGTGGTTGAGAGTCCGCCTGCCGATGCAGGGGACGCGGGTTCGAGCCCCGGTCCGGGAAGATCCCACATGCCGCGGAGCGGCTGGGCCCGTGAGCCATGGCCGCTGAGTCTGCGCGTCCGGAGCCTGTGCTCCGCAACGGGAGAGGCCACAGCAGTGAGAGGCCCGCGTACCGCAAAAAAAAAAAAAAAAAAACAACAACAACAAAACTATAATTGTTGTTTTTTGAAGAGAATGGCTGCACATGAAGTCCCAGTGGTCTCCAAATAGGCTCGTTTATATACTCTGTTCCATTAAGGATAATTGAAATGTTTGCCACTAACACTTAATTGATATGTTTGTAATTTTTATGGAATGTTTAAGACAACTTTTAATATAATCCAGTCCATTTCTCATGTACAAGAGCAAGCTGCAAATATTTTTCCGTCATTAATGATTTAGACCCTGTCCTTCTGCAAAGGCAGAGGGATGATTAGGCTGGTAAAAAAAAATCACTTAATCCATACCCAAAACATGTAAAACCAAACTGGTGGCCTCCTGTTTTCCTCCTTCTAAGTCCTCACATGATTCAGAATGAACAACTACGTATGAGCAATCGGAGACACCACTGCCACAATGAATCACACCCAGATGCTCATGTCCCGCGCCTTCCCGTTAGCTGGCTCCAAATGTGCTGTTGTCGCTGCTGGCGGCAACGTGGGGACTGAAGGTTTCAAGTCCCAATAAAAACATCTTTCAGACAGAAGACAATTCTTTAACAAAGGCTCTAGCTGGGAGCAATCGTCTGGTCACATTTTGGGTGGCCTTGGATATTTGGCAATGAAAATGTTTTAGACAGATGGCTATAATATATATGGGTCTGTGTGTGTGTGTATTCCAAATATTTTCTCAGAAAACACACACACACACAAAACAATCACCGAATTTATTTTGAATGTTTCCTGAACTTTCAGGTGTAAAATAAACAAGTAAGAGTGAAACAGATCTTGTAAGTGTCTGTTAGAAAGTCAACAAGAAGGAAATATTAAAAAAAATAATGTAAGTATAAATATTGCAGCAAGAAGGCATCTCAAAAGATCACTTATTCAGGGCTTCCCTGGTGGCGCAGTGGATAAGAATCCACCTGCCAATGCAGAGGACATGGGCTCGAGCCCTGGTCCGGGAAGATCTCACATGCCATGGAGCAACTAAGCCCGTGTGCCACAACTACTGAGCCTGTGCTCTAGGGCCCAAGAGCCACAGCTACTGAGCCCACGAGCCACAACCACTGAAGCCCACACGCCTAGAACCCACGTTCCACAACAAGAGAAGCCACCGCAGTGAGAAGCCCGCGCATCGCAACGAAGAGTAGCCCCGCTCACCTCAACTAGAGAAAGCCCGTGCACAGCAACGAAGACCCAACACAGCCAAAAATAAATAAATAAAATAAATTTATTTTTAAAAATCACTTATTCAAATCCCAGATTTTCAGGCCTTTTTCTCCTCTCAAGTTCTTATTTAAGGTAACTAGATCACTGAAGAATTTGGGGGTTTGCTGAGGGCCCAGAACTAGCTGGTGGTGGAAGGAAAAATGTAATGACATATAAAAGGGAATTTAAGAAATATTCTTTGATTAAGTAATTAAATAGAGGAATGAATGAATGACCAAATTTGTTAGGTTTTCCTGTTTTCTGTTGGGAAAATTACCTCAGCCTCTGCAAACCAGTTTCCTGGTTGGTAAACTGAGGCAGATTATACCAAAGGCTCTGCAGCTCTTCAGATCAATGTGACAAGGCAGGAATCCTATGAATCGGGTTGGTCAAAGAAGTGCGTTCGGGTTTTTCCGAAATGTCTGCTGGGAAAACCCGAACGAACTTTCTGGCCAGCCCAACATTTGCATTTTCAGAAGATGCTGCACCCACATGAGCTCTGAGGATTACTGTGCTTCTTTTTGGAAATGAGTGTCAACGTCCCAGCCAGAGAACTGCCCTTCAGCACATACGTCTAAGGCAGAGAGGGCTTCCGTATCGGTTTTTTCCTCTACTTAACCATGTGAAGAGAAGAGGTGGTTCTGAAGCAGGAGAAACCTTTACTGTGGCCATCACCAGCACATTCAAAACATTTACGGGCACATTCTTTGAGAAGTGTAACAAACAGTTCTCCAAAATGCGCTGTACAGAACGTTCTTTAAAGTTTAGCAGGTAATTCTCTCTTACCTCTGTGGAATGGGATGTATAATTTAAGATCATATGCTGTACGGGGGAAAAGTTACACAGTTCCCCTGCCACGCATACACGGCCCCCCCCAGGGCTGCAGAACACTGAACAGAGAACTTCCCAAGGCTGTGGCTACTCCCTTTCCAGATGTTACTTTCAGGGTCAAAGCCACTCACTGAATATATTTATCGCACCCTAAAACATACCAGTCATAATTTGATCCCATTGCTTGTCTATAGCTCCTCCGGAAGAAGAAATATACAGGAAATTCCCAATAATCCTACATGGAAATCGTCCTAGGAAAACAGGCTCAAGAAAGGGTTGTGACAGCACTCCGAGCCAACCTGAGTAATATGCAGCCCACTTATGTAGCATTTCAATTTCATATTCGTTGTGCCAGGGCTGCCTGTATTACCAATGTCAAAACACTAAAAAGTCTTATCTTTAACTTTCATGCCAGGGCTTCAAAGAACTTTGAATTTGCATCTTACTCTAGGGAAGATGTAGCTTAAAAACATTTTTGCCCAGCTTGCTCCATTAATTTCTGAGGAAAACGCACCTACTGCTGTGAATATGACAGTTCTCAACCTTGGTGTTTTTACAGGATGTCCCTCCCCAGGGAACAGGCAGCAGCATTCTGACTTCCCCGCTGGAACCACATGCCTGCTGGGTAATCAGCTTCGCAGGTTGCGGAGGCGGGGGGGGGGGGGGGACCTCAGTGGGATGAACCCTGTGCCCCTTGCCAGGGCCCAAGAAAAGGAGAACATCAAGCTTTGGGCAGGGGGAATACATTTTAGGTGATCACCTGCATTCAGTGTGAAGGAGAATTTGCCGATGCCTACGCTGGTTCAATTATTAGAGGCACTTAGTCTTTTTTATGTACTAGAAAGCTTTAACTTAAGATAATTGTCCTTATCCCCATCAAATATTTTCCCCAGATTACTTCCATTGAGTCAGGAACAAAATTCATTTTGTAATGATTATCTGACTCAGGTAGAGCTGATTTTCTATAACTCTAGGCTGAAGCCAGTGACAAGGGCACAAAAAGGATTATTTTTCAGCAGTTTTCAGCCCAGCTATATCAGCAGATAATGGCATCTCTGATGCAGAGTGATTCTGACCTAAAACCCCTCTCATGGTTAATGTGTCTCACATCTCAAATATGCCACAGAGGCAAAAAGATTCTACAGACATCGCCAGTGTTTCCAGAGAGCAAAAGAACAGGTTGACGAATTTCTGATTTTCACGCTTTCAGTCAATTAAAAGCAATTGCTCAATAAAAACCCCAGAACTTGGTTCCTTTCTTCACACATTTTCCTGTGGAAGAGCATCAGCTAATAAACACAGAGACAGAGAATTCATTTGCACGCCTATGTTACCTTGCTAGATCCTAGAGATCTACAGGGGCCCAAATAAAGGTGCCAAACGAAACTTCTAAGTGCTCTAACAAAGGGAAGAATAGAGGCAGCGATTCACTGGTGTTGGAGGTTATTCAGAGATGGGCAGGTGCCTGTTTCACTGTAAAACTCCTAGAGAGCAGATTAGGCTTTGGTACCTAGACAAATTACAATGAAACAAATCATTATATTAGCATATAAAAACAGATCTGAGATAGGCATATTCTTTTCTGTCTTTTGTTGACTACATTGTTATTCATTTTAGGAAATTCATTGCATGATCATTTGTTTAAAACAGTGTTTTACAAACTCTTGGTGTCTAGACCCTCATCAATGGGCAAGGCTGTAAGTGGAGAATTATATAGTAAGGCGTAATTCTCCACTTACAGCCTTGCCTGTTCCAACCAGAGCAACTACAGATTTATCTGCTTTGCAC
Source organism: Stenella coeruleoalba (assembly GCF_951394435.1). Lineage (NCBI taxonomy): Eukaryota > Metazoa > Chordata > Mammalia > Artiodactyla > Delphinidae > Stenella > Stenella coeruleoalba. Next base: position 34,881,524 of record NC_137167.1, on the reverse strand, counting down.
CCTAGAGTTCCACCTAAGGAAGAAACGTTGAAAAACACTAGACAGAAAGATTGAAAATTTCAGAGTCTGGCATGGAGTAGCCACTCGATATATATGCACCGGATAGATGAATAAAAGTATGTGGTGTGTGTTCATGATCTGTGTCTTAGAATCATTTTCTAGTCTTTCATGGTATATCAGTATTAAGTGGCAAAATATATTTGTGTGCTATATTTTAAAAATTGTACCTATCAATAGCTTGCTGTTATATGTATGTATGCATATATATGTTTCTATAGGTACACATAATTATGTAATTACAGTTGTGACAAAGCCTAAATGGCAAGAAAGTTAAGTTGAAAATGAACAACCAGTAGGCATGTCTTGTCCCATTAGTAAATCTCAGCCATGATGGTCCAAACATATTCAAGAACAATCTTTTTTCCTCAACAATTACCCCAGCCTGATCTGTGGTGTAACGAACATCTATGCAAATAAGCTGATGGATCCTTGCCTTTATGTGAAGTTTTGATACTCTGCACATTATAGGCTTTTATGCATCAATTTTTTTCTTTCTTTCTCTCTTTTTAAAAATTTATTTATTTATTTATTTATTTTTGGCCGTGTTGGGTCTTCGTTGCTGCGCATGGGCTTTCTCCAGTTGCAGAGAGCTGGGGCTACTCTTCGTTGCGGTGCGTGGGCTTCTCATTGGGGTGGCTTCTCTTGTTGCGGAGCACGGGCTCGAGGCGCGTGGGCTTCAGTAGTTGTGGTACGCGGGCTCAGTAGTTGTGGTGCGCGGGCTTAGTTGCTCCGTGGCATGTGGGATCTTCCCGGACCAGGGCTCGAACCCGTGTCCCCTGCATTGGCAGGTGGATTCTTAACCGCTGCACCACCAGGGAAATCCTTTCTCATCAATTTTGATTTTAAAAGTGACTTCATTAAAACACTGTTTTTCTCGATTATGAGTTTTTAGCACCTGCCTCTTATGTTTCGCGCCTCATTCGAGTGCTTCAGTTGTAAGCAGGATTACGCAAAATGACGTCTAGCTCAGCCAAATCCAACGACCAGGGTCTGTGTGGGCACTATTCTAAAATGCGTTAACTCATCTAATTCTCATAGTAAGTCCACGAAACAGGTAGTATTGTCTCTGTTTTCTGCAAGGAAACTGAGGCACAGAGAGTACAGATAACTTCCCAGGATGTACACAACGAACAGGCATGAGAGCCCAGATTCAACCCCGGCAGGCTAGCTCCAGGGCCCATGGTCTTATTAGCCATTTGCTGCACTGCTACCCCAAACTTAATGAAACAAACAAACCAAAGATCGCCCCAAGCCAAAAACCTCCCAGAAGAAGCACATACCTACACCTACGACTTCTGTATGCGGTATCTGGAGAATTCCCTGCCCCTCCACACAGCCTCCAGAGGCCACCTCTCCTCTGTGCTCAGGAACTATGCCCTCATCAGTAGCTATGCTGGCCTCGTCAGCCATGGGGGGGGGGGGGGCTGGCAATAGGTTCTGTGGCACAAGGGGACCCTCTGGTGTTTCTCTATTCCTGCTCTCTATTTTCTGTTAAGCTGACCCTGTGTTCTGTGTTGAACAAAGGAGAAAACCCCTTCTGCCACGGGTGTCGTATTTTGCCCCCAGGTCCCCAAGTTTTCCAGTCACTTGACTTTGTTAGATGGGCCCTTCCACCTTCTGCCATAATAGTATTACCCTATCAGGTCTCCGGTTCCCATCTCCACCTTCGACTCTCTAAAGTACTTTTACAACAGTCTTCTGCTTCCTCTTATAATTCAAGGACTATGTAAGTACTGATAAATAAGCCAACCTAGAGCCTATCACATGTTTGGACAGGTTCTTGGGCAGGTGGCCAAGGGCCTCGCACACATTCATGGAGCTTAAAAAACCACGCTAGCATCTAAGACTTGAACCCAGGTTTTCACAAACCCAGTTTTCCAAACTTTGAACCCGAATTCAAGTTTTGTGGGTTTGTTTGTTTCTTCCTTTGTCTGTCTTAACTTCAGCTGCGTTTCAATAGCAGCTCAGCAGCCTGTGCGACCACCAATCCTGTGGCTCAGGGGAAGGGTGCCTTCCTTCAGTTCCTCACTCTGCCTACAGACTGCAGCAAAATGATGCTCTAACGGCAACACCGAAAGAATCATAATGCCAATAATATAAACAAATTAAGTGAGCAAAAAATGTGATCATCTCTGACAAAGTAGACAGAGCATTTGAGATTTTAACTGAATTACCCATTTATCTATATTGGCATCCGGCATTGCCTGAATTTATGTACTCCAACTATGGTTGAGAAACCCAGACGGTAGTTTTTCTTTTCTTTCTTCTTTCTGAGATACTATTTTTATTAATTATTTAAAAAAAGATACATTGCTTCACATATTTTAAAATTAACCAACAGAAGCTAATAAGACAATTTCTCATGTCAAGGAGCAGCCATGTTGAAAAATCAATGTGCAAAGCCTCTGCTTCCGTTCTCAGTAGTCGGGGCTAATGACCACTGTAAGATTATATCCAGTGTCTTTTTTTTTTTTTCCAAACTAAGCAAATTATCAACCAAATGAAAAAAAATCAATTATGTCAAAAGATATGATCATAACTGGGGAAATAAATTAGTTATCTCATGCCACGAGGTAAAAATTACTGGGATTTAATAGAACTTTTCACCGTATAGCCTATAGTGTTGCTACCGGGTAATAACACTTTGCATGTATGTTGCTGCTGCAATCTGGTTTTCTAAGCCAATTATTGTAAGGAATTAAGGAAGAATAAAAAGTAATAGCAAATACTCTTAGCAAATCGTATTACTCTGGGCTGATTAATTTTGATACATTTCTAAAGAGAGCAAGGTTAAAGAAGTTTACATCTGAGATCTCTGACAGAGAAAATACTTGGTATTTAACCTTAAAATGGAAATTGGGAAGCAGAAGAGCCTCAGTAGGCTCCCATCACCGTAGGCTCGTGTGTATGTGTCCACTGCCCTAGGAGTGAAAGGATTTAAGGAACACATTTTGGGGGGGGAGGGGGAGCATAACGCCCCCCCAAAATTTTTGAAATACTGTATTTATGAATTTTACATTTCTCATATTAGTTTATTTTCATTCATAAGGTTTTATAAAAACAAAGGAAACCATAAACAAGATGAAAAGACAACGCTCAGAATGGGAGAAAATATTTGCAAACAAAGAAACTGACAAAGAATTAACCTCCAAAAAGTACAAGCAGCTCATGCAGCTCAATATTAAAAAAATAAACAGCCCAACCAAAAAATGGGCAGAAGACCTAAATAGACATTTCTCCAAAGAAGACATACAGATGGCTAACATGCACATGAAAAGCTGTTTAACATCACTAATTATTAGAGAAATGCAAATCAAAACTACAATGAGGTATCACCTCACACCAGTTAGAATGGGCATCATCAGAAAATCTACAAACAACAAATGCTGGAGAGGGTGTGGAGAAAAGGGAACCCTCTTGCACTGTGGGTGGGAATGTAAATTGATACAGCCACTATGGAGAACAGTAAGGAGATTCCTTAAAAAACTAAAAATAGAATTGGTTGGAAGCATGTCACTGAGCAACCTTATAAGGTCAATTTCAACACCCAGGCTCCCTTCCCATAGTGACCAAAAAAACATTGTGCTTCACGATTTAAAACAGCTTATTATCAGGTTTCTGATATGAAACAAATGTACCAGTTATATACTTTAGTGTGTTATAAAGGCTGGAAACATTTTTTAAAGAGAGCTTTAGGAGGAAAAAAAAAGCCTAAATATACCTTTTCCTCAAAATTCATTCTCTGGAAAAATTCTGCAAACTGAAAAGGACCAATCATACTTTAAAATACTTTCCTTCTATACACTTTACTCTGTGGTTGAAATTTTCTGACTTAATCTTGAAATAATTTATTTAAAACATTGGTAAATAGGACAATTTCTCTTGAATAATTTGTAGTCTTTTACAGTTGAAGTTACTTTCCATTTTTCTCAGTTAGTAAATCTCACACTGTGAATTGGCAGGAAGAAGACACAGTCACACGTTGGGAAGGGAAACATTTCATGACCCCGTGTGCTATGTTCTGAGATGAGTTAGATGTACTTGAGTAATACAGTGTGCTGTGCACAATAATTGGACTTAATGACAAAACATCATGGAGGTTCTGCTGGTTTTTTCTACTGTATATGTGACTCTGGGGCTGTCATTAAGTGTTATTTTAAAGGTGTAAGTGTAAAGATAGCAAGTCCCAGGTATAACATTTTAACAAAGTAGAATTTCATGAACTCATTCATTTTGGGAGGAGAACTAATACAATTAATGGAAAATATGTAAAATACTGTTATTTTAAATAACAGGAAAAGAACCAGACATATTAACTTTTCACTTAATTATTCATAACAATTTTCTGGAATTGCTATTTAGGTATATTAATGCAAGAGAACAGACATTTAGAAATGGCTTACAATTTTTCTGTCAGCTTTACTGTTCTGGCCATGAACTGTGACTTACTACCCTTAACTCTAATGCTATTTAAAACCGTGTCTGGATCCAATTTCTCAGAACAAAAATATACAGGTAGTTTTTAAAACAAAGTTTCGGTGAACAAATATCTTTAAAATTGATTGATTATAAATAAGCTACATTTCTGCCCAAATAGCAACGTTACAAGATATTTGAGCCCAAGTTAGAATACTGTCCCCTAATTGCCATAATAATTTATAAAAGAAGTGATCGAACGTCACATTTTATATGTGGAGAGAAAGAAAAGAGGACTGAGTGATTCCGAGCATGAGGCTACAATGTACTATATTTCAGTTCAAGTAGAAGCAAGAATACATAGTACTATTACTCAAGTCAGCATAACAAAGTATCACTTGAAGCCAAAATTTATGATACACCCAGAGCAAAGCAATGAAAAAATTTTGCATGACAGTTAAGAGTTACAATAGAACCATTTGACTAAAAAAGTAATTTTTTGCTCTTTGAATCAATCATTTATTACTTTTACAAAAAACAGTGACTCATTTATGTATGGACTGAAGAAAATTCTGACATCCAACTTGACATCTGAGATTTACAAACTGATATACTGAAAAGAAGCAAAAGGCACATTTACATAGAGGAGGCAAATGTCCACTGGAAGGAATCAAAACAAGTTAGTAAAATGAAGCAAGGTTTCCAAAAGCTGTGTTTGTAAGGAAAGCTGAGGGTACCCTGTGAAAAGCACATTAAATCAGAGAGTGAAAGGCAAAATGCTGGCCAAACTAAAATGCTTATAAAAAGCTGAAATTTAGGTTGGAATGATAGAGATAGGCATTCAAATCAGGGACTTGGCCGTGATACAGAGTGAGAACAGATCTAAGACTTCGCTTGTCTTCTATAGATCCTAGGCATTCTAGTGGGGAGGAAATTCTAGTTTCCAGCACTAATGTGTCAAACTCCACAAGTGTAGTTGCTAAAGGAGGCAAGAGAACTGAAAATGGAGAGGTTGAAGAGAGCCCCACACAGATGGTGGCCAAACACGCAAGATCAGTTGTGGCTTACGTTGACTGGAATTCCCATCTGGGGATGATTCATACAGAAACAGAAACTGCTCCGTTTGTCCTTGATCACGTAAAACAAAAGGCAGAAAATGTGCTACCTTTGCAATAAATACAGACAAGATGTAGAAGAGAAATCAAGGAAGGGAATAAAACTTGTGGGCTGACAAAGGAAGTACTTTGTCTTTTTTTTTTTTCTTAATTTCACATTAAATTTGGTTAATTAAGTGTGATGAAACAGAACCAAATAATGTCACTGTTGGTAAAGTGTAAGTTATTTACCCTGGCAAATCTTTAAAATAAATAATGTAGGATCAATCCTGTTTCTTGAACATGATAAAGGTACCAAAAATCAGTGTATTATCCAATGACACAGATATCACTAACTTTTCTTTTTTTCTGCTCTAAAAAAAAATCGCACTTGTATCACAAATATTTGAAAAAATATATATCAATGCCAATGAGTTTGCAGCTTCTTATTTGTTTCTTGCTATACCGCCCTGCTCCTTTGATTCAGGTCTTGGATTTACAGTCTCTCTCTAAGTGTCACTTGAAGTTTATTTCCATTATTCCTCATTCATCCACTCTTAAATATATTTTTTTAAGAGGAAGGTACTTTGCAACTTGGAGTGTTTTTTAACCCAATTTAATTATATTTCATACCCCGTTAATTTTTTGGTCCACTGAAAGGAGACAATCAGTGTAATAATTAGACATCTATCACACTACATTTGTGATTTAAGAAACTTATACCTTGAATAAGATGGTAATATTAACCTATACTACTAAAACTATTACCTAGTTCCCAGTAATTAAATAGAATAAAGTAAGTTCTAAATTTTTATGTAAAACAGATTGGAGGAACACTATGAACATATCTAGCTTACTCAAATAAAGGGAAATTATTATTTTTTTCCTAAAAATAGCACCAATGAAACATTTTGAGAGACGCAGTAAGGAGGACCTACCACATGAGTCAGGATATCACAAATGAATTACAAAGAATAAAGGTATTGTGCTAACATGTTCAACATTTTCCTAAGTAAAAACTAGATAGAAATTTGAGAGGAATATTTCACTTCAAGCTGTAAAGGTTTGGGGGCTGTATTTCACAACAAGCCATTGTTTCCCTAAACATCAGTATAAAATGTGTAATAACATGTTCTGTCTCAAGCATGAAATCAGAAAGCCAGATCAAACGCATAAACTACATAATTGTAGAGGGTTTGTTTTTCTAATATTAAAAAAGCCTAGTGATTTTAAATAGTTTAAATAATTATTACAATCTGACTGTGATGTGTTCTTCCTTCTACCTTCCCAAGAATTTCTTGTGTTATAATAACGGATTCTCAAGGAAAAAAGTGCGTACACACCACCAGTTCCTGAAAAGCGTTAGGTGGCTCACACAGCACGATGCAATCACGCTGTAGCATATAGTTTGCTTATAACAACATTGCCCTTAAATTCCATGAGACTCACTCAGCCTTCTTACATGAGCGTGGTCCTCCCACGTGGCTGAGTGGATGTCAAATGTGACTGCTTGGGATAGGTCATGGCATGTAGGCTGTATCTGATTCACCATTTGACAGTCAAGTGTGGCATCAATTGAGGAGTTTCAAACAAGGCATTTTAGAAGGGAAAAATGTCATTCCCCACAAAAGCAAGAGGCACAGTGTCACAGTAGGACTTAAGTCCATCTTCTGTGACCCAGTTTTCCACTCTGTGACGTGATGTGTACATCTAGTAATTTCCTCATCCAAACCTTCCTCCCTTTGCTGCTCACTGAAAATGCCACATTGCAGTGGTGGAGGAAAGTGGAGCTTCAGGACTGCTCTGAGGCCTTGGATATATCAATCCTGTTGACCTTTTTAAATATATGCCTATAAAATCTTACTTTTTAAAGCATAATTTTGACAGAATCTAGAATTCTGCCAGAAAAGAAACAGAACACATATAAATATATGTATTCATACATTTAAAAAATTATTTGTTTTGGGGGGGTTTGGATTCTTTTGTTTCATCTCTTTGGTATGACATTTTTAGAGGAGAGAAGTTTAAGAAGAATTGATAAAAGATAATGTCTAAGTAGAGGTACTCTTTGCTTTTTAACAATCCTAGGCAACAAAATGCTGAGTTGATCACCGTCTGAGGAATGCCTTAGTCAGTCTAATATATCGAAATGAAAAAATAAAGACCTTGTAATAAATATGTGAATTCAACCAGTTTTTGTTCAGTTTTCTTCTTCTCTCAAGACATCTACATGTTTACCTGATTAAAGAATATGATAATGGAAAACCACTTTTAAAAAAGGGTTGGGTGCAAGTTTTTCAGTTTTTTAAAAGTATCTTTAAAGAGTGAAGTTGGGCCCCTACTTCAGACCATATACAGAAATTCACACAAAATGGATCATGGACAAAATGTAAGGTAAAACTATAAAACTTTCAAAAGAAAACTTAGGAGAAAATCTGCTTTGCCTTGTATTAGGCAATGGTTTCTTAGATATGACACCAAAAGGACAAGCGACTAAAACCAGACTGGCTTTGTCAAAATTAAGAACATTTATGTTTCAAAGAAAACCACCAAGAAGACGAAACGACAACCCACAGAATGAGATTGAATATTTGCAAATTATGTATCTGATAAGGGAATTTTACCTAGCATACATAAAGAACTCTTACAACTCAACAGCAGACAACACCCACAAAATCCCAGATAAAAATTGGGCAAGCAATTTGAATAAGAAGATACATATAGCTGTCCAACAAGCACATGAGAAGATACTCAATATCGTCATTAGGAAAATGCAAATCAAAACAATACCACTGGATACCACTTTAGATTAGATACAACTTCAAACCCACTAGAATGGCTACGATAAAAAGGGTCAACAATAACAAGTGTTGATGAGGATGCGGAGAAACTGGAACCCTTGTACATTGCTCATGGATTACAAAATGACACAGCATTTTGGGAAAAGGTTTGGCAGTTTGTTGAAGTGTTAAATAATGAGTTGCCGTATGATCCAGCAGTTCTGTTCCTAGGCATATACCTAAAAGACATGAAAACATGCTCACATAAAAACCTGCACACAGATGTTCAGAGTAGCATTATTCATAATAGCCCAAAAGTATAAAGAATCCAAATGTCCATCACTTTCCGAATTGGTAACAAAATGTGTTACATTTATACAGGGGACTATTATTTGGCCATAAAAAGGAATGAAGTACTGAGGCATGCTACACATGGAAGAGCCTTGAAAACGTTACACTGAGTGAAAGAAGCCAGTCACAAAGACCACATATGGTATGATTCCATTTATATGAACTGTACAGAATAAGCTAATCCGCAGAGACAAAAGGGAGACTCACAGTTGCCAGGGACTAGAGGGTGGAGAGAAAAGAAGCGTGGCTGCTAATAAGTACAGTTTTTTGGCGGGAAGTGGGGATGATGAAAATGCTTTAAAATTAGACAGGGAGGATAGTGATAGCACATTCACTCTGTGAATGTACTAAAAACTACTAAACAGTACGCTTAAAAAGCTGAATCTTATGATTCTGAATTATATATCATAAAGCCGTTAGATTAAAATATTTGCTACAATTACAACAATGAAATCTTTTGTTATTTGCATTTTGATTAAAAAATACTTCTTAAATGCAGCTCCAAAAGAAAATAAATACGTAGTTATTATCCTGAAGAGAAAAAATAATCTAGTTAAAAGAGGATGGGAGGGGCTTCCCTGGTGGCGCAGTGGTTGAGAGTCCACCTGCCGATGCTGGGGACACAGGTTCGTGCCCCGGTCCGGGAAGATCCCATATGCCGCGGAGCGGCTGGGCCCGTGAGCCATGGCTGCTGAGCCTGCGCGTCCAGAGCCTGTGCTCCGCAGCGGGAGAGGCCACAGCGGTGAGAGGCCCGGGTACCACAAAAAAAAAAAAAAAAGAGGATGGGAAAATTGGGTTGGGTTTTGGTAAGACTAATGTAGACATGGAATTTGATGACTGAATATGAAGTAGTCCTAAAACAGGAAATACACAGAATATTATAGAATAGATAGAAATGGATAGAACAGAACAGGAAAGATAAAACAGGAAACATGACAAAACCCAATAAATTGTCAAGGTGTTACAAATAGTGGTCAACCAGAATGAACATTAGGGAGGAGGTGGCATTTGATGTGTATGTTAAAAGAAGGACAAGATTTTGATAGATAGGGTGGTGGAAAAGGAAATTCCAGCCAGAGGAAATAGCATAAGGAAAGGGCCAGGGGCAGGAGGGCTGTGCAGTTTTTATAAGTGGTGGTCCCTTCAGCTTTGCTAACCCATGATGCTCTTGTAGAGAAGGGTCAGACCATGGTAATGGATTAGGTCACAGAATGTTGAGAAATGTATGTTTAATATGTGGACAAAGCAGAAAAATCAAGCTGTTTGTTATGGAGTAGGAAGTTTGACTGATTTAGTCTAGTACGGGGGGCACGGATATGAATAGGATCCAGTCCCTACCCTCAAGGGGGACACTATTTCCTAAGACAGAAAAGGAAACCGACACTCAGTAGGCAATGGGAAAGAATTGTCCTAACTGACAGGATCACTATGAATGGAGATGTGCTGAATGAAACTTAACCCAGCTTGAAAAATGGGGTCAGTGGTAGTTTCCCAGTGAGAATGACACATGAAATATGTCTTAAAAAAGGAAACTAAAGAAAGAGAAAGACTGTATCTGGGAATATCTGAGTAATATGGACCAGATATACCATCTGCCTTAAACAGCTATAAAACCAGACACAATACCTGAAAAAAAGGTTTTCAGACATTGGTTGAGAGGAAACATAGGATTCTGATCCCTGACATAAATGAAATAATGAGGTGAGTCCTACAGTTGCCCAAAGTTACTGTCTGGAGGCAGTTTCCAAGCCATTACATAGAAGGAGAAATTTTTAAAAAAGCTAGCTAACTCACTGAGAGCAGGAGACATAGAACTGAGTACAGAGAGTCCCAGGCAGCTGTAACATGCAGGGCAGAGCACCAAGGAGGACTCTGGAAATCTGTAGATGGGTCCTGTCCCCTTGAATCTTTAATCTGTTCGTGAGAGGAAACTCCCCAAAGCTGGGGAAAGAACTACAGGAACTACAGTACCAGCAATGGAAATTCCCAGAGATCACTCAGGGTTAGAAAGAGCTTGTGTTTCCATCAGCTAGAGTGGAAAGACATCATGATAGATGGAGAATATTGTAGACTTCTCAAGTGGGACATCATTTTTATACTGAGGCTATTAGTCCTAGATTAAAGTTGCTTTGGATCCTCCCTAACAAAGCTTAAAAGCAAATACAGAAAGGATCAAACTGACTCCAAGTACCTTAACTGCGTCGCAGAACAAGATCCAATACTTTTGTTGTAAAGGAACACAACAAAATCCAGAATCCAAAAAGGTAATCTTCATGATGTCTAGCATCCAATCCAAAATTAGTAGGCGTGCAAAGAAGCACAAAACTATGAGGCATCATTAGAAGAAACTTCAAGCAATTGAATTAACAGATACAGACAAGCGGGAAGATAGGACTAGACAGAAGAAGCGTTAAAGCAGCTATTCTAAATACGCTTCATAGACTTAAGATTGCCGAGAAGCACACCGACACCATGAGGAGAACTGTGAAAGATATAAAAAGGAAACTGAAATGGAACTTCTAAAGATGAAAGACAAGATACTGAAGTGAAAAATAAATTCGATAAGATCAACAGAATATAGTACACTGAACAGAAGAAGATCATTGACCCTGAAAACAGAGCCAGAGAAAAAATCCAAAATGAAGTGGAGAAAGAAGACTGAGGGGAAAAAAAATCGAAAGAGCACCAGTGACCTGCGGAACATCAAGGTGCTTAACGTATGTGTAATGAAGTTCCAGAAAAGGAGGGGGACACACACACAAATGAAGACGTTACGGCTAACATCTTTCCAAAGTTGAAGAAAATCATAATCCTTCAAACCAAAGGAGTTCAATACATTTCAAATAAAATACATGCAAATACAATCACACCAAAGAACAACATAGCCAAATCGCTGACTGTCAATGATAAAGAGAAAAAGCTTAAAAGTAGCCAGAATAAAACGACACATTAGGTGTAGAGGAAAAAAGAAAAAAAAATAATAAGGCAACATTTTTAAATTGCAGGGGGAAAAAAGTCAAAATAAACTTCTATATCTAGTGAAAATATTTTTCAAGCATTGATAAAATAAAGCCATCTTTTTCATATAAAATCTGAGAAGATTCATCACCAGCAGACACGCACTACAAATTATAGTAAAGGATGCTCGTCAAACAAAAGGAAAAGGGTAAGTGACAGGAATCTGGATGTACGGAGAAACGAAGGCACATAGAAAAACTTTGTTTAATTTTAACCTTTTTAGAAGACGCTGCCTCTTCAAAATAAAACAGAGTAATGATGTACTGTGGAGTTCATAACGCATGTAAAAAGTAAAATGCATGATCGCATTAGCACAAAGGACAGGAGGGAGGAAATGAAGGAACAGTGTTGCGAGTTTCTCACACAGCATGTGAAGTGGTAGAATGTGGCTGAAAGCTGTCTGTGATAAAAGTAAGCCCTAGATCAACCACTAAAGAAAAGAAGAAGAAAGAACTATAGCTAGTAAGCCAATAGTAGAGATAAAATGTAATACAAAAAATACTCATCTAAACCACATTAAGGCAGGAAAAAAAGATAAAAAGAAACAAAAACATCTGGTCAACTGGAAAAATACAGTAAATTGGGAATTTTTCACCTAATTATTTCAACAATGACATTAAATATAAATATATATTTTATAACCTATAAAAATATAAATAAAATGTATAAATAAAAGTAGATGCTGATTAAAAGCCAGAGGTTGTCAGATTGTATAAAAAAGCAACACCCAAATATATGCTGTTTATAACAGACCTACAGATCACTCATATTAATGGTGAAAGAGTGTTTTCTCCCCAAGCTCAGCAACATAAGGCATCGTTGTCTACTTCTTCATCTCTATTCAAATTTGTCCTGGAAGTCCAAGATTTGAAACAAGGAGTAAAACTCTTTCTATTCGCAGATGGAATGATTACCTATTCAATTATCCTGCGGAATATACAAACTAGTTCCCACAACTCATAAACGAGTTTTTTGAATGTCACAGAATACAGTATCAATATACAAACATCAATTGTATTTCTATGTATTAGCAACAAACAGAAATGAAATTTATAACGGTCTCATTTAAAACAGCATCAATATCATGTCATATGTAGAGATAAATTTAAAAAAAAATATGTCTAAGATACTGAAAACTATAAAACATTGCTAAATAGAAGACCCAAATAAACGAACAGGGATGAAGAGACATTATAACATGAAGGTGTCAATTCTCCCCAGATTGATTTGTTTTCAATGTGATTCCAATCAAAATTCCAACAGGTTTTCAAGCTTAAAAGGCTGATTCTAAAATTTATAGGGCAATGCAAGGGTACTACAGTGACCAAAATAGTTTTCAAAAAGAAAAACAAAGCTGGAGGATCTATATTACCTGATTTCAAGATGTACTATAAAGCCACAGTAATTAAGACAATATGTGGTATTGGCATGAAAATAAAGATCAGTGGAACAGATCGATAGCCTACAAATAGACCCATTCTTATATGACCAATTGATTTGTAGCAGAGTCCCAGGAAATTCAGTGAGGAAAGGAAATACTTTTCAACATATGGTACAGGAACAGCTGGATATCCATATGTAAAAACACTGACTCTTACCTTGTACCATATACATCAAGCAACTTGAAAGGAATCAGAAATCTGAATAAAACCCCCCAAATTATGTAACGTCTAAAAGAAAGCACAGGTGAAAACATTTGTGAACTTAGATTAGACAAAGATTTCTTAAATAGGACACGCAAAAGTTATTTTTTAAATGATAAACTCTACTTAATCAACATTTAAAACTTGTGCTCTTCAAAAGCACAACCATTAAGAGAATGAAAAGCCAAGTCAGGTACCGAGAAAAATATTCGCAGAACTGATATCTGATGGATTTATTCAGAATGCACAAAGCACCAAATAATAATAAGACAGATAACTATTTTTAAATGGACAAAAGATTTGAACAGATATTTTATAAAACGAGATATCCCAACATCCAATAAGCACATCAAAATATTCAATGTCATTAGTCATGAGGACCCAATTAAGACCACCGTGAGTACACACATTTAAGAGTGGCTAAAGTTAAGAGGACTGACGTACCAAGCTTTGGTGCAAATGTGGTGCAGATGAAAGTCTCATATATTGTTCATGCAAATGCAAAGTGCTATATCTGGAAAACTATTTGTCAACTACTTAAAAGTAAATATACACTTAAAATGAGATACACAGCGCCATTTCCTATCCATTTACCCGTGGGAAATAAAAACACAGATCCACACAAACACTTGTTCTCCAATTCTCGCGGCAGATTATTCAAAAAATGCCCCGCCAAGTGGATTACAACTTAAATACCCCTCCACTGATGAATGGATAAACAAGTCGAGTATACCCAGTCAAAGAAACACTGCTCAGCAATAAAAAGTACTGAACCACCGATACATGCAAGGAAGGAGAATATTTCCGGCGGATAATATTAGCTAGAGCAAAGCATCACATGGATTGGACTGGTGAGGCATTAAGTGGAAAGAGTGGGGAGGTCAAGTGGTAAGTAAGACCCCAAATTAAGGCTGGACCAGGAATGAGGTAACACACAAAGTGTCTGTCTGTGCATTCAATGGCCGTTTGAGTCAGCTGTAGCTGTATGCAGCTGAGACGTAGCTGTGAAGAGATTTCTTGTTTTTTCACAAATCGGATTTCTTCACAGCAAATTCACTCAAGGAGCTTATAACAATGCACCTTCAATGCAAAAGTTAGAATAATGGGCTATCTGGGCAGATTTTGGGGTTAGATTGTGACCTAAGATATGTGGATTTCAGAAGACAAAATAGGCCACTGTTTTAAAAGTGAAAACCCTCAATTTTAGATCAAGTCTTTCTTCCTGACTCTGAAGGGCAGTAATATTCCATCTTATAACACAATTTAAGATACGTTACTTTCCTCTAGCCCTCATTTCAGATTCTTTGTCAATACTGAAAAGAATGTATTGTCTTCCCAATCCAAAAATGGGCAGAAGACCTAAATAGACATTTCTCCAAAGAAGATATACAGATGGCCAACAAACACATGAAAGGACGCTCAACATCACTAATTATTAGAGAAATGCAAATCAAAACTACAATGAGGTATCACCTCATAGCAGTCAGAATGGACATCATCAAAAAATCTACAAACAATAAATGCTGGAAAGGGTGTGGAGAAAAGGGAACCCTCTTGCACTGTTGGTGGGAATGTGAATTGATACAGCCACTATGGAGAATGATATGGAGGTTCCTTAAAAAACTAAAAATAGAACTACCATATGACCCAGCAATCCCACTACTGGGCATATACCCTGAGAAAACCATAATTCAAAAAGACACATGCACCCCAATGTTCACTGCAGCTCTGTTTACAGTAGCCAGGACATGGAAGCAACCTATGTGTCCATCGACAGATGAATGGATAAAGAAGATGTGGCACATATATACAATGGAATATTACTCAGCCATGAAAAGAAATGAAATTGAGTTATCTGTAGTGAGGCAGATGGACCTAGAGTCTGTCATACAGAGTGAAGTTAGTCAGAAAGAGAAAAACAAATACCGTATGTTAACGCATATATATGGAATCTAAAAAAAAAAAAAAAGGTTCTGAAGAACCTAGGGCCAGGACAGGAATAAAGACGCAGACGTAGAGAATGGACTTGAGGAATGGGGAGGGGGAAGGGTAAGCTGGGACGAAGTGAGAGAGTGGCATGGACTTATATACACTACCAAATGTAAAATAGATAGCTAGTGGGAAGCAGCCGCATAGCACAGGGAGATCAGCTCGGTGCTTTGTGACCACCTAGAGGGGTGGGATAGGGAGAGTGGGAGGGAGACGCAAGAGGGAGGAGATATGGGGATATATGTATACGTAGAGCTGATTCACTTTGTTATACAGAAGAAACTAACACACCATTGTAAAGCAATTATACTCCAATTAAGATGTTAAAAAAAACAGAATTGTCTTGATTTTTTAAGCTAACATTATATAGGAAAACACAGATTTGCAAGATTAGAAGGTTATTATTTCCTTTATAAATCATTTGCTGTACAGTACGGTTCATTTAGGATATTTTATAATGTGAACTCCAATAGTTATTTAAAATTTTACATTAACAGACAAATATGTAGAAGACATACAGCATAAAGCAATGTATATTTACACTTAATTTTAAATTTAAAAGAAAGCTATGCAGTGGCCATAAGATAACTAAATAAAAGTAATTTTCTACCTCTATTTCACACAGAAAGTCAAGAATGGAATTCACACCTAGAATTTGGTATTCCTTACGTGTAATCTTTTAAAAAATTGTAAGTCATTTAATTACATTCTTCTGCATGAGATATTAAAATGTGAGAATAACAACTTGAATTCAATTTTATTTCTTCTTCAGAATCCTTATACTTGATTTTTTTTCTTTGTAACTGAGCATTTTTTGAGCAGCTGACTTCTTTATTTTGAATATAACTCTTATTTCACATATAGAATATCTACCATGTCTTCCCACAAAGGGAAAATCAATGAAAATAGCATGAAGAGCCCCAGTAAGCCTGTTTTTGATGAATTATGTCCTTAAAGATATACCCAGTATGTGGTTCAAAATGTATTGATTACTAACGACTGTTTCCGTGATGTCAATAATGCACTATTCTCTTGAACTTCCCCTGAAGTGACAGGGTTTAATCAAGAGAGCCCTAAACAATAAATTGACTACCAAGAAGGAGACAGAATAATGAAATTGACTCAAAGTTCTAAAATAAATACTGATTCTAAACTTGAGGAAGACATATCGATGTCTCTGTTTGCTCTGCCTTTTTTTGACTTGTATCTTTCATAATAAGCTGCTTACCGGAGGGATTATTGCTTCACCAGGTTTAAGCTCCTGTAGAGACTACGGACATTTACTACCTTTCTACCTGCTATTCAATATTAAGAAATTTAAAACAACTAGAAGTTATTTTGAAACGCCATTTTTACTATTTTAAATCATTTTTCTATCATATAACGCTTGAATAAACTCTCCCTATTAGGTTTAGTTCGCCGTCTCCTGTTCTGCTTTCACTGCCAATTAAGTGACTGAGAGACCCCGACACTTTTAAAGCCTTGCTCCAAAGAAGGGCATCCCTCCCTGTACAATGCTCTCTATTAGATGGGAAACCATTTCTCTACTGATGTTCAAACCACAAACAAATTTCCCCAATTCAAGAAGTGAGCTATACAGAGTTGTATTCTTTTCAAAACGTCTCTACCATTCCGTGGGTAGTTCGGAATTAAATTTCTTAATTATTCAGAGAATGTAGAGTCTTCTGATTAAACCTGTTACTCTATTTTCTAGACTTCAAAATTCCTAATATATTTTTTATTCAAAATATTTTCTAAAATATCTTAAACAAAAGTTTGAACAATACATTTCTAGTCCCACTTTAAAATCTATCATTCACACAATCGTATCTGTAACCTTCATTTGGCACTATAATTTTTTGACAATACAGAATCTCAGCACCAGTATTACCTATCATTTCATCACCTTGCTCCCATTTCTCCATCTTGCCCACGAGTTTGTCACGATAGAAGCTTTGCTATGCTTAGAATCCCGACTCCTGCTGTGTCAGTCTAAAAACTATCGAAGAAAAATGACGAATTTTGACAAAATATGTTCTAGCAGTTCTACCGCATTTTCTAAGACCTCATAAATCATTTGTTCACTCCTTGGTTTTAAACTCTTAACTTGCAATGAATAAGTTAATGGTCCAGGGCTGTCTAGACAAACCAAGGATGAATTGAGGCTTCATACGTCAGTGATGAAAATACTGGCTTTGGCATCTGACAGAATTCAGACCTCAGATCTGTCACTTAATAGCTCTTTTTCACCAGGTCAATCCTTCTTCGTATCATTTTTTAAAACAATATGAAAATAAGGGACAATAGTTAGTGAATGACAATGAAATGAGATACGCCACATACAGTGTCTACAGGATTTTTCAGTAGGGAAGTGCTCAGTCAGTGCTACCGGCCTTTCTCCTTGCCATCACAACACAAGAATAGTAGTTTGCTAATGCTGTATCTTATTTCTATTGTTGGGAAAGACCATTCTACAATCTCTTCTACTTAATTCTTTTGTTAGGACAACCTGGTCATTAAAATAAAAGAAGTTAAATCCACTATTTCAGAATTTTGAGCTTTTTTTTTTTCTGTTAACTTTTTCTTTTTTTAAAATTGAAATGACTATATATTGCAAGAATAAGCTAATTGTGCGTCTTTGCAGCTGATAATGTTTTGTTCCTAAGATCCGCACCACTTTCACCCATGTTACATGTAAGCTACCAGATACTATTTAATTTAATTATAATTTTAAAAGACGGAAGTTTTGCTCACATGATTGGTTTCCTGCTGGGCATGACATCTTAAAATGTGATTCATTTAAATAATAATCCAATTATTAAACTTTGAAAAACTAGGTCTTTCAAATATGTTTCTATGGGATTTAATGTTTTATAAACCTTTGCCAAATGTTACTCAAGCATCTTTTTATCATCTCTGAAATGTTGCCAGATTAAGGCCTCTGCTCAGCAGGCATGATGTGGGGATGTTAAGAACTTTCATCATTCCTAAGACTGATGACTGTAACTCATAATTACCCATTCCCCCGGCCCAGTGCCCCAGCAAACATCACTTGCAAGGCATGGAGCAAAGGATGCTCTCTCTCCTCCCTCAGTTTAGATGCACAGGCTGTGTCTCTCCTGCACCTGCCTTCCACACCTAACACTGCTTCCAGAAGATAAACAAACAACATGTCCCTTAGCAACCCATGGCAAGTTCCCTTTTTGTACCATTTTACATTAGCACCTACTTTGATCCAAGTTCTGATCCAGGGGCTGGGGATACAGAATTTACTAGATAAGGTTACCTGTTCACTATCTAGAGGTTGGAATGAGAATAAACTTTGGGCTGGAAGATACAGAAATTTGGGGCCGGAGCCAGTTTGGGATGAACGTGCCAGTTAGACGTAGAGCGTGGGCACTTGGAGGGGCGTTTCCGAATGTGTGACGTCACAGAGGCAGGACGGAGCCTCGAGAAGCCTTTCACACTTCTTTGAGCTTGAAGAGTAGCACCTGAGATGGATTAGACATTAAAACAACAACAACAACAACAACAATGTGACTGGCTTCTACTTATTAAATACTTCATATGTGACAGGTGATGCCAGCTGGTTCTATGTACATTACTTCCATTAATCTTCACAATCCCACACTGGAACTTATTATTTTTATTCCCATTTCACAGATGAGGGAGCTTGAAGTGCAGAGACGTTAATTCACACCCACAATCACCAGCCAGTGGTAGAACCACTATAGCCACATTTCAAAGCCACTGCCCTCAGATCACTGTGCCAGAAGGCTCTCTTGTGCCGATCTTCTAAGACTCTGAATATTCCTGGCCCAGGGAGCTAACGAAGGACTTGACTCTCACAAAGTATTGAGGCATCACTATGGGACTGATGGGCTAGCTAGTTGGACACGAGACTTGACTATTTCCACTCCAACCATGCAACACAGACAAACATACGTGAAGCAAGGAGAGGACAGTGCTCTTTATGGAAGAGTAGTACTCTGTTCCACACCACTTCCAGGACATCACCCTTTCTATCCTCGTGTGGGAAAAACTACTCTTTGAGTCCACGCTACCTGGCAATGCCCCTCTTAACCTCTACTGTTCGCTGTCAGCTGCTAAACCTCTGGATACAGCTCTTCATTACTTTAAGATCTTGTCTGCCGGCTCTTCCCAGCCTACCGCTGCCAGCACAGGACAGCATGATCAGGCCTCTGTTTCCTGATACTCACATTTTCAGTGACCTTTTCCTTCATCCCATCTCATCCACCACTCTCAGAGTCACAGAACAAAACATCCCTTCCTGAAAGTCTACTTTGAAACGTTAAATCAGACCTTCTCCTGTCTCACCTCCAGCCTCTCTCTACCTCCCCTGTTCGCTCAGTTCCTCTCCCTAAATCTATGATTTGACTCCGTCAGGACTATGGTTTCCCATGCTGGTTACTATCCACAGCCCCACGCATGCATCATTCCCTTACCACCCTCTTGCATTCTCAGGCTCTTTTGTTCTTTACATACTATTTGGAAAATTTCATCCTGGATTAATACCATATGTGAGTTTTCCTGCTGGGAAGCTTCTGGAGAAAATCATGCAGTCCTCTGAACATTCATAGTCATCAACCTTAATAAGCTCTCAGCAACGCTGGGCAATCTCACTGAATTTCTCTAGTTGTTATTCTTTTCCATTCAATGCAATGATTATTTCAAACATTGTTTACTTGCTTCGACCCCATGGCTGTGTTTGCTCATTTTACTCTCAACACCATCCTCCCCGGTGTAGCAAATACTTCAAACTCCTGCCACTGAACCAACAGAGCCTCTTGGTACATGTATCCGTCCTTCCCTCTTTTTCTCCCGATACACTAGAAGAGATTTTCCTTTTCCTTTTTAAAACCATTTCCTAATATAATAAGTTTGAATGTTTAAAACGTCTTGAATATACTTAGTAGTTGCACAAAACAGTCCCTTACGTCAGTACTGCTCTCCCTCGGCTGCCCTTCAGTATCACTCGGGAGCTTTTAAAGCCCCCGGTACTCTGGATAAAACCCGGTCCAGTTAAATCAGTACCTCTAGGAATGGAACCCAGGCATTTGTCTTTTATACAGCTTCCCAGGTGACTGTCCTACGTAGACAAGGATGGAAACCACTGAGGAAGATCCTAATACACGACGAGGCTTCAAGCTAACTTGGAAATTTTCTCAGCAAAAAAGATGAAGATGTGAGTTAAATCAAAACATGAATTTCATTATTGAGACATTAATAAAAATGTCTTTATTCAAGAAAAAAATACCTTTTTCTACACCAGATTGCTGGATCCCATCCGTGCCTATTTTTTCAGGAATTCTGTACTATCACTAAAGGAAAAAAACCAAACAAAACAAACCTCTGTTTATTTCCCATCTTTCCCTTCATGCATTCCTATTCATCTCCTCGATTTCACAGCCAAATCTGGAAAGCATTTGTTGCTCCGTCTTCTTCCTCTATCACTCACGGAACAACCTTCTTTCATCTGGATTTCGCCCACTCCTCTATCAAAACTCTGGTGCAAAGGCTACCAGTGATGTTCTCGGTGTTTCACTCAAGGGGACGCTTCGTACTCTTCATTCCGCTGACCTTCCGGCGCTGTGTGGAAACGCTCTCTCCTCGCCTTGGCGTCCATGACGCTTTGCGCTGCACGTCCCCACCTCCTTCCCTGTCTCTTCGTCAACAGTCTCCTTCCCAACTGCCCCCCTCTGCATCCAACGGCTGAAGTTCAGAGTCCTTTAGATTCTTTCCGCTTAGGACTTTCCTCTTTATCTCCCTGTGTGCTCTCTCCAAGCAACCTCATACTCTATCAAGACTTCAATTACCATTTGAAAGCCAATGACTCCAAATCCAGACCTTTGGTCCAGATTTCTGAGCTTCAGAACTATATACAGAGCTTTCTTTGGGATCCACCCCTTTTAGATATGTTGTAGCCACTTCAAACTGAACATGAGAATCAGAAACACCACCTTGTCTCTCCAGCCAGAAACATGACAGTCATTTTGGCCCTTCTGACCTCTAACCCATCCGGTCCATTCTCTTTCTTAACCAGCCATGACAACCACGGACTTGTCTCCATCTTCCCAGGGGACCCCTACGACGTCACCCGCTTCCCCTTCCTGAACTGGTGTAACATTTTCCAAACTGGTCTTCCCATAGCCTCTCCTCTCCATGTCTGTTTCGTTCTTCGCACATTTATCAGAGTGATGATTTTTAATAGAAATCTGACCTCATCACTCCTTTGCCTAAAAATCCCCAATGGTTTCTCATTGCACTTAGAATAACGATCAAATTTCTTTAATGGGGTCTGCGAGGCCCTGGACGACCTGTCCTTCACGCACTGCTCCAGGGTGATCTCTATCTACTCTCTGCTCTTCACTGGGCCCCTCTCAGGTCAACAAGTGTGCCAAGCAGTTCCCCACCTTAAGAACTTTGTGTTCTTTCCACGGCCTAAAATCCTGCCCACTCCTTTCCCCAAGCTTCAAGTCTGCTCAAACACGGAATCCCCTATGTGCCCCTCCTTCCCCTAGGACAAGGGCAGATCAGCCTATTGCAAAACCCAGGTAAAACTGTGTGCTTTACTTTTGACATCAATCAGAACAACTTGCGATGAGAGCACAGAGCAGATGTAAGTTTCATGTTCCTCAGCACCTAGCAACCAAGTTCCTGGCACATAAATATTTGTTAAGTGGAAGAATGCTGCTTTCATTAAGCTTCCTCAACTAAAGACTAAAATTACTTCTCTCATGTGTTTCTTTTGTTGCCATTATTCAGATTAATTACAGTCTATAACTGAGAATTATTACAGAGGCATATCCAAAGTGAGACTTTCATTCTCCTTTGTGACACCACGTGTTACGGAAACATTAGCTCTAGAATAAAGCGTCCTAGCTTAAGAATGGCGATGCAAGAGGTGCAGCTTGGTGCTTCCTGTGCTTTCTACTAAAGAAGGGTTGTCAAAACATGAACAGAAATTTAAATGACAATAGAAGAATCTGAGAAGCTGGCGTCATCTGAATAAGTCAGGGCACATTCTGAACTGGACGCTCAAGTTCCCAGATGGGCAAAGCGATCCTGAATTGCAACACACCTCTCTTTTTACCCATGGCAAATTCCCATGATCCAGAGGACAATAAAATCATTGGAGGGGAAAAGGAACAGATGCTCTTTTCTTTTTAAAATATTTCTGTTCCTAGTAAGAAAGCAGTTGTGTTCCTTCAAGAGTTGTTTTATTTCTGCAAAATTACTCTGAAAGTGTTTGCAGTGAATATTACTCAAGTAACTAGCTCCAAAAATGCTCTCCTAAAGAACAGAACCCATTGTATTTATGACTTAACAGTACTTATGAAACACACATTTGGTTATAAATGTGACTGTGATGATATCAGACAGAAAACAGTTTGGATCTTCACAGTTTTGAAGGCTTTAAGTGGTATCCTTGCTATGTCACACTTTTATACCCATTAATGTAACATCCAGTTAGCGAATGAGGATGCTATTTCAATACAGCATTTCTTCTACATGTTAATTAGTAGCTCACTGATGAACAGTTTGCCTTAAAAATGTGCAGAATGACGTAAGTGACAGGTTTTCTTTTCATTACATTTTTATATAATGTGTTTAACTAAACATGTACCATCTCTCTTTGCTCTGAAAGGAAATCCTTCCTTAATGTTATTTAATTTCTGAAAAACTTGAGTTTTGTCAATGAAAAAATGTGAAGACTTCGATTTTGTGGTTCAAATGCTAAATAAAAGGAATCCTCTCAGTAATTATACGTGTTTTCTAATCTTGAACTCTGCTTTTATTGAAATCTAATTTCCCCATAATAATTTTATTACTCATTTTCTCCTCCTTTTTTCAAATAATTAGATTGCCCAAATTACTTATCTGCAAAGTCACATGTATCCTATGTTGATAGGCAGAAATCCCATCTCAGGAAGATTTCTGACAGTGAGTAGTTAGCTCAGTTCATTTAGAAATGATCTATTTCATTAAGATATAAGCATCTATCTTAACGACAGCAGAAAACTCGCACTTCCTTTATTTGCCAAGGCACCCATGCTCTTAATTTCAGGAGGGTATTTTTAGTTTCTAGTAATTTGGAAAAAGGTAACAGGTGAAAAAGTCAGAAAATAAAGTGTAAAAGTATGGTGTCAAGTGCTACTATATATAACACCTATGAAACGCACAGAAAAGTACCTTTGCATTCCAGTAACCCCTGTGACATTTAGACATTCTACACAATTCCTGCTTTCAATCTTTGCCTGCATCACATTCTAGTATTAGTTCTCTCTAAATATAGTCAGAGAACTTTAAGTAGTCAAGTACTCAGAGGGTATACGGTGCAGCAAATAGTAATTCTTTATGCTTTTCTACTTTTTATAATTCACGTTCAGAGGAACTTAGAAAAGTTCAAAAAACTTTAAATGACCATGGTTCAAAAAAAAAAAAAAAGAAAACTGCAGCCTTAGGTTTACTTTACAATATATTTACAATCAGCATGCCCCCCCAAATTCTAACAATAAAAATTATATTTCTGTGTCATATCTTCGGGAATAGACTTGCTTTCATGTAGAGGGGCAGGACCTGCTCATTGACAAAGCAAATACCCTTGATTTCCATTTAACAGTCGCACAAGCATAGGACCGATTTTCATTCACAGAGTTCATTACACATTTGTTACAGTTTTTTTTTTCTGGTAACATTTATCTTTCCTGTTTTATGAACCAGAGCTATTTTATGTTTTCTACCTCTTCTATATGAAATTCTCATAAATAATTACTGGATTTCAAAGGCTCCTGGCAGCCGGACACTTGATAATAGCTATTTCTAACCGATGCTAAAAGAACTATGACGCTGCAGTTACAGACTTACACAGTAGTCTGATTTATTTCTCCTCTCTCCTTCCATCCTTGTCTCCTCCCTCCCTCCCTCCCTTTCTTCCTTCCCTCCTTTCTTTCTTATTATAAGTTGGCATGTGCAACATTGCACACTTATGCACAAAGAGGAGGTGAGATGTCATTTATCTTCTGAAATACTATGGCTATAGGCAGGGTGCAGAAAAAAGTGTACAAAGAAAAGGCAGATGTTTGACAGTCTGTTAGAAAGTTATGTATGAAAGAATGACGGGATTGACTAGAAAATCAGAAAACAAGTTTCTCCCGAAGACAGGGCTATCAAAGCGCCTGGCCTCGCATGGGTACTCACCACATCTGTGTCTTCCCAGGGGGTCGTTCTGGACCTCCACGTAGGCCAGCTGCCAGCAGAGTCAGCGCACTGGGCCTGGGCCCCCTGGCTCTGCCCTGTGGAGAATGGTGGCCACCTTGCCTTCCCAGGAAGCACCTCTTCTTAGGAAACAGCTCTTGGCCTGCAGAGAGAAGGCATTCCTTACACAGGGACCCACAAGCAACTATGACTGTACATGAATAGTTCACATACATAAACTCCATTTCTGTTGGTAATCATTACATGTAAACATTTATAATAACATGAGCTTTTTTTTCTGGAAAAGAGGAATAAATAGATAAACTTGATATAATTGTGCATGTGTAGGTATACAACATTCACTAAAGATACAAATAAAATCCTGAAGACACATCTGGCAGGTTGACTACAGTTAGTAGCGGATCCACCAAAACTCCGGCCCTGGTCTTCTCGGCACTGGGTTTAATTATCTTAGGATAGTCAAACGTTACAACATTCAAGTCTAGTATGACAGTGTACTGGGGTATATCTAGCATGTTCACTTTACAATAACACATATCATGGATTCTGAGAGCAAGTGGAAAAAAATTCAAATTTATGGGGGAGGAAAAGAACTTTCCTTTGTACAATGATAGATTATATTACTTCCAGAAGAGTAAGAGAGACAACAGAACTGTTGTGGGCACTACATTAGGATAAGAATCAGGCAACTTCTGCCCCTCATTTCTCTGCCACACGGAAGGTGAAGTAACTTATTTGATTAGTGAGTTTACAAAAGAACCGGGACAAATTTAGGGCAGACGCTTCTCATC
Source organism: Stenella coeruleoalba (assembly GCF_951394435.1). Taxonomy (NCBI): domain Eukaryota; kingdom Metazoa; phylum Chordata; class Mammalia; order Artiodactyla; family Delphinidae; genus Stenella; species Stenella coeruleoalba. The sequence goes on along the minus strand of NC_137167.1, from coordinate 34,856,142 downwards.
CCCTTCTCTTGGGAGCCGGCCTCTCCTCTGAAAATGCAGGTTCTTTTCTGTTTTCCCATATGCCACAAGCTTACTCAGGGGCACGTGCTACCAATGATGGGGGCGGGGGGCAAGGCCATGGTTGGGAGTGTAGGTTCAGTTCACAGAGTGATAATGGTGCCCAACGTTTGGTACCATGGCCACGGTCTCTCTCCTCATCCACCTCTCCGATCTCATTTGTTTTGTCTCTCCCTAACACACACCATCACACTCCAGCCGGAATAGCCTTCTTCCAATCTGTGGCTACATTGCTCTCTTTACTACATCAGGAGCCTTGTATAGGCATCTTCTGCCTGGCGTGCTCTTCCCATTAATTTTCACATAGCTGGCTCTGTATCCCCTTTCAGTCCTGATCTGAACGTCCTCTGCTAGCTAGACTTCCTGACCACCCTATCTAAATACCAGCCTTCTCTCCATTACTGAATATTACAGTCCTCTGTTCCTTTTCTTCTATTTATTTGTTTATTTATTTGGCTGTACCGGCTCTTAGTTGCGGTATGCGAACTCTGAGTTGCAGCATGTGGGATCTAGTTCCCTGACCAGGGATCGAACCCAGACCCCGTGCATCGGGAGCACGAAGTCTTAGCCACTGGATACCAGGGAAGTCCCCATTTTCTCCTAAATTAACATAACCCGGCATGATAGTGTGGTCCTTTTGTTGGTTTAACTTCCCTCCCTGGGACTCCAAGATTCATGAGGTGAGGGACCATGGTTGTTTCATTTGTAACTATTACAGAGTTCACTCAACATTTCTAGAATAAATGATTGAAAAGACATTGGTAGACATGGAATCTTAAAATACATTTAATTTCTGGGAAATATTAAGAGGGACATAATATTAAGAGGGAAATATTAAGAGGGACATAATAGTTTAAGATCATCATGAGATATCTTTGAAATGAGTGTATAGGAACTGTGGTGTTTAAATGATACTATCTTCACAGATCAAACACAAGAATGCCCAGATGATAAAAAAGAAATGCTTTGCTGGGTGGCCTGAGGCTAGCATCTTATAATACATCTGGAGATGGCATCTATCATTTACCAGCATGTACTTGGGAAACTTTGACAAGGGAAAGTGTTTTCATAGAAAATACAGTATTCATTGAGTATTGCCGTTCAATTCCAGCACTAGAGACATTCTCCAAAGATATTCCAAGGAGCTGAGGAGAAGACTCAACAGTCAGCTGCCACGTGCTCTTTGGAAGACTGACAGGCAGAGCGTGGGGCCAACACGACCTAAGTTTTCAGACCGCTCAACAGAGCGGGGACATCAAACCCTTCAAGCGGCCTTCCTCAAGGCGGAGCTTAGCAGTAGCCGTAACTGTGACGGTGGCAACAGCCATGGAGACAGTGGTGGCAATGCCAACCAGACGTGACGCCCTCAGAACAGGGAACAAAGTCACGATTCTTATGTGTCATAAGATAATGAGGTCTGATGGGTGGCAGTTCACTTTGCAGATGAGCTTTTAGTAATTACATCTGCCAAGGTTTCTCTGCTTTCTCTGCTTATAACCGATTGTGCAGCCTCTAGCAAAGCCTCTACTACCAGGAAGGACACAACAGCAAACAGCATTCCTGAAAACAAACACGATCTGGAACCCATTTCTGAGTAAACGAAAACTACATAGGAACAACATAGAGTCCCTTTGTACAGGGAGGGCAAGGCCCTGCAGCTGTCTCAGGTGGCCCAGCCTCAGACTCTGGGCTCCAAGGTCACCGGCAGGGGTGGAGTCTGTGACCTTCTTTGGTACCAGACTTGCCCTGATGGCAATGAAATGCTACACTAAGCTAGGCAGGAAGGTTTGCAAGAGACGCTGAACAAACTAAAATTGGGTTGAACACCGCCCCAAAGGACCAGAGCTTACCAAGGGACTCACAATGCAATCTGTTCAAAAATTCCTGGAAATTCCCTGGCGGTCCAGTGGTTAGGACCTCCGCGCTTTCACTGCTGAGGGCTCGGGTTCAATCCCTGGTTGGAGAACTAAGATCCCACAAGCCCCCGGTGCAGCCAAAAAGAAAAACAAAAAAACCCCAAACAAAACAGAACAAAATTCCTTGAGCAAAGAGCCGCGTCGATGTATTATGTTCTCTCAACCTCTGGATTCTGGTAGGATTTGGCGTGTGCCGCTTAGAGAGGGATTCAAACTAGCATGCAGGCGTATTACACCCCAGGACAGGCTTGAAGGTCCTGAAGTGTGACTTGGAACATGTGCGCAACTGGCGTCCAACTAGATTAAAGATCTACCGGCAGTTCACGTTTCATAGATGCTTACATTATAAACATGAGTCCAGTTATTACTAAACTCAGGGCTTTGTGATAGTAAGTTATCAAGTAACAATCAGCAACAGGTGGTGATATTACATATATAAAATATAGATAACAAACATAATAAAATATACAACATATTTATAATATATACTAAAATACAAATATGTAAAATAGAAAGATGTTTTAATAAAAAGACAAGGTGTATGTAATATAAACATAATATATATAGATCTAAAATATATTTATAAACTAAATATGTGCATGTATGGATATATATTTTTCATCATGAAAATATATATATATTCCTGAAGACAGCGAGAAGGATCTCTCTCTGCAACTATGCACTTCAGCTCCCCCTTGCAGTCGTTTTTTCCCCAAATCTCAGGAACTTAAAATTATTGAAAAAAATTAAAACTACATCAATACAATTTTAAGCTCTGAACATATGCAAAGCATTATGGGATTCAAAAAAATATATGATATTGGAACTTGTTTTAGAGAATGTACTTCATTGCATCATTTATTTTCCTGGGTAGATACGTGTGTGTACATACCCAGAGCACCTTAATATGCTTCATTTCCAAAGTATGTGTTCCTGGAAAGACTCCTGCTAATAAAGTGAGTGTGACAACGCTAATATATTTGAGCTTTCACGTCATCCTCTCAGAATCTGGATGCCAGCCTGCAACGGAGATTATAGCTAAATAAATGACTCAGCAGTCAAGTCTAGAAATGGGCAGATTTAGCTCTCAGGGTAATGTTAACTTCACTGCAGTATTAGGGTATTAGTAATCTCATCAACTTTTTGGTTAGGATGGATAAATAACTAGCTTTTAGTATGTAAATTACCAGTGAAAACGTTTTACAGAAAATGGGTCAGGTTAGAGATGTAAATGAGGCCTAAAATGTCCCATTAGGTTTTGAATTGCCTTTTTTTTTCCCCTAAGCATTATAAATCTTGCAAGCTTTGGGGGTAATGTTCTTGCTTGAAGAGGCTAGTAAGGTCTTTCCCAATAAGAAATGAACAAAAATACTTCTGAAAACTAATTCTGCTTGAAAAAAATAGAGCAACTTGAATACTGAAGTATAGTTTTTAGATAAGTTGCACAGACCACAGGTACAGACTTTGCAAAGGACACAGTGTGGAGAGGTATCATTCAATGGCTCTCGTTTAAAATCAATTGTATATTTGAAGGATACTCATCAGATCTTGAGACAAATCATTAACCACAAATACAAGTCTATCTTTTGTGAAGGAATGGATCTTTGATTTGGCAAAAAAGTCTCTCTGGTTCTGCTCCGACAAGTCCTATTTGTAGCGCTCTTGACTAATCCATGTTTTCAGAACAAATGCGATGCAAAAACAGGATCGTGCGCTGCTCTTGGGTCAGCTCGCACCGTGAAGTGATGAACGCACACACAAAAGCAAGGCAGAAGCCGCTCCAGATCTTATGAGACACTAATAAAGCAGCGTCACAACAGACGGAGACTGTCACCAGGCGGCTTCACGCCTCTCCCTTTCACCACGTTGGTTTCCCTCCTACAAACCACTCATTTACAGCAGCCTAAATGAGCCTCGTGTGACAATGTATGAAGTGCTTGCTGCCTGTGTTCATCTATCACAGCACTGCCAATGTTTAGGACAGTTTAACATCTCCAACTCGTGACAAGGGGCTGAATTTTTGTCACTCGGAAAGCTGCAAAACTGGCATAGTAAATATGTAATTACAGTAACTACCTATATTTAACCAGCCTGGAAAGCTAACGGGGAAATCCACCAACCCACTGGGATCATCTAGTTTGTTTCTGTGTTGGGCCTAATTAAAGATAAACGCATAAGGTCAACGATTATAAAACCACATTTGGATAGCTTTCTTTTCAATTGTCAGCAAAAGCCAATGTCCCCTCCCCTCCAAGAAAAATCAACTCTTTCTAAAATATCTGCTTAATATCCGCCTGCTCCTTCATTGGTTTGTTTTAACATTTTGCTGTAGCAGCCTTTGTAACGGATCTTTGCAAAATGAAGCCTTTTGTGTTCACCCCAAGCGACCTAACCAAATCACAGGTATGCATATGTCACGTTTTGTTAGAGATTTTATTGTTTCATTAATTTTATCCGTTAAGAAAAAGGGACTGTGAGACTTAAATTTCTTCACACTAGTATCTTATTTAAATTGGTCTTTGCTGCCTACCAAAGTTTTAGAGGTCAATAAAAGATGTTCTCACATGTTTTAGCAAAGATAAGTGATGGAGGTGACAGCAGATCTGGAGGCTGTTCAGACCTAGTCTCAGCGGGTTAAAATAACAGAGCAACTCAGGTGGTCGGTCGCTGTGTTATGTCATGTGTTCTGATGGAAGAGAGTTACTTCAAATAGACAGGACAGATAATGTGAGAGAGAAATGAGTCCCAACATGTATTCGTATGACCTACATACCGCCATGCCACCCTTTATTTGCTAACTACTAAAATTCTATTACCGGCATCCCTAAATCTTGCACAGCTTTTCTTCTCTTACTTCATCTGCTGGGTATCCCTTCCAATTTCATGTGAGTTATTTCTCGAGGATAACCTTGAATCCTCTCTCCCTGTCTAGCCAGGGTCTTCTTGAAAGAGGAACCTCCTTCCCAGGAGGTAGGAAACACACACCACTGCCTCTACCTTTTTGGTTATAGTTTCTTATTTATCTAATACATGCACAAAAGACTATTCATGTCATCACTTAGAGTTAAGAGTAACGGTTCAAATTCACCAAACACTTACCACGTGCCACATATTCACTTGATCCCCCAAGCAGTCCACGTAGGAAGCATAATCATTTGCCCCACCGTATAAATGAGTAGACTAACCCGTGGGGAAGCTAGGTGCTGTGACCGAGATCATGTGTGTTCAATAGTGTGTGGTGGAAACAGAACATGAGTGCAAGTACAAGTTCAAAATCAGTGCTCTACACGTGATCAACAAAGAGTCTCTGCTAGGCACATACTTCCTACACACATTCTAGTCTCTAACACACGCTGTCATCTGTGTTAGGTGTCTAATAGCCGGGGGGTTAGGGCTCTGATGCTCTCATGAATCCAGCCTGGTGTGTCTTTGCTAATAGCACCCCATCCCCAGACTCTATCTGAGGTGACACTTGTTCCCTTTGATATGAAGCGAACGAGAGCTGGAACCCACATTTAAGTGGTAGTTCTTTATGCTCCTGTCATTTATATGATAATAAAGTCTTTGGGAACACAGTTCTATTTCTTGGTAAGGCCTCTGGACATCGTGAGTTCAGAAAATCCATTACCAGAAATAATACCTCACAAATACTTACATGTTTACAACATTCAAAGTTTTCACAACCATGACTGCACTGCATTTTCAAAGTAGCAGTCTAAGTCAGGCACAGCCAATATATAATCATGCCATTTTGTTAAATGATTACAGAGAAAGGGTGGAAGAGAAAGTAAGGTTTGCTTAGCATAAACTATCTGGGCACACTATCCTACGTACTTCGCCTAAATTCTCCCTTCAAATTCTCATACCTTCCTTCTGGTGTACGTGTTCTTAAACACATTACAGGTGACTTAACTGGAGGTCATAGCATATAGTTAACAGCGTGTAAAAGGGGTTAGAACCCGGATTAGAAGTCATGTCCCTCCCCAAGACCATCCTCTTTTCATTATAACTCAAGCTCGGTTGGCAGCACACGTTCAGTGCTTACACAGGCCCTTGTCTTCTTCCTTATCTCAGGCTGGGGTCTTGTTTCTCTACATAGGTTTCGTTCTGTTAATGGAAAGAACCACATTTTATTTTCTTTGAGTCGCTCACAGCACATGCCTTTGAAGCTGTGCTTAAGAGGCCAAGTTAATTTAAATACTTGCGATTTGAATGTGGTCTGGAAGTAAAAGAAAGCTTTCCCTGCCTGTACTTTTATCCATTCACCCAGCAACTGTACCTCTCAAGCACGTCTGGACAGGTGCTGTGGTCCTAGAAACCCCTATTCACTCCTGGCCACTCCTCCTTAGGTGAGCTATGTTGAGGGCCACAGTTGGAACTCATATTATCCTAAGACCTCTGAGCCTCAGCGAGTCTAAACTGACTTGTCCAAAATATCAATGAGTAAGTAGCGAAATCAAGCCTAAAGCCACATCTCTGAACATCTCTTTGCACAGCACCTGTGTATAAAGTAGTGTTTGTAGTTGTTATCTTTATCATATATCTGGAAGTATAGATCATAAAATTTGCAAGACACTTTTTTTTTTTTTTTTTTTTGCCTTACGTGGGCGTCTCACTGTTATGGCCTCTCCCGTTGGGGAGCACAGGCTCCAGACGCGCAGGCTCAGTGGCCATGGCTCACGGGCCCAGCCGCTCCACGGCACGTGGGATCCTCCCAGACAGGGGCACGAACCCGTGTCCCCTGCATCGGCAGGCGGACTCTCAACCACTGCGCCACCAGGGAAGCCCGCAAGACGCTTCTTATTTAGAATATTATGATGATGAATGAAATTTTTAAAATAATCTTACACAAATAATAAGTTATCAGAATGCTGATTAGTTACAACAAAAAGAAACATTTATAGGTTGATGTAACTTAAAATCAAGGAGATGGATTCAGAAACACATGATGCTTTTCTTATTGGTTTCGTCTGTGTACGTGCATGGATTTATAAAAGACTGATTATATTGTGAAAGTGTTAACACAAATCAGCCTTCTGTTCATGGATTTTATTTCATTTCCCTCTGCCTTCCCCATCCTGTTGTTTTGTATGAAACATAGTCTTGAGGAAAAACAGTAAGAAATCCCACTGCATTGTAGCATATAGCATGTAATGGGCAAATAATAAATGTTGAATGAATGAATATGGATAGGTCGGGTAGTTTGATTACACTGGTTGAAATGATCACTGCTTAGTGTAAAATAACACAGTGAAAGGAATTATGTTGAATCTCTATCTATCTATCTTTAGCTGTAAGAGTCTATATCCTGTGAGATCACAGAATACGTCTGAATTGTTCACTCTGCATACCCAGCATCAGGTAGAGTACTGGACTCACGTTAGATATTCAATGTATATGTGTCTCATCGATGAACACTCACTGCTCACAAGCAGTTTATAATCCAGGAGTGTAGATAAGTGGAGAATATTTTTCACCCTCTTTCTCATTTCTGGCCTCAGTATTTTAAAAGGATGGCCAGCCTATTGGAAATATTTGGGCGGAAACTTTTGGTTTTTCCCTAACTCACTCATCTATGAGGCACACACACACCATGTTCGAATGAACGCACAATGCTCTGATTTGCACACGTCATTTTAGCAAGAGAGATGACGAGGAACATTTTTACGATTCTTCAGTCTCATCTGCGTATTCTATTCCCAAGCGTTGCAAAGGGTTCTCATGGTGTTTCTCTGAACTATAGCTTTGCTTATTTTTGTGTATATATTATGCCACAGCTTAGAGCTGCATATTTGTAATATGAAACCACAGAAACCTCAACTAAAATTTTTTCAAATGAGAATCATTTGGTTTAAATTTCACTAACTTTAGGTCAACACAAACAAAACAAACAAAAACAAAAGCAGACTCACAGACAACAGAAAATAAATGAGTGGTTGCCAAAAGGAAGAAGGGTGGGGGAGGAGAAGGGGATTAAGAGGTCAAACCTCTGGTTATATAATAAATAAGTCACGGGGATGTTAATACACAGCATAAGGAACGCGCTCAATAACACCGCATAACTCTCTGCGGGGAAAAACGGTCACTAGACTTATACGGTGCTGATCATTTCATAGTGTGTGTGCAAATGTCAAATCATTATGTAGCGCATCTGAAACTAACACAACATGGTAAGTCAACTGTATTTCCAAAAAAAAAACACCCAACTAACCACTCTGTGACTGTAACCTTATTTTGTTAAGTTTAGTTTGAATGCAAGAAATCCATAAGCCCTAAAATAGTTTAGTGTTTGGTAAACAAAATAAATATAATAATATAATATTAGCTTTCATATATAAATTATATTTTGTTCAAATTTTTTACCGGTAAAAACTTGCTTTCAATTTTAATGGATATATTTTTTAAACTGAACAATTTTGGAGTATCTTGGATGGAGATGAAATGTATCAAAGTTTACCCATACAAATTAAGGAAAAATATTAATTTTCACCTAACAGTTTTTTGGTTTTTTTTTTTTTAACTCATTGGTTGGTTTTCAGGAATGAGTTAAAGTTGTAAAGTCATAAATAGAAGGATAGGTGTATTCACATCCATCTTCCGACCTGAGTAAAGATTTATCACATTTTGAAGATTCCGTTTAAAAGGAAGATATTGCTCTTCAGCAGACTGCGGAAACTCCAAAGCTTATGGATGCCCTTGTGGAATCTCCACCCCAGCAAGGGTGAGGGTGAGTGTGTGTGTGTGTGTGTGTGTGCGCGCAAATGTGCGTCGTATCATGCATTGAAGGTATTTCAAGGCTACACTGAGCTTATGTGTACATATGGAGAAAAGAGACAAGCATCCCTTTAACAAGCAAATAATTAAGAATTAACATAGATCTATCTGGAAAGATCTGAGACTGATGGAAATTCAAGCTGCCCTCACACCCATCAGCAAAACTTCCAGCAAAGGATCTGTGGGCGTTACTGTCTTTATGCATAGCTCTCTGATCTATGGAAATGGTAAGGAGGAGAGAAAACCGGAGAGCACTTTCCTTCTGGAAACCTGTCCTTCAGCCTCTGACAGGCGTTTACAAAAACAGGTACATGCTCATGTCCTAGTAATTGCAACTGCGTTTCTCTACAATAATCTCTATATGCGTAGGTACCAACTGTATCCGCCTAACCTGTATATCGCTACGTTCCAAAAACTTCCTGCAACTGATTCTATCAATTCATGCGTCCCCCATCGATTTGGTCAACAGCATCCGTCCAAACGCTCTCTGGGATGGCTGGCCCATTCTGTGGTCAGGTTTCTAAGGGTCCTTTCATCGAATCTCTTTTAAATATACTTGTACTTGTGCTACACGAATACAATAGACAGTCAGACTCTCTTGTATATCACAGAGATCTAATTTATCTATTTGGAATTTCCATATTTCTTGACTTCATTAAGAATAATTTACATTAATGTTTTACTCTGATCTAAACTAATGTGGCAAAGCTGGAAATCGGCCAATATCTTAGGAAATAATAATTTCAACAATACCACGTCCCTTTAAGGACATGTGGTGCGTGAAGGGGAAAAAGTCATCATATCACAGGCTTAGATACTCTGAAAAATTAAAATAGAAGCATACGGAAGTCTCAGAGAAGCAGCTTCTAAGGTAGCATTTGAAACGAATCAGATGTTTTCTATGGGAGTATACTCTTTTAAAACGATTAAAACTCTCGAGTTTAGGAGGATTATTACATTCCGTATGTGAGGTGTATTGAAAAATAATTGTCCTGACCTTCTTCCTGCTTCATTTTTAGTTAAGTTTTAGCTGCAATGCAGTTCAAGTGCTCAAAATACTACAGCGTAAGTCCATCTCCATCACCCCAGGCACAAGTCCTACCTGAACTTGGATTATGATGTTTTATAGGAGGCCAAGGTCAAGGTACTCACTCACAACAAGTGTTCCGTGGAGACTGTGATGTTGTCTCACGCGCCTGCTCAGAACGGCAAACCTGAAACGGGGTATCACATTGATCTGTCCATCCCTGGAAGCCGGGCCTTGGAGAAGCCACGGGAAGTGTGTGGCAGGAAAGGAGACCTAGTCGTGACATCCTGCCCACCTCTCTCTGGCAAGAGGCAGCCCTTCTCTTGTCACCAGCTCTGAAGGCAGCTGGCCGCGCTGACACAATGCCCAGCACACAGAGGGAAGGGCTGCGGGAAGCGAGCTGATGGCCCCTCTCTAAGGAGAGGGAGAAAGAGAAAAGGCAGGACACTTAAAATAAACAATACGACTCACTCTCTGATGTAAAGAGCCAGGGATGTCAGAAGGGAATGCAAATCCGGCACAGAAGACCTGTGTTTGCTTCTCTTGCATTTTGACATTTTCCTAGAAGCACTTGCTAGCGCACTCACATTAAGCTTCATTTCAGATTCCGTCCGAAGTCAAACTACCAGATGCAGCAGAGTGTGACAAAACTTTCCGAAAGAAAAGATCGGAATGAACGCTCATGTGGATTTTTCATTCATGGCATTCCCGAGAAGACCAATTACAAAAATTAGAGGTCACACGAAAAAGCAAACTGCACAGTAAGAAAGTATTGCTTCTACTATTATGAAAATATGATAGCACATCTAGTTTTCACAAACTCTCCAGCTATTCTTACGATTAAAGTTACCTCGCGTGTGCTTTCACTCCTTCACCAATAAAGCTTCACAATCTAAATTAATTCTAAATATGAAGATGAATACTGTGAGCAGGAATAAACTATCAGATTTTCACGTGGAAAAGAGGGACGCTGGAACCACGGTGCACGTTATATACTTGAGATCACTGTGTCAGTGCAAATAGCACACGTAGAAATTCCGAACAGCACATTCTGAAAGCATGAAAGTGTTTGAAGGATAATGTTAGTGGCGTGAGCTATATTTTCCAAAGATGTCACATCAAGGGTCTAAAAACAAAGAAATACAATCCAGAAAAACAGCATGTTAAACCCTGTTTCTTATCTGAGGTTGCACTACAGTTATAAAAAAGAAGAAAGAAAAAAAAAAGGAAAGAAAATTAAATTTCTATTTTCACAGGCAATAATATGTTGTACAGTTTGCAATTAAAAATAAATTAGGCACAAAATCTGCAACATATTGTTATTAAACTTTCATTAAACCTCTTGAGTTATGCTGGTGAATGCAACATGCTAACAGAAATGCTAGGGTTGCATGAGTTTCTGGCATATGAAATAAAATTATGTCTTCAATCTACAAAAATTTAATCTACAGCTTAGCTGATTGGATGGAGCACGTTAACACCATTTTGGAGGTTTGAGAAGAGCAAGTGCTGTAATCCTCTGAGTATTTTGATCACTAGCACACAAGCATGTAACATGCTTTGTGTTCAAGGGGAACCTTTATCCAGGATGCAAAGCTGGTGCTGAATTATAATCACATTCAAAAAGATTGCAAGCCTGTGGGTATTACGCTTTGCACTCTCAAGCTTAACCAAGAAGATTTAAGCAACCTACTCCGGGGCCATAGAGTTGATCTGATAAGAGTATTCCCAGACCTTGAAGTTTATTTTTATCAGAAGTTTTGCATTCAAGGTCTCAAACATTAGAACTTTTTAGTGCTAATCAAAAGTGTCTCCATTCAACTCCAGCAATGACACTTACGAGCAGATGGAAGTCATAACGTACAGAGAAAAAAGAGAGGGACAGACACAATAGTTTTCCCCTGAACAAAAGAAAATCTTGAAGGCCTGAAGACAACTTCTGATATCTCAGATGTTATTCCAGATTTCTTTGCTGTATTTGTGTCTGAAGATTTGTCAGATATGTTTGCCACTCAATTTAAATAACTTAGTTATTGAAATGACAGGTGTCATCTGTATCCTAAAGCGGAGTCAACTATTTTGCTGAACTGTTTTCTGTTCAGATGAATCAGGGAGTTGTTTATAGAGCAGGTGTTGTTCAGATTCAGTCTCTAATATCAAAGACAAGGATAAAATCGAGGTTAAGTTCAGGATTTATTTTTCCATACACTTCCATAGAATGACTACTGAACATTAATTAAAATATGATTGAAGAATGACATGAAATAATCCTATATGAATTTCCCTCCATTGTGGATATGAGAAAATAAAGATATAGACAGCTGAGGTTCTCTAGAATAACTGGATCAAGGGTCTTAAACCTAACGTCATGTATTTTTTCTTTGCTCTTTTGTAATCAATGACTATTTGGGGAGCTGTTCCTGTTACATTTACATAGTTTTGATCGAAAAGGAGAAAGGACTAGGATAATTTCTCAAAACCAGTCTATACCTTTTCACTTATTTATCATTTCTCTTTTTTCTTTTCTTTTTTTTTAACCAAGAAAACACATATAACTCAAACCAATATGTCGATAAAGGTCCAAGAGAGAATATTTTTCTCTTTCAGTTATAATGAAGTGAAAGGAGTTTCCCACTGGGTGCTTTAAAAAACAACAACAACAACAAAAAAAAAAACAGAGAAAGAAAGACACATCACCTCTCATTCATCGCCATGAAGGCTTAGCTTGATCTGTTCAGATCTTGATCTGTTTGGCTTCTTTCACTAATGAGACTCTGTGCCATGGTCACGGCATCCATCCTTGGTAGCCTCAACTGCCCGGGCAAGACAAAGGACATGAATAGATGACAGCAGACGACCAGACAGGGCTGAGGCTTAGACAGTAAAGGAAGGTACAGAAGGTACAGGTTGGATGTTGTTTGCAGAGACCTGCAGAGACCTGAGATGACCTTAGCAAGTCTCTGAGTCTGAACTGGAAAACCACGTTGACTAGTCGGGCCAGGTGGCAGGCCCAGGGGAGATACATCTGGGAATACAGACTCATATATATATAGAGAGAGGTCTGAGTCAAGAAAGAAGAAAAGTCAGAGATTCAATTTAGAGTTTAGGGTTCACATTGGGCCTAATGATAGAAGTAGGGATACAGATATTTCATCAAGCGATTGGGAAGAGTTTCCAAAACTTCAGCAAGAGGGTGGCGGATCTCAGGGCAGCACGATCTCAGTGCCGGTTTCTAGCTGTCTTTGAGGTGTTGTCAAGGAAAGGCTGAGACTCACCCCGTCTTTCACTCTCCCTCCCTTTGCCAGGAGAGTAACATAAACTTCTTCTTGTACCTATGACTGCAGGAGGACTAAAACCTCAGGGGTCACTTCACTTTTAAAAAGCTGAACCTAGTGGCTAAGAAGATTCCCACATGATTAATTCAAGGATGAGGACCAAAGACTGGTGAGGACACCGTACCCAACAGGGGGATTAGGGCCTGGCTAGATAAAGTGATGGACGCATTGAATTATTACAGGCCTGTGTAAGTCCTGGTCATTACAGGCCTGTGTTAAGTCCTGGTCATTACAGGCCTGTGTAAGTCCTGGTCATGTCTGACCTCTCTAAAGTATGTGACACCATCGATTACTCCCCTGATTCTTAACTCTCTCTCCTTTTTTATTTCCTGACGCTGACGTCTGCGAGCTCTTCTACCCTTCGTTCAGTTTTATTGTCCTATTTGGGCTTCTGGACATCCTCTTCGTTTATCTAATCATTACGGTGCGTCAGGATTCTGCTCTTGCTTCTTTGCCTTTTTCATGCAAAATACTCTTCCTGGATGTTCTCATTTTATCCACTGGCTTCCACTTCAGTAATACCCTGATGATTCTCAATCTCTATTTTCAGGTATTAGCATTCTTCCAAGATTCAGAGCTGCATTTCACTGGCTGGACATAACACATTTGCATGTTTTCAGGGACTTGAGAGACGACATGTCATAAACTAAATGCCTTCTCTTCCTTTCAGTCTTCCTCCATCCATGCCTAGCCCTGCTCCATCCCCTGTAGCCCCCATCTTGCTTAATGGAGCAATTATCTATCCGGAGAAAGTAAGCTGTTGTCATTTTCCAACCTTCTCTAACCCTCACCCTTAACATCCAATATTATAAAATCCTGCTAATGCAGCCTCGAAAGTGTCTCCTGGGTACACCATCGCTTCTCTTGCCATTTTGCTGGTGCTTTAGTTTTATCCATCATCTTCCCATCAGACTTTCACAGTAACTCCAGTATCTGATTCCACCAGTTCAGTGGTTCTCAGAATGTGGTCCCAAGACAAGAGGTATCAGCACCACCCTTGGTAGAAATAGAAAATCCCAGACCCCACCTCAGACCTATTGATTAAGAAACTCTGGGTGTGAGGGCCAGGAGCCTGTGTTTTCAACAAGCCCTCTACCTGATTCTGATGAATGCTGAATCTGAGAATCACTGAGTTGATCTCTATTCTGCTGGCCAAAAGGTTTCCTCTGTAAGAAATCCGCTGGTGTCATTCCTCCCACGTACAGATCCACTGGTTACCTGTAAGATTAGCCCAGAATCTGCAGCAAAGTGTATGCGGTAGTCGATACAGTTTACCAATATTTTCAGTTTTTCTTCAGGAACATGGTACAGTTTCACCTCCCTGCTCTTTGCAAGTTAGGTGTGCCCGTGTACTTGCTGTGGCTAATAAAATGTAAGAGGTGTGTTTCACTTTGGGTGAGTTTCCAGTGCACAATTCAACATGTTTCTTTTTTTCCCTATTATAGTGTTCATATGGTGGAGAAAGAGGAACATGAAGAGCAGAGATCCAAGCTGACTGGGGTCACCATGCAGTGGAAGAAACAAACAAGTCCTCACGGTTTTAAATCACTGAGATTTGGGGGTGTTTGTTATAGCAGCATAACCTGGCCTGTTCTGACGAATTCACTTTACCTCCTCCACCTTGGCTGCCGTTCAGGAATTCTTCTTCTCCTCTTTCCTTACTCCTCATACAAATAATAATAATAAACTCACTGTTCAGTAAACTTGCTGAGCTTTCTCGTGACATCACAGCCTTGAAGATGCTATTCTCTGCACTTGGAACTCCTGACACACATTTTTACCCAGATGATTCCATTCTTTGATTTTCAACTCAAATATTCATTCTTCTGGTTACCTTCTCCTGAGTCCCTGGGGCTAAATCAATGCTCCATTCTCTGTGCTATCAGAACAATCTTTTCATCCCTCTGAAATATTTTGTATCATGGTTTACGGTAATTTAATTGCCCTGACTTTTTGTCTGCTCACGAAACAGTAATTTCCTCAATGACTGGGACTCTGACTTATTCATTTTTATTCCAACAGGGGGATTATTCTTTTTTAAAGGCCTTTATCAAATCACTTACATGTATTTCTAGAAGTAAAGTAACCTAAATCTTCTACAGCTATCATAGTTTCCTAAGTATACGTTATATTAAGTAGCTTTTTAAACTTTTTCTTATAACCTTAAACAATTGGTTATTTTACTCAATGTCATGTTGGGTTAAGGTCTTTAGGAAGCAGTCTGCAGTAATTCCCACATCCTTTGCTTAGGTGGTGACAATGGCTCAGTACAATTAACCCCTTGAATATTGAAACTACAAATTTACATAGCAGAAGTGACAGCTTTATAAGATAACTCATCTTGCTAAAATTATAGTTTTTCTCTTTTTCACATGAATGCACCACCCTATGTAACCACAGTATCATTCATCTGCCATGTTCTGCACCCTACACAATTTTGTGCAAATTTCCTTCAGTTGTTTTCATGTCAGTTTCACATGTCACTGGGTTTACTTTCACGTGATAACAGGTATTTCATCATGGATTTGCCCTTCAGAGACCCTAAGGTCATAAGTAAGACTTCTTTAATACATACTCCTTCACCTAATCTTGCCAAATGCCCCTTCCTCTGAATTTACCTTTTTCTGTTGATGACAGCATCATTCTTCTGAGATCTCTAGTAGCTTATGGCCACCTTTGTCTTCTTGGCTTCCCCTATCCAAACTAGTACGCAATGTCTTTCACATTTTTTTTTGGGTCAATTTTATTTAAAAAAATTCATCTGACTTCTCGTCTATCCCCAATTAATTCGAACAACAACAAAGAGAGACTGAACTGCTTGAAACAATGCTTGCCCATTATTTCCTTGCCCTAAGGGCTTCAAAAACTCTTCTCTTCAACATGAGCCCAACCTCTTGAGTGGATTATATAAACAAATGGCCTTTATCCTTCATCCTACCTTTATCTTCCTTGTGCCTCCCAGTTTAACACCCCTATTTAGTGCTGCATGAGCTGGACTCATCCACTCCACTTTTGTTCTCTTGCTCATGGAATGTTTCTCTACTGGAATTCTCTCTCTTGATCTCATTGCCTTAATAACCCTACTCATCCTTCATCTCCCTCCTTCATTAAGCAAGACATTTCTAGTCTATAGAACTTTTTCCCTTCTTTAAATTCTAACACTTGCTAAATATTTAACAACTATGCTATAACATTCTTCTTTTTCATTGTCATTTATCATCATTTAAATTGTCTCCCTCATCATACATTTATTTACCACTGGATTGTCTTATAACTGTATCCCCAGTAAGTTTTCCAGAATACTGAATACTCATGATAACGTTCACACAGAACTGGTTCCACACATACCGTACTGGGTGGTTAGTGCCAGGCAAGAAGCCACCAGCCACTATCATTGTCACAGGCTTCTGCCAGGGACTTCCTTACACTTAATTCTCCTTGCTTTATTTCATGAGACACTCCCTCCTAGACTATGCAAATGCCCAGAAGGTAGCCGGTCTCTGAACTGAACTGACCAGCACCCTAGGTGGGGCCTGATAGTAGAACTCAGTTCACCAAAGTCAGATAAGGAAATGTTAACAATAGTTCAGGAACTTAGAGAAACATCTGGGCAATAGAAATGGGCCACTGCAGTGCACAGAGCTTTGACCCTGAGCCAGATTTCTGCTGCAGCCAC
The DNA here is from genome assembly GCF_951394435.1 of Stenella coeruleoalba. Classification (NCBI taxonomy): domain Eukaryota; kingdom Metazoa; phylum Chordata; class Mammalia; order Artiodactyla; family Delphinidae; genus Stenella; species Stenella coeruleoalba. The sequence goes on along the minus strand of NC_137167.1, from coordinate 34,839,357 downwards.
AGAATCTTTACGGATTCATGATGGGAAGTTGTAAGCGACACAGTAGCTTCCTAAGGAGCCTCAACCCCTGATGCCCACGGGAATCATATTTTTACAATACGGAAGCCTGGGTCTCACTCCCGGAAAAGTAAGTCATGAACCGGATGGGGTAGGGAAGAGGAATGGGGCAGGGCTTGGTATGAATATTTTAAAAAATACTTCTAGTTAGCTCAAATTTTTTATTCAGGAATGAGACCCGCTGGGAGAGAAGGTCAATGGGAGCACTTAGCCGAAGCAAAGGCTACGGGAAATGGGGAAGCAAGAGCGGCTTCTGGTAAATACACTCCCTTCATCAACATGATCTCAGAGTATAAAGCCCCAGGTTACAGAAACCAGGTAGAAGAGCATTACTACCTACACACCAGACATTTATCACCATGAGGGTAGAGACCGCGCCTTCTTGTTCTCTCCACTGTAGTTTTAGTAACCAGCATATTGTCTGGTTCCTGGTAGATGCTGGATTCCAACCCTGCAATGGCGCTTGACCTTCAGGTTGACTAATCCTAACTGAAATCTGCTATGCACTGTTGATAAACGCACTGGGTTACTACTGCATTTAAGCCCGCAGGTAATCATTTCAGACAATGTGGAGAAAGTGGAAAGAGCACAGACTCTTAGAGTTCAGGATTCATATCACACTTTTGTCTCTTACTAACCAGGTGACGCTGAACAACTTATTCAACCTCTCTGACTCTGTTTTCTGATTTGTAAAATCAAATCATAGCATCACTTTTGCAGAGCTCTGTTAGGAGGCTTCAAGATGAGCATGTACGGTGCTTAGAGCAGCACGTGGTGATCAGCAAACCATAACTAGTATTATCATCAACAAATGGCATTTCGTCCAGCAGAGCTGGACGTGGTGGTTTCATTTGTATCAGGCAAGAGGCTGACGAGGATCGGATGCTAACAATAAATTTATTTATAATTTACAAATAAAATTGTAAGGTATTTAAAGTGTACATCGTGATGACTTGCTAATACCTATGCATTGTGAAAAATTCCCTCCCGACCTAGTTAATTAACATATATCACCTCACATATTTATCTCCCTCTGTGTCTCTCTCTCTATGTCTCTCTCTCTCTGTGTGTGTGTCTCTCTCTCTCTCTCTCTCTCTCTCTCTCTCTCTCTCTCTCTCTCTCTCTCTCTCTCGTGTGTGTGTGTGTGTGTGTGTGTGTGTGTGTGTGTGTGTGTGTGTGAAGGAATGAAAGATTTTCGTATGTTGGAGTACAAATATTATCTCCCCCTCACTGCTCATAATATTGATGCAAACATTCTAAATAAGGAATAAGGCAGTCATATGTGATATGCAGAGAACTTAGAAAGGTACCTAACCTAGAAGATTCCTCAGGAGACAGAAAACATTACACGATTCTGTTTGAAAAACTGCAATCAGGCGGTTTACAAAAGTGTAGTCATGTTCAAATTTTGGAGGCTTTATAAGTGACCTGAATGCCATAAAAAGGAGAATAAGGACTTAAGTACAAGTCTTAAGAATTTTCTTTCCCTCCCGTAGTAAGTCTTAGCTAGTAAAGCAAACGTCTGTTGTAATTTTTAAAGGTAATTTTAAGAAGTGGCAACATCTACTCTTTGGGCTAAGACGACACCTTAAAGGTAGCAAAGTGTTTCCAGGTACCTTGGACGTGACACATTTTTCAACACTTAAGCATAATTTCTGGATTTAATGTCATCATTCAAATTTACATAAAAGTATGCACACAGCACCTGCTCCTAAGACGTGGTATTTCAGGGAGCAGCTGGAAACCAGTCATCTCGGGGCCACGCAGTTGACGACTGGACTGCTAGGGTCCATTTTACACATCAGTTAGTGACGACCTGGTTAACGATATGCTCACACAGAGGACACCCGGCCTTCCCCCGTGCAGGTGCTTAGCTGAAATGACGAGGAAGTAGGGGAAGCCAGAGAGAGGAGTGGATCTGATCTCTGGGGAAACGGGCTTTCTAACGTCACTCTCCTGGGGAGCTTTTCTCTGTACACATTTATGAGGACTTATTAGAGTTAGAGCAGGCAGAATATACTATATCGGGAGGTAGCCACTAAAAGTAAGAGACGGGGAGGCTGGCCATTTTGGCCCCAACAATGAAAGTAGCTTGGAGAGAATGAATACAGCAAAGGAGGCCCCCTAGATGGCAGGCTGAGGTCGACAGTGAAACGTGCACACCACCACACCTCTCACAGCCAGAGATTCGGGCAAAGAAACCCAAACAGGTAAATACCAGTAAAGGAGTGGTTCAAGTATGCTATCTCTGAGTGGTAGACATGATTTTATTTTCACAAAACTAAATTATTGTGTTTTCATACAGTATACAAAACAATGCATGAAAAGCTTCACAATAGTTATAAGTAAAAAATATATACAGAATTATCCTATTAAATAGGCATATAACTTAAAAAGTCATAAAAATATGTATGTGGACATGTATAAATTTGTATAGGAATGCGCAAACGTATGCATGTACTACTGTAAGCAAATAACAAGAAAAAGAATATCAAAAATATTTTCTTTTAGCTAATAGAATTACGGGTGCCTCTCCTTTCATTTTTCTCTCTGATAAACAGCTAAGTGCAAGGGCAGGGAAATTAGGTAGACATAGGTTCAAATTCCATCTTCAGAACTTTCTAGCTGTGCGACTTTGGGAAAAACACCAAAGCTTACTGAATCTCATCTTTTTCCCCATGTATAAAATGAGGAAAAACAACCTTTGCAGACAAAAGGATTATTGGAAAGTGATTTAAGATCATGTTTGTAAAGTGCTTTCACAGAGTCTGGCAGACTGTTCAATGCTAATTGGTATCATCACTCATCTTACAGAAAATCTGAATTGTAATTAGAAATTTTTAAAAGTCTGTTAAAAATTAAATACATGATAGCGTGAACAACGGAATAAGAATGCAGTGTGGGAAGGGACCCAGTGTGGTATCTCGAGCGTTTGACCAGGCAGATTTTGGAGAAGGAAAGGGGAGGTTACAGTGACCACTGGCCAGAGGACAGAGGTGACAGAAGCAAACAACTTCACGGCAATTTTTACCCTTAAAATTTGATCAGGTTGTGAGTGGACGTCAAGTGTCAGGGAGAAAGGAAAGACGAAATAAAAAAGCGGGGGAAAGACCAAGACGTTTAGATATAAAACCAGGACCTGAGCTACTCCTGGGGCAGAAAGACACAAAGGCCTTCTTGATGAGCAATCGGCACTAGCTGACACAACACTGTATGGGGTAACAAATCCCTGTATAATTTATCTCAATTTATCCCAGTCCGGTTGGTTATTCCATGATAATTCATTTGTTCCCAGAGTCTTCAGATCAAGAGGCCCTTTCAGGCGCAGTACAGAGCGCACAGCCCTGAATCCCCGTCACCGCGCTGCACCACTACAGGTAATGCACAGGCAGAGCCTGTGCAGAGGTGTTTTAAATTCACAGCCCAGGCAGAGGTGTTTTACCAACGGCTCCCTGACTCCACTACGCTAGAACAGGATGGACTACAAAAGTGTTGCCCTCGTGAGGAAGATTCTAGACTATTTTTTCTCATCTCTGCTTAGCAGGTAGGGTTGCCTCCCAGAATCTATACTATGGACAAGGAATGTCACCCGCCATTTCAGTAAACAAAGGATGGTGTGACCATAAAGTCATCAGCCACGGCAGCCGCCCCCAGGGGTGCACCCTCAGGAGAATTCAGGATGGAGAAAACCAGGATCCTGGCCCTAGAGAGTTAAGGTGGATATCAAAGCAATGATTTCAACAAGCCCGGACTCTTGCAACTTCCCATACATAGAAAAACACTAAAATCGTTAACTTAAGATGTCTGGTTTTTTGTGATTAGCAGTAATCTTTTGATGTTAGACTACATTTTCTTCCCCAGCAAAAAATTCCTATATATCCTGGTCCCTCACTTATCTCTTTGGAACAGTTCCTCAGAGCTGCCAGAGAGGCTGCCTTCCTGGGCTACGGTCCTCAGCAAAGCCACCAAAGAAAACATAATTCTCAACTTTTAGGCTGTGCTTTTTTTTTTCTTTTTTCAGTTGACAACATCCAGGGTGGAATGTTTCAGTTACATGAAGACCTAAAAGTGGTGAAGTAATACACCTGAAATGAATGATCTATGCACCTGGACTACAAATCTTCTGAAACCTCCTTAACTAAAAGCAGCTCCCTGTGAAGTTTTAACATCAAAGATTAAGTTGTGACTGCTCAGATATTTATAAATTATTTTTCCTAGGGGAGTTTCCTTTCATAGATGTTCAGGAGATAGGTATGGCTCTGTTAGAGTGAATACAGAAACAGCACGTTAAGTCAAGGTTATGAAACGAACGCACTCTTTAACCTCCAAGCAGTATGTTAGAGGGCCTGCACATTTTTCTTGGAACGTTAGTTAAATAAATAGGACCTTTGGTGAGGCCTAGTCAACTATCAGATATACACAGTAATTTTGCAACTACTCTTTCAGGATTTTTTTCTGTTTGGATGGTGGGAGGGGGACAGAAAAAAAAATAGAATTTAACAAAAGGATACGTTGATGCAGAAATTAGAGTCTCACAGAACAATCTAGAAAGTGCTCTGAACCCACGTTTACTTTTATTACCATAAACCGGTAACAGAGCACCTAAATTCTTTGTTCCTCCATTCACGCTGTTTTCATACACCTTCAGTGAAACTGCCCGTAAGTGTGACAGCAAAGCGTATTTTATTAGTGACTTGTACGAGCTAGAATATGGCTGAACCCACTCCCTTTTATTTTAGCCTTTCGCTCAATTCCTTAACAGTTCACTCAATCATCCATGTGTTCAATAAACATGAAGAAGGCCCACCACGTGCTGGGCACTGACTAAGCAAAAAGACACAGGGATGAGAAACAGAGGCTTTCATCTCAAGGTTTTTGTGTAGATCGAGGATAAAGACAGAGCAAGAGTTGAGACATATGATTTGAAAGCACTGCCTCAGACTCAGGAATACTCAGGATTCTCTGCAACCTGTAGGACGATGGGGTGAAGGTGGGTGATGGCAGGAGACGCCTCCTGAATGAGAATTTGGGGAGTTAAGTCTTCTTACAGATTAAGTGGAATCAATTCTGGGTTAAGATGGAGAATTAACCAAATGCACTTACGACTGAAGTTAAGTCAAAAGTTGCCATTTTGTTTGCTTGTTTTATTCATAAACTCACATAAATAGGGATAATTGGCAATTGACTTAGCAGACCTGGAAGACTTGACCTCACGCCAGCAGCAGAGGAAGCTGTGATGTCACCTAATTTGTATCAGAGAATCACTGAAAGACACAGGTAATGGCTGCACCAGCTACCCTTGGAGTTGCTACGGGGAGAACTGGTTGAAAGCTGCTTAAGGAGCAATTAGACCTGCAGTTCCTCTCCCATAACTAGGCAACTATGCCTCATTCCTCCCCATAAGATTAGATGTTTAATCTTTGCAGATGGCAAAACAGAAGGAGTCTAGACTGGGGACACCAGGACGACTGAAGATCACACTTTGGAAGTAAATGTCTACATGCTGAATGTTGAGATTCCAGTCTTTTTAAATCCCTTGGCTCATAGACTGCTCTCATCCAGACATCAAACTGGAAAAATCCTTCTCTAAGAAAAATCCTTCTCTAAGAAATCTGGCCAGCCCTAGAGAAAAAATACTGACTTTGGGGACTCTGCAATGGAACTGTCCAGACAGGTCAGTCTACGGTAGGAACTACAGCCGACCCAGCAAAGTGAACAGGACTTTCATACAGTTCTGTCTTTCAATACTTTTAGATATAAGTTCCTAGCAAAGGGTTTCCAGATTTTGAAGAAAACATATGACATGAAAGACAAAGACCAAAACAAAAAAGCAAGCATATTGGAAGAAGCAGAAATCCTGCAAGGAAAAGAGAAAAACGAGATTCATCAATTGTCATTAGCCCATATGATGCTGAGCATCCTTTACCCATTTTTAAATTGAGTTGTTTCTTTCACTGCTGTTAAGTGTTAAGAGCTCTTATTATTATTTTTTGGTATGTTTTCGATGCCAGTCTTACATCAGATATGTGTTTTGCAAATACTTTACCCAGTCTGTGGCTTGTCTTTTTATTCTCTTAGTTCTTTCACAGAGTAGAAGATTCTAATTAAGAATTTTTAAAATGTAGGATAATTATTAATTTGCAAGGAAAACCAAATTTGTAAGAAAAGGAAAAAAAGTCATCATAGTACAGCTCTGTCAATGGTGTGTATGCAGCCTAACGAATGCCAACGATGAAGATTTATTTAATCAAGATTATCACGTATATTAGGAGAAATGGGAGACAGAAATGGCTGTGGATCTGTGTGGTACTGTGCCAGTGAAGAAAGTGAAGTCATCCTTCTTCCATTTTTGGAAATGCAGAGACAATGACAAAAATCCATTCATCAAGAAACAACAATATCATATGATTAGGAGGCAAATTCCACAAGAATCCACTGCAAAAGTTGCAGATGGTTGCCTGCCCTTAGGGAATGGGGTATAGGGAAAGTGGCAGACTAGAGAATTGAAATAAACACAATAAGAAGACAGCAAAAAAAAGGGAAAGAACATGTTTTTAAACATATTTTTAGACAGTAACAGACCTTATAGAACCATTTTCTTCTTTATATGCATGTAGAATACGTACCAGACATAAACCTAAATGTTAAAAATAAAGATGGATACCTGTTATCCAAAGAGAGAGGAGGGAGGAAAGGATGGTGTTCCTCGCAGGCTGAGTTGCACATGAACAAATATGGAGATAAAACAGGTCTATTGTTTGAAATTTGCGCACATAGTTCGGGGAAGAAGGATGCCTTGTCTCAGTTTGGGTTTTTCCAGAAGCAAACCCTGAGGCAAGGCTTTGAGTCTAAACGGTTTACTTGGGAAATGGTGGGAAGACTGGTAAAGATGTGGGGTTACGATACACACGTGTGAATGAACCTGGACAATAAACAGGCCCTATTAAATCAGATACAGTGGATGGTGACAGCTTAATTATGTGTCGGGGGTGGGAATTCTGGGAAACGCTTCAAAACTCTGCAAGATGTGCTGACAGATCAAAGGGACGGGGCCAGGCGCTGACAAGGTCTGCTACGACATGTGTGGGTGTGTGGCTGGGGCACGAAGGGTAGTCGTCATGGCTGATGACTCCACACGAGAAGGCTGGCTCCATGTTTCTGTGAATCTATACCCTTGAAGACACCAGTCAAACCATACACTGTTATTTGAAATAGGCGGCTGTACAATTTTCAATCACTTATCATTGGAGCCATAATAGTTACCTTTTAAGTATTTTAGTGCATGCCCACTGGGGGAGTCAAATCTATCTTGGATGTAAACAATAGCCAATAGTTCCTTGTAAAAGCCTATGAGCACCGACATTAAAACCATACTCCATGGCTAATTATAAACTGCAGTTACATTTCCTCATACATTTAAAAAGTTTGGTTAAATACTATTTCCTAGCAAGCATTCCAAGAAGTTGCTTCTGTAAAACCACGATGGCAATGACCTCAGGATGACATCCTCTAGGAAATCAAGTAAAACAAAGATCTGGACTCTCAGAAGAGTTATTTCATATGACAAGATTATCCTGGTCTCTTTATCATTTTGCCCCTTAAAGAGAGGACGTTATCAGAGAGCTCATGTGCTGTTATACCCGTATTACTTCAATGTCACTACAGGGTTGCTGAGATGACATATTTATTAGACTTTTCAGACAGCTACCAATCAGTTAGCATAGGTTCCAAGTTAAAAAAGAAAAGTAACTAATCATCACAAGAACACAGGCGAAGGGAGATCTTACAATCGAAAATACAAGTTATCACTCTCTTAACATAGTGATCGATCCTGTCATCACTGACAGTGAAACAAACTCTTTGAGGCAACATGAAATATACAGCCCTACCTAGGAAGTATTCAAAATGTTTAAGTTGTATCTAATCAAACCTGTGAGCCTAACTTCAAGTTTATAGAATAGAAGGGACCAGAGAAGTAAAACACACTGAGAAGAAACCAAAAGGCAAATCCAGAAAGTGGGACATTCTACAGGACAACAGTGGATCCAATGTCTTAAACGTGTCAATGTCATGAACAAAGGACAAGAAAACAAGGTGGGAGAGGCAGAGGACCAGTCTAGACCGAAAGAGACATAACAGCAACATGCAGTGCCTGGACACTGGATCGTCCATAAGGGATACTTAGGTACGATTAGGAAGTCATGAACGTGGGCTGTCAGTTGATACAAAGGGCTCCTTGTTAATTTCATGAGCTACGATAATGGACTTGTGATGCTATTATACGACCAAGTATTTCAGAGTAAAATGTCACGATGCCTGTAATCTACACTAAAATGTTTCAGGAAAACAAACAATAGGGATTAAATCTAGTTTATGAGGTATATGGTGTTCATTATCCTAACCCAACTAATTTTCTGTATCTTTTAAAGTTAAAAAAAAAAAGAATGACACGGGCCCAGAAAAACTTGGTGGAACTGTTTTTTAAGTCTAAAAACTAGAAGGATACTTAGGATATTTCGTATGTAGAGCAACTGAGGCCCACAAAACTGAAATGATTTGCCTGAAGTGACAAAGCAAGCTATTTGCAGAAACAATAGCAATCTGAATATATGTCCTTTTCTCCTGATGACCAATAATATTTCCTTGAAAACAAGATTCATACCTAATTAATTTCTGTCATCTTTTCAGTGCCCAGCATACATCCACTGGATTTACAATACATCAGTAGTTTGCTTATAGAGTAATTTTACCTACTTTCCAAATCATTTTACATAGAAAATATTCGGTTTCCATCAGTGTAGAGAAATAAGATCACATAACTTTCAAAGCAAACACTGTAGTTGGCCAAAGTTATTTAGCAGTTCATAGCTGAAAATAGAGCAGTGAACAGTAGCTCCAAACACTAGTAAAAAATTGACTACATGATTTATTGGGTTTTTTTTTTTTGTTTCTTTGTTTAAATTCATGTACATATTACCTTTTCCATCTACTCTTTAGCTTAAAAATACCAACATGTGAGTCTGACGATACGAAGCTGCCAACCCAAACAAAGAGGCTAAACTTCAAGTGTGATTCTTTGGAGGGAAGGTCAACATTCTCATCAATTAATCCTCATTTTTCATAGTAAAAAAATGCGGGCCAGCTGCTGAGTCAGGGACTTGGACGAACACTGCTGCCTATTTTGTAAAATCAGCTCTAACACATTTGTGCACGGAAAGAGTAGCTGATTTTGCAAGATGTTGACGTATACAAGCTACATGTGGTTCAGTGTATTTCCCACTGTATTGTTATTTTCAACCAAGAAAACAGGTTAGGCATTTGTACCATCCCTCCTTGACTACTGTTTTCTTTATGCCGGTTATTGCCCTAAACATATAGCATTTGATATTTACAATGAAAAAAAGGGGGGGGGACTATTTATCTTCAAGATATGTTATATCTTCTTAAAGTCTTAGTGATAAAGAAAAATAAAATTGTTCCAGGGATTATAGTTTTCATTTTACAAAGCAAATATGAGATGGCTGTAAACAAGATACTTTCTACCTATTGATTCCTTTGAAGTATGCCACACTGTCAAGAGGGATCACTGCAAGATAATACCATGTATAGTGTCCCTAATGGGATGTTAGAAAATTAGTTTTTAGTTTTCTAGGAAATTCCATACCCTAAAAGGAAAAAGAAAGAAACGTAACATTAGACTCTCTTTTATTAAAAATGGGAATATAATTTTATCACATTTATCATTGTAATTTCTCCTTTTGAAAAATTTCCTCTGTTCTGTAAAATGCAATCAGAGTCCTTTGTTAAATATTTAGATACTTTAAATTTAGCTTTTCAGACATCCATACTTAATATTTAGACATCTTTTCAATAAGTATGTTATTAAAATGGCTTATTTTTTAGAAAATAGAGGTGATAAAGTTGGAGGCAAGTTTTTGAAAATTCTGATATCATACAGTAGAATAATTTTATAGAGATATATGTCACTACATAAAAATTAAAATATAATACTCCAAAACAAAGAATTTTAAGCTCACCAGATAAAGGGGAGGAATGAATAGATGCATTTAATGTATAAATATGAATACTGGATAAAAACACAAAGCAAAATTTTCACAAAACAAAATAGTAGTACTGAGAACAAAAGTTCAAAAAGATGGTTACTACAGGATATGAAAGCACTCAAAACATCTTAAGTATATTCTCTATAAGTGGCAAAACCAAGAACAATATTTTTTTATGTACAATTTAAATGTTTTAACTGATGGAAAAAAATGTTCAAATTGATCACGGTCTTGTACTTTTTTCAGTTATTGATAATTGATAGAAAATAAGAATTAATATAATAATAAGAAGAAAATATGAAAATCCTCAGGCTGAATCAGAGAATACTCTATTAAAGACCATCCCCACACTTGGAAGAGCCTCATCTTTGCAAAGCTTAGTGCGATATGCCTGGAAGGAACCAAGGTACTGATTGACATATCAGATCTATTGATAGTCTTTGGATTTTAGATAGAACATTCTTGATAAGGTAGAAATGTTTGTATCATATTTAAAAACACATGTATAAAGGTTTATATTTATGTCTATACAGTGGATTTTCCAAATGTGTTTGTTTAATCTAATGTTCTTTCAGGCAACATATTTCCTAAGAAGTCTTGATGTCTATATGTTGTCCATCAGGGCACATTTTTGACACATTTTCAATTTTTACACATGCCCTTTGATGATGTCATGGAAATCAAGCAAAGAAACTAAGATGGACACACTTGTTTTTTAGATGAAGCCCTTTCATTTTTAATTACTTCCTAGAAAGCTCTTAGGAACACTTTCATCTATCCAGATATGCAATAGCCACTTTGCTTGCTACGAGGACATATGTTCAGCGAAAAAGGAAGCATCAATATAAACTTTATTCTTCAAAGAGGCTGGACTATTTCACCTCTTCCCTGAAGTCTTCCCTAGCATGACAGCCCAACCTGATTTCTTCTTTTACTAAGTTTCCCTTTTCTTCTCTTTATTCAAATATTTAGACACTTGGCCTTTATTTTGTTTTAACATCATTGCTAATAGGACATTTAGACATTGTCCAAGTTCAACTTCAATCCAACATCGTCCAAGTCCAATGAAGATTCTACTGAGACCAAGAGAATTTACATTACTTACAGAATCAACAGTAGAGCCAGAACTAGCAACCTCTATCTTCTGACTCCTATTGTTTTAAAATTTTATACTACTTCACAGACAGTCTAAGATTTTCTATGTTGCTATTAAACGTTTCCTACATCTATCATTTTTCTCTTCTGACCAGACCACCAGTTACTTGAGAGCAGAAGCCATGTTTTATAATTCCTTCGAATCATATACAGTGACTATGACAGGTTTAATTGAAGTAAGTTGAATGAACTAAAACATCTCCATACTGTAAGGTAAATATACTGTATTATATCCATATCAGGGAAGATATTCTCTCATGAGTCACACCCTGAAGTTTCTAATTTTTTCTCCATTATTCTAGAGTAGTGGCAAAAATTCTCCAATTCTTACACAAACATTTATTCAACATAACTCAAAACTGGACATTAGTAACTATAAATATAACTATTGTCAGATGTTGGGAATCAGAATTTAGATGCTGTCCTGGAAATAAATATCACATTGAGGACTACAAAATACTAAGAGTTCTTTAAGCAAGAAAATGGAGTTAACTCTCAAAAGGGTGGTTCTAGGATTCCACTGTTTCCTGGAACAGTTACATCTTTTCCCAACTAACCGTGGAACTGAGGCTTTTTCTTTCTGTTTCAGACGCCGACAATCGGCTTCTTATTACGCATCTCCATCCGCTCCTTTTAGGATGCTTTTACCTTTTTCAAAATCAACTGAAAAACCCCATTGCTTTGGTTTGCGTTCCTGAGACTGAAACAAAGGGAATTACCAAGTCTGAATGCCAGTCTAGAGGCTCTGCTTTTCTTTGTGTTATTATATCTTGTTTAAAATTACAACAGAAATACAGCTCAGGAGGCTCTTTCTCCTTCTAATGGACATAGAAATTATTGTTGGCATTACCTTATGATCACAAATGCTGAATTTTGACTCCTCCAGGCCCAACCACAAATGTGTCACCCCCGCCCCCCCGGAAACAAGATGTATTTTTACTCTAAAAAATGTAAATGTGGTCATTCGCTTACCATATAAAATAACACCCAAAATAAGAAGTCTGAAAACAATCCACTCCCACAACTGTCCTGTGTTTGCCAGAACATTTAGACACTGCTAGGGCTTCCTTTCTTCTTTTGATTCCGTTTAATGAAAAAAGACAAGAGATTAGAAGCCTCAGAGGACTGGATTTTCTTTTTTCTCTTATTTAGGAGAAGGACCCAAAGCTGACAAGTTCGAAAGCTGACGATATGGACCCCAATTCATTCCGAATAAATTGACCAACCTAAAGGCAGAGGGAGTCTCCCCTGCAGTCTGGGGACTGATCTTGGCTCACGCTGGGGAAAAGTCTTAGGCTGCTCTAAGCATAGGGCTGGAACTCACCCATGTTAGTATTCGCAGTTACTTTACAGCAATGTTCTATGTCGCCTTCAAGCTTGAAGATGAATGAATCATTGTGCTTGTTTTCTGTTTAGGAGGCAAATCCAGATGTCTGGAGACTAGGCTGGAAAAGTTATTTTTGTTGTTGTTATTTGTTAGGTGGCAAAGAAATGAGCACTGCAGCATCATTTTCCAGCAACTAAAATAATGTCCTCACATATTCATGTTAAATACTGTGGGCAATAAATATATACTTTGAAGGGAGAGGGAGAGGGCTCAACATGTGTGTTCTTTTGTCCTTCAGCAAATCTTAAGGAGTTTTCTTACAAAGGAGAATAAATGTTTGGTAGCGCTTTGTGCAGACTTAAACATATGGTCGGAGTCCATGTGTGCGTGCACATTTCCATGTCATCTTTACAGATAAATGTACGGGGCTGGCTGGAGACAGGTGCAAACAGTGTGGTAGCATCTGGCCTCCTGCTCTGGCTCCAATCATATAGGTAGCTTTACTTTAGCAAAGCAAATTAGTAAAGGATCACAGGTCTGATGCTCGAAGAAACCAGACAAAACCTAGAGGAAACTAGAAAAAAAAAAAAAAGAGAGAGAAAGTCGCACTGAAATGTTGGCCGGTGTAAGGCGTGCGCGGGGTTCCCAGATTCCTCTTGCTCTGCCACTGTTCTCTCTGTCTATCCGTCCAAGGGAAGACGCGCACTTTCCCGTTCTCTGTGATGTGTTTTGTTTTCCTGATTCCTCGGGCAGCTTCTGTCTGTGTCAAAAGGCAAATAGTACGTGTCCGCAGGGCAGTCTTAGCACTGATGGGCGTTTCTTTCAATTTCTGTCCAAATGTTAGTGCTAATGACTTTATGATTCCTCTGACTTTCCAATGAATAGTGAAGTACTCACTGCCTATCAACAAAGTGTCAAGTGCAACTTGAGATGCTGTGGTCTGGGTGCCCTGCATCTTTGGGTTTTGCAGAGCAAGAATCATGCCTACTGTACAGAAGGATAGATGAGGGGACACAATTTTGATGTAGGGAAAAGCTGTTCTAAATTGTTTCCCTTTTTAAATGAAGGTTTTAGACGAAATGAGGAACGCAGGGGAGAAGTTTTAGAATTAGGTTTCCAGAAGGGTCATAGGACTTAGCACCTTACGTGTAGAAATTCCATGGGGATCTGCTCAAACCTCTGGGACAGAAAGCCAGACTGATCACAGTGACTGATAACACCATAGTTGTGGCCATAAAACATGAAGAAGTAGAATCAAAGGACATTTATTGTTCCCTACTGTGATTTTTTAGGATGAAGACTTGGACAATTTTGTTGGTTTGAAGGAACTAAGGAGAAAGGAAAGGATGAAAGAAATGCTGGAGCATACAGAGCTGTAAATGTAATTTCCTATGACAAAGAGAAACAGCATGGCTTTCATCACTGAGGACAAGACCCGGCTGAGCACTTCCGTCATGAAGGACAGTTCAGACAGCCCGTTCAGATGGAGATCAAGGCGAGAGGAAAATGGGGTAGCACCCAGAACCAGCGCTCCACCGAGGACTCAACCTCGCCTGGAACTGACCGTCGACCTTGACGGAAGCTCTCTGAGCAACAGCTGTTAACGATGGTTGAGTGGATGCTGTGTAAGGGCCTTTCGGCTCTAAAATGACCCAAGTTTATGAATTCAGAAGTCAGTGAACTGACTTTGATTGCTCCTGCCTACTAGAGGGAATTCACCGAGAAAAAGGAAGAGAATATTTCACACTCAAAACAACCTTTCACTTAAAAAACCTTGTGTAAGAGACCCACAACATCTAAGTCATTTCCAAAGAACTCTAAATGTTAAGAAGGTAAACAAAGTAATCATTAAATTAACCACGTCATTATGATTAACACAATTGATTTTAAATAGAAAAAAAAAACCCACATGAGTTGGATACATCCAAGTTTGAATTCTGACCCCACTATAACCTTGGACAAGCTATTTAAGCTCCCTGCTCCCAATTCATCCATCTACAAAGAAACACCAATAACATCTGCTTTGCAGGAATTGTTCAAAGATTAAGTAAAACGGCACCTCTAAAGCGGCTAGCCGAGTGGCAAGGGCACTGATTCTTAATCAGTGACAAGCATTTTAATATTATATGTGTAATTTTTAAAAGTTAATTAAAATTGTACATTTATATACCATGTAAGTAACTTGGGGCATTTTTGAAATTATATTCTATATTTCATCACATCTAAGTTATTGTTGATTATAATATTCATTCTTTCATCACTGGGAAAGAGAAAAATAAGCGTTAACTAAATCAGACACAGTACTAAGATGCCATCATTCGTAAGATGAGTCCAAATTTCAAAAATGTTAAAATTTGAGAAACAGGCATCTTAGAATAGTGGCGTAGAGTAATTCCAGAGGTTTTCTGTATTATCTGGTTTCCTAGGGAGTGGAGGCTTTGTCTTTATTATGTTTTTATTGTCCTCCTATCAATGCCTGCTGAATATTTTTAGGGGGTCAATAAATAGTTTTTAATGATACTAGTTGTTGCAATTACATTTTCAGCTTGATGGAAGGAAAACAGTCTTGTAATACGCCAAGTTATTCGTTGTGTTTCAAAGTTATCCTTACCTCCTTACCTATATCTCCCAATGCTAGAAATAAAAACCCGAAATTAAGACCTAATAATATGACAGGAATAACAGGATAATTCAGAGATAAGATGTTTGGTTAGCTGGAGTTACACTTCTTGAGTTTCATTCCTGTTGCCTTCTCACTTTGTGACCTGGACCAAAAGTCACTGGACATGTTGGGACTCAAGTGAGATGCAGATAAAACTGTCAGGAGAGGTGAATGTAAAAATAAAACTCTAAATTTGAAACATAATTAGAAGTAAACTACTCATTTTTCTACTTGCAGGCAAATACAAAAATGATCACTCGAGCCTGGATACAAAACACAAAGTTACCTCTAATTTGGGTTCAAATGTGAATTCTTTAGCCATGGTGAAGCTCTGCGTACGGATTACTATGTCATTGAAGCTTCATGTATAAATACAATTATCCTATGTGCTTTAATAATTTCAGAAGGATAAAGTCTCAGATGATCTTTTCAATATATCATGATGCATGATATTTTTAAAACTCTTGAAAAGGAGAAAAAATTGCCTGAGGAAGTAAGACAGAGTCAGTTTTCATATGGCCATGCTATTTCATGACCATCAGGCAGAAACTTTTCAGGTTTAATGCTTTATAATTCTCCCAGCTGAAGCTTGAAAACTTCAAAGCACTGCAGAACATTTCACATTTCTCTTCTGCCCATGAGAAAACCCTTTGCATTGAAACTTGCTTTCAACTGGAATCCTACGTTTGGTATTACACAACAGTGACATATTTTTATGGAGATTAAAATTACACGCCAAGAATGTAAAGTTGCCCAAGCAAAACCATTTCTACTATTAAAAATGCTCTCTCTACACTATGAAGAGCTACGACCTACTCTTGTCCATAAATAACGCTTACTACAATAAATTTAAAAACCGTTTATAAATCCCATATTTGCCTAAGAAATAGTCACGTTCTAACCACCTGCAATTCACAAGAGGAGCTGCTTAAGCGTAATTATGTTTCCTTTAACTAGTAAACAATAAATCTACTACTGACTGCAAAGACAGGACATCAGCGGGTATTACGAAGAAAATGACAGGAAAATCAATATGTAATTCCTGGGAAAAGGGCGTGCTCTTCTTTTCATTTGAAATCTACCAGTGGTAAGTCATGAATATAAAACTTGCCTCTGTAAACATAATTTGATTGCTGTAAAACTAGGAATCATCCTTGGTTATCTAATATTTCAAGAAACAGCGTATTAGCCCCTCTCAGAATCTGTGTGAAGCTGGCCCTCTTTGGCAACTAAAACAGCTCTTTGAACCACAGAACAGATGTAATGAAAATTGGTTCCATTAAATGCAGCTGGCAAATTACAAACTGAGAAATTAACGCACCACGACTCTAGGGGCTGAACCTAATCAAGGTGTGGTTGCCAGATGCTCATGTTTCCTCACCACCTCCCACAATACAAACATTTCTCTTTGTGGATTTGTTTACTATACTGCGAATGATTGATACAGGCAATGCAAATTATGAGATCATAATGACGACTGATCAACTAAAGCAATAACTGTATTGTATTCATGTGATAACATTTTTAAAGGACTAAAATCCGAATCACATAATTCTTACATACTCTTCTGGGCTTGGAAAATGCACTGGACTTCCAGAAGTACTCACTATCCTATGATAAACTGCCCCTGAATTCCAAAGGGAAGGGCAAGTTGATGCAATACTATCGGTAAACAGCATGAGCCTTGATTGATTGCAATTCAGTGTATTCCAACTTGGTGTGCTGCTGAAACCTCTGCTAGCAGGACCTGACAAAAGTCCATCTGGCGTCTGTTTTTGAGGTTCTCTTCCAGGTTCTGAGTAGTCCTCTCCAGTCATTAGCTAAACATTGTTGCAAAGAGCTACACTTGCAAGGATGCCCCTGTGAAGACTAAAGGGGAGGGATCTGGAAGCACATTTCCAAGTAATTCAGGCAAACCCCCTGGGATATATATGGCTCCCCACCCTCCTCAAAATAAAGAAGAAAGAAATATTGCCAGAGGCTCGGTTTTGTTAGATTTCCATCCTGTGGTAGGTACATAAGCAAAACATTCTGAAATGAAGATGGTTTGACTTTAGTGTAACTGAAAATACTTAGGTTGTGTTTAGCCATTTAATTTATGTAATTAGTTGACTGTTTTCAAAGAAAATTAGAGTTAGTCACTTAAAACATGTACTTTTATAATGCCTAATTCAATCCAGTGGTGGAGGGTAGAAGTGGTGACTCAAAAAGGATCAAAAGAAGACTGAATTATTGGCAAAGCTTTATGTCTTAAGTGGAGTGGCGGGTATATGAGTATCACCGCACCTTATTATTTTTTGCTGCATGAATATATTAAAATTTAAAAAAATATTTTAATGAGCTTATAGTCCAAAGTTTTATAGAGGAAGAGTATCGGGGGGAGTTAATCATCGAGTTTCTAATTTGTTCTCTCACTGCAGTTATTTTGCTTTTTCTGGAATTCATACAAAGAACAAAGATTTGCTGGGTTACAGGGTAAATGCTTCAGTGTTCTGTTTTTCTTTGCTAAAATACGTGGGGACACGTATTTTATTTACATTTACATTTACGTATTTATTACATAAAACATATGGGTGTTTTATTTACATAATTAAGGAGTCTATTTTCTTTATATCTTCATAATAAAAATTCATCTTATAAATATTTAATTGACAAGGGTGGACTGGACAAGTATTCTGATTTCAGAATTGCAACAATAAATAATGACCTAATTGCAAACGATGTACTCATGTTTTCTTCTTAAAGCTAAAATATATACAAGTGATCTTTTATTGCATGAATGAGTCCCTCTCCTATTCTTTTAAAGCAGTTGTTAGGCGAATAATAGATGACTACCTTTAATTCATATATACAAAGAAAAATACTACAGTAAAATTAATAAGCATATACATTTTAGGCATATGGTGTACACATTACACATTCTATAGTAACGAATTACAGTATGTAGGTTGGAGTGGCCTATTTACTTTTCTATCCAATAAAGTACTTTTCTAATTAGAGTACTGCATCATACAGAATTACACTACTTCCAGATAAAGGACTTTTGGTAAAGTGCACAGATATTGCAGTACGCATGTTACATACTTTATAGCTATTATAAGCATGCATCAATGACAGTTTTTTTTTTTTTTTTTTTTTTTGCGGTACGCGGGCCTCTCACTGTTGTGGCCTCTCCAGCTGCGGAGCACAGGCTCCGGAGCCGCAGGCTCAGCGGCCATGGCTCACAGGCTCCGGACGCGCAGGCCCAGCGGCCATGGCTCACGGGCCCAGCCGCTCCGCGGCATGTGGGATCTTCCCGGACCGGGGCACGAACCCGCGTCCCCTGCATCGGCAGGCGGACTCTCAACCACTGCGCCACCAAGGAAGCCCAATGACAATTTTCAGTTGTTTTATAGTCGCATTATTTCCACATATGGAGACATAGATACTAAATGCATACAACTACCCACATACGCCATATGCTTTTCAACATGTACATTCTACCATTAGCAACTTCTCCTCGGAATCAACGTGAAATTGTTTTCAGTGTACAGATATGTTATTTCCATAATTCTACAAAAGGTCAAGCAAGTTCCTACGTGAATAACAATCAGCTGACTGTGTACTGAAGGCTGTGAAAGAGGCGGTGGAAGTCTACGCACACCTAAGCACTCTTTCCTCCTTACAGGCATTCATTTGAGAAGTTTTTTAGAAGAGATTTTTGCGGTGTGTGGTAATTAACTGAAATAAATGAAGAATCTGCCTCACACCCAGACTAAATCTGCTTCAACAGCGCCCGTCCTCCGGCTCTGAATGTCAGCCAATTAGCGGAGAAGTTTTCCGTGGCTACTGCCCTAACCAGTTTCCCTGTCTGACAGCTCCATTTTCAAACTCAACCAGGGAGGTAAGACTCAACGGTTATTCCGTTTTTTCATTTTGTCCAGAAGTAAACTCAGCAGATAAAATGCTGAGTTTTTTCCAATGGCTGCTCACCCGAAAAACACAACACAATCCATGACCCTCTCCTCCAAAGTGAATGAATGAACAAATGAGGGTTCTGAGGTTCACTGATTGAATAAATGCCAGTGAACAGACTAATTTTCTCACTGGACACAGTACAGAGAATTTTATTTTTCTACTTTCCTATAATGAATTAAGAAACGGAGACAGGGAAATGCAAAATTAAAGATCTGCAGATTCTGATGTACTTAGTAGTTTCATGTAACCCACTCCAGAATATCCCCAAAAGTAAGGTAGAAATTCTCCTTTGGACTCTATAGAGCTGTAAATAAAACACATTTTTTTTTTAAACAGATAACATTTACCTTTTTCAGATTTTTATTTCTTAAAATCTGATGAAAATTTTGAATTACTGACATATTACCTGCTTTGAACAACCCAACTCACTAAATTTTTATTTTAAACTAATGCCTATACATTGAGGAATAGGGCATGTAGGATGTTACAGATAATGTAGGATGTTACAGATAATGACCACACAACAGTTCATACTGTTGGCAAAAGGCACAGTTAAAAATATTGCTGACTTGCTACCCTTATGTTACACAGGAATAGGTCAGTTCAGGGAATTAAAATAATAGTCAACAAACAAACAGTGAATTTTTCAAGATGCAATCTACTCGTATCTCATGTCCTTATACTGAGAGCAGCCCATTTGTGAATGCATCAGCCCATGTGCAAAATGAGAGGTGAGATGTTGCCACGTGGAGAAAGCAAACACGACTCAGAGCACAATGAAGTTAATGGGAAGTAAAATACATAACGTTTATTGGGCTTTAAAACGGTGAATTCCAAAATAATTAAGTTAATAAAAGAAGCTCACTCTTTTCTGAACTAAATTAAATGGCTCTAAAATTAATTTCATTGTTTTTTTAATTCACTGTTAACTCAATAAAACGAGCTTTTAAAATTAACTTCTTTGTTTTTGAACTCACTGCAGTAAAAGTCCATAAGTGAACTTTGGGGAAAAAAAGTCATGAGTTAAAAACTCGTTCCAGATTTAGTCAGTAGTCATCTGATATGTAGATAACAAAGGCACAAAGGAGATCTGGGAGATTTTGCTCAGAATATGTAGCCTAGCATTTTAAAGGGTCCATTTACCTACATTATATCTATTATATGGAAATGAGAAAATTCCTCTCTTCTCAGAAAGAGGGGCAAAGTATGACAAAGAGAAATCATTGATTTTAAATAATTATCTAAGAGATAAGGCATATAGAAAACTAAATTGAACTTTCTAACTCTGCTGATCTAAGATGTAAGGTGATAACATAATCTGAATATTCCTGAGCTTCTGCTCTTTAAGTCATCTAATTTATAAAAGTTTTCCTGTATCTTTAAAATGGCAAGTAAGTATTTTATAATCTCCAATTCAGCCTGATGTGTATATTAAAACAAAGGCCGAAGGAAAGGCATTTTGCGTGTATTTCACTGGCATATTTGGATAATAAAATCATGGAGAACAATTTCCCTCTTAAGTACTTAAATTTTAATATTGGAGCTCTCAATGCATATTTGGGGCCTATAATCATAATAAGATATCTTTCATATTTGTATTTTACTTTCCCTTCTTATTGCTACCAATTTACCCTAGACTATGATTAGCCCACGCTTGGATAATTATAACAACATCAGGGCTTCCCTGGGGGCGCAGTGGTTGGGAGTTCGCCTGCCGATGCAGGGGATGCGGGTTCGTGCCCCGGTCCGGGAAGATCCCACATGCCGCGGAGCGGCTGGACCCGTGAGCCATGGCTGCTGAGCATGCGCGTCCGGAGCCTGTGCTCCGCAACAGGAGAGGACATGGCAGTGAGAGGCCTGCATACTGCAAAAAAAAAAAATTATAACAACATCCTAGTTTATCTTCGCAACTCATCTTCCTTACTCTTTGGAAGTTTAGAAGATGCTGGTCCCTCTACCTGGAACATTTCCCCACCAACAATCCTACTCTTAGCACGTACCGTTCCTGACTCATTCCAACCTTCCAATTTCAAAACAAAGGTCACTATTTCCTCAAAGTCCTCTCTGACCCAATCTCCAAGGCTAGGTAGGTCCCACCCACAATATAGTGCCTATCACATCTCACTCTTACTACTGCTAGGCTCTGGTCCTTCATGATGGTGGAAAATGGGTGTTTTCTTGTTCACACGTGAATTTTCAGGGCTTCACAGAGTTCTTGGCATATAATTCGTACTCAGTAGCTATTTGTTGAATGAATAAATCCTTCACCAGTCAGCCTACTACTTATTAAATATTGCTTTCATCTTGATACCTTTTTAAGAAACGTCTCTCTGTAACTAGGCCATCAAATCTCAACTCCTTTGTTTCACGTCACGTATAATCTGGTTTATTTCCTCAGAGTTCTCACAGGGGCTTCTAAAACCTGACACCCCTTTCTCTGCCTGAGGTACTTGCCTCCCTTCTCAGCTCGAAATTCCCATTCTTCTGACATCTCCTCTAATTTTATGTCAATTAACATTGATATTTTCATTGTTCTACATATATTTGCCATCCAGTTTAGTCCTTGATTACCGTATTAATTTTGTTCCCTAAGTACACTGTAATTCTTTGGAAGCAGTAACTCCTTGGTGGCCCTTAGAAGATTATAGACTCATAAACCAGGAAACAAGATTATAGGACCATAACAGGTTGAACTAAATATATGACCTGCTTCAGACTCCTACTTAAAAAAAAAAAAAAGAATATTCATGAAGCTATGGAAAGTGAGTAAATCACATATTAAATCAGATCCCTAGTACGTGGTAAAGATGCCACGCACAGCTCCTCTTTTAAAGTATGTTCCTTCATGCCACTGAGTGATCAGTATAGACCTGTACAGATTCTCCAATTAAAGATATCTTTGATTTAAAACCCTAGGTAGGGCTTCCCTGGTGGCGCAGTGTTTGAGAGCCTGCCTGCCGATGCAGGGGACACGGTTCATGCCCCGGTCCGGGAAGATCCCACTTTCCGCGGAGTGGCTGGGCCCGTGAGCCATGGCTGCTAAGCCTGTGCGTCCGGAGCCTGTGCGTCCGGAGCCTGTGCTCTGCAACGGGAGAGGCCACAACAGTGAGAGGCCCACGTACCGCAAACAAACAAAGAAACAAACCCTATGTATTGGGCTTCCCTGGTGCTGCAGTGGTTAAGAATACGCCTGCCAATGCAGGGGACACGGGTTCGAGCCCTGGTCCGGGAAGATCCCACATGCCGCAGAGCAACTAAGCCCATGCGCCACAACTACTGGGCCTGCGCTCTAGAGCCCGTGAGCCACAACTACTGAGCCCACGAGCCGCAACTACTGAGGCCCACATGCCTAGAGCCTGTGCTCCGCAACAAGAGAAGCCACTGTAAGGAGAAGCCTGCGCACCGCAACGAAGACCCAATGCAGCCAAAAATAAATAAATAAAAATAAATAGATTTATTAAAAAAAAAACCCTATGTATTGTTTTTCCAGATACCCCCTCCTACTTTGTAGTCTTAGGCGAGCTACTATTTCTGATACTTAAAATAAGGGGATAGAATTCAGAATGTTTTTGTAAATCTTGAACAACTTTCTTGAACATCTATTTCCTATTACTTTCATATGAAATAAGCCTTTAAAGATGGACTAGCCAACAAATGACTCTTTAGAGCTACGTTAGAGGCTATTAATAGAAAGCATTTGGAATGATGAGACACTGAGGGCACCTCGGGGGGCTGGGGGCTTGAGGAAGACTTCAGCTGGAAGCTGCAGAGAGTTGTGGAGTCGTGTGTCCTGAGGGCCCCGGGGGTATCAGTTTCGGGAAAGCTGTCTCTGATACTCAGCTGGACCCCCTGACTGATAAAAAGTGCTACTGCCAAGCTTGTGGCCACGAGGCAGGGGGCCCATAATCTCTGGAATCATCACTATATTAAGAATGATTCTAGAAGTCAGAGTCACTGCTCAGGCAGTTCAAGGCGATAAAAGAGATTGGCCTCGGATGTGTCCTTTTGTGTAAAGTTTAGATAAGACTACAGAAGAGTGAAATAAGTCCTTTAACCTTCATCCCACACTGACCAGGCGGTTTCTACTAGGACTCCGCATCCTGACTGTGTATTTAGAAAACATTTTGTTACACCACCTCTGTGGATCTGACTCACAGTATATGTGGTTATACTTAGGCAGTGAACACGTTAGCCTCTATAATTGCTTTCAGTGAAGTCTGTGTATGATTTGACATTTTTCCCCAATTAATGTCAGTGTATTTTATAATTTACCAAGAAAGTTGCATAATATCAACTGCACAGACATTTGAACTATTTTGTAAACATTCATTTTTTGCTTAAGCTTTCTCATAATTCCACACTTATATATATATATATGTGTGTATGTGTGTGTATATATATATATATGTCATACTGGTAAATTTTTCTTCACTATATTTTTAAAAATTCTGGTCTCAAAGTTCTACATTTTCTAAATTATTAACTTTTTTACATTTGAAATAAGTCCATGTATTCCTGGCAAACATTTCTCCCTAATTCACATCAGACTCTCTATAGGAATCTTTCCTAATAACCTAGAGATGAGGACACATTCTCTCTTGATATAAAGCCAACACAAAGACAGTTCTCAATAGAATCCATATACATCAACCAAAAAAAAACCAAACTGGTTGACAGACAACTATCTTCCTTGCTTTTTTTGGTAGGATATCTCAGAGGAAGTAATAGTCAGAAAATCTGTGGGTATTTCATGAGAGTGAACAACATATTTATTATTAATACTTTCTCATCCACAACCTTCAAAATTGCAAAATTTCCATTTTAGTATAAAATCACACTAAAGTAAGATATTTGTCACTGCATAGATATGGTCAAGCACAGTGATATCTTCTTTAATACTATGCACCTACAAGATATTAGATCAGGTAATTAATATTGCCTTGAAGGTCAGTCACATCAGTGGTCATTGGAGATGTAAACTAAAAAGTCAGTCTAACATTTCTAAATTCAACATAAAGCTACCATCAGAAATGCAGGCCTTAACTGTGGGAAAAGGAAATGCCTGTCTTGTGTTTTTTTATGAGTCATTTTAAATCTTTAATGCTTCAAAAATTCATTACATCAATTACAGCGATAGGCTGTTCATTTCTTTTGTGTGGGATTGCACTGTGCTGTCATGAGAAGAATCTTTAGAGGGGTAGCTCAGGTTTCTTAGCCCCCAGACTCTAACATTAAAACACTTCATTTATTGTATTAAATTACCTGGTTTGGGCAAAATAAGCGGTGTGTGTAAAAGCACAGAAATATTTAGTGTAAAAATTTAGTGTAGGTCTAATTAATCTTTATATTTTCTTGCTCGGGATTTTCTAAGTCAGTGCAGTAATTTCCATGTAAACGTTTGTATCATATCATGGTTGTACTTTTCGCATGTTTCAGTTTACAGAGAGTGAATATATTTGGTGAATTCCTGGTAGGATATTTCTCTCAAATGGAATTTTTTTTTTTGGCTGCATTGGGTCTTCGTTGCTGGGCGTGGGCTTTCTCCAGTTGCGGTGAGCGGGGACTGCTCTT
This sequence comes from Stenella coeruleoalba, assembly GCF_951394435.1. NCBI lineage: Eukaryota > Metazoa > Chordata > Mammalia > Artiodactyla > Delphinidae > Stenella > Stenella coeruleoalba. The sequence continues at coordinate 34,814,564 of NC_137167.1, read as the reverse complement.
CGTTGCGGTGTGTGGGCTTCTCACTGCGGTGGCTTCTCCTGTTGCGGAGCATGGGCTCTAGGTGTGCGGGCTTCAGTAGTTGCGGCGTGTGGGCTCAGTAGTCGTGGCTCGCAGGCTCTAGAGTGCAGGCTCAGTAGTTGTGGCGCACAAGCCTAGTTGCTCTGTGACATGTGGGATCTTCCTGGACCAGGGCTTGAACCCGTGTCCCCTGCATTGGCAGGCGGATTCTTAACCACTGCACCAACTAGTAAGTCCCTCAAATGGAGTATTTTTTAAAAACAAATTTTTATCCAAAAACCTCTATTATTTCAGATTTTTATTTAAGAAAAGAATTATTATCTGTATTTGTCCCGTGCCATTAGTCTATCTGTGATAACTCAATATATACTTTGAAGCTTGCCCAACTAACTAAAAATCTTAAGAAAATATGAGACAGAAGCAAACAAAACAAAACACTGTGAACTATAGGGCAGGGACCTAGTCTGTTTACTCACTCATATCCTCTGACCCTAGAACAGGTTCTGGCAAATAGCTCCTCAGGTTTGAATAAAAGTGACTGCAACTGAGACCTGGCGCAGCCCAAAATACATACATAAATAAATAAATAATTAAAAAGTGGCTACGGGGGTGACAAGCACTGGGGACAATGTGACAGAGGGATTTTGAGGGTTATTGAAAATCAATATTTAATTGATATCAATTAAACAGATAACACAATATTAAAATATTTAAATACATAATACACGAGAAAATTTAATTGGAGGATTACACTAAAGAAATACTCTTGGGACATCCCTGGTGATGTAGTGGTTAAGAATCCGCCTGCCAATGCAGGGGACACGGGATCAAACCCTGGTCCGGGAAGATCCCACATGCCAAGGAGCAACTAAGCCCGTGCGCCACAATTACTGAGCCTGCGCTCTACAGCCCTCGAGCCACAACTACTGATCCCACGTGACACAACTACTGAAGCCCAAGCGCCTACAGCCTGTTCTCCGCAACAAGAGAAGCCACCGCAGTGAGACGCCCGCGCACCGCAACGAAGAGCAGCCCCTGCTCGCCGCAACTAGAGAAAGCCCGTGCGCAGCAATGAAGACCCAATGCAGCCAAAAATAAAATAAATAAATAAATTTATGAAAAGAAAGCAATATATTTGAGTGCCCATTATTTGCCAGACATTAGACATATAGATGTGAACACAAAGGTACACTTTCTGCCCCAGAGAACTTCAATGGTGAACAGAAATAGACAAATCTTTTATAAACACTTAGGATGGTGTTGGTACAAACGCTGAGAAAAAAAATAAAACCGAGTAAAAGGGATAAGGAGTCTCCAACATGCATTTGTTTTCACTTGGCTACTTCAAGTGTGGTGGCCAGAGAAAACCTCAGTAATGTGTCGACATTTGGATTGAGATAAAAGTGAAGAAGCAAAAATATGAGAACGTATGAGGAAAGAGACTCCTGGGTTAAGGGATGTTCACGCAAAGGCCCTGAGGGGGGTGCTTTAGACTCTTCAAGAAACAGCGAAGAGGTCAGAGTGGCCAGAGCAGAGGGCGTAAAAGAAAGGAAGACCCACAGCAGTGTGGGTCTCAGAGGCCACGGCGGTTTGACTTTCATCATGAAGGAGATGGGAGTTACTAGTGGGCAATGAGTGACGTGGTGTGAATTCTCTTTTAACAGCGTCTCCGGCTGCTGTTGAGATCAGCTGCTAGAGGGCGAGGATGGGATTAGGGACACAGGTGCAGGACTCTGTAATCATCGAGGTGGGAGCCACGCGGCTCAGGCCACGCTGAGGGTGGCGGGAAGTGGCTGGATTCCGGCTTTATGGTGAAGGCACGGCTGGCGGAGCTTGCTGGTTACTAGGCTATGTGGACTGAGTTGGGGGTGACAAAGGTAACCCCAAAGATGTTAGCTGGAGCAACCACACACACAAAGCAGCTTTCATTTGCTGAATCCTTCTGAAGCAGCAAGGTTGTGAGGTGGAAAATCAATTTATATATTTAATTAAGAGACTGAGGATTCAGTCTAACGTGGGTTGCCACTACTGCAACTTAAAAATAGAGATTGATCCTAATAGGTGGGAATGCTTTTGAATTTCCTTTCTGTGTGACTCCTTTCAGCAGATGACTTTGGTGAGGGTCATCCAGGAGCAATTCATTGAGTCGGGGTACAGAGGTACGGAGGCACTCGGCACCGTGTGACACCTGATGACACTTAAATCGTAAGTAATAGTGAAAAAGATTTAACTTCAGCAATATGCATCCGTGAAGTTAAATTTTCATTAGCTTTATTAATAACGTCCTCAAATTTCCAGCAGAGGAAAGAAAGTAAATATTGCTCTTGGACATAAAATGATCCTCCATTTGAAGTAAAGTACCTACTTCCATGTACAAGATGGTCATTTACTATTGAAGGTGCTAAAATGAACCTTAATGGAAGACCCGAATCCATGCGTTCTCCACAGGACCATCGAGCCTGCCCCCCAGGGGCAAAAACCGGTCGGGTAAGTTGTTACGAAAAACTCTTGTATTACAATGGTTTCTGTTCCTCCAAAGGGCACGGTACACAAATAGATACACACCGGTATTAACACCTAGTCACTGTAATTGGATATAATTGGGTGGGCGGTGATTCGGAAAAGAAAAAGGTTAAAAGGCTCCTTAGGGGAATAATAATGAAAAGAAAGTTTGAGAAATACTGATGATACTAGGTTTAGGGGCAAGGTTTACAGACAGGAGGACTTTTCTTAAGCTATAGATTCAAAGTTTGTGTTTTCATCAAAATCAAACTAAACAATAGCTGGAGAAAGAAAAAATGGCGGACACGATGAGAGGAAACAACTTGAGCTGACTCCCATCGTCATCCTTGTGGCCCAAAGGGCCAAGCTTGTTTACTCGCTTAGTCTAATAGAATCACTAACTATCCTCACGTGTGCACAGGGACGGGGAAATCAGTCACTTGGAAGCTTCTGGTCCACAGAGAGCCCGAGTCAGGTCTGAAAGGGACAACCACAGATGTGTATCACACGGGCCAGTTTGCTGTACTGTCAGGTTACCCTACATTCTCACTGTCCGCATACCTGGAGCCAGACAAAGGGCTCAGGATAAGTGAAAAGGTATGGAATCCATATACCGTTCTAAGTTAACAGGCAATGAAAAACCACTGGGTAAAGAAGACAGAAATGAAATGTTGCTGTGATTCTCCCCATTAGCACGACACAGACCCGCCTTCTGGTAATGTTAAGAAATGGGCCATTTACATTTGCTAGCTTCCTGCGTTCACTTTTCCTCTGTTGTATCTCCTGGATTCGCCTCCTGTGTCTTCCAGGCACCTAACACGAAACCTTCTTTCTTTTTTTCTTTTCTTTTTTTTTAATATGTATGATTAATCTATTTGTCTTTGTACCAACACAGTTGTAAAATATGTTTTGATATTTTTTTTCTCAGCACTGCTGGTGTAATTTGAAATGTGGTCATTTTTTTTTTAACATCTTTTTTGGAGTATAATTGCTTTACAATGTTGTCTGAGTTTCTGCTGATGATCCCTTACTTCTGACTGCTGCAAACCCAGCTCTCCCCTTCAGTCCACAGCTCCTTGTCCACCTACTTATCAAATGAAAGCAAAGGGAGCCCAGAGGCATTCTCTCTCTGACCTCCTTCTAATCCCACTGTGGTTGTTTTAGCCAAACCAAAACGCTCCCATGACCACAGCTTCTATGCTGAGGAGTCCCAAAAATCAGTATTTCCAGTACTGGCCTCTTTTCTTGAGTTCCCAGCTAAAAGTTTGAACCTACTCCCAGGCGTAACCAGTAGGTCCGCAATAAAATACATCACTTCCTCTGTTTTTCTCTCCACTTTTCTCTCTTTCTCTATTCCTTACTTCAGTCAATAGCCCAACTTCTAATCCACAGTCTAGAAACTGAAGGAACATTTCATATTCCATTTACCCTTAGAGTTGGGTAAGTAGTACCCCTCCAAAAAAAAAGTTATGTCTACGTTCTAATTCCCAGAACCCGTGAATGAGATTTCATTTGGAAAAAGTGTCTTTGCAGATATAAATTAAGGATATCAACATGAGATCATTCTGGATTATCAGAGTATATCCTAAACCTAATGATAAATGTCCTTATAAAAGAAGAATATGTGAAAACAGAGGTAGAAATGAAAGTTATGTAGCCACAAGCCAAGGAATTCCTGGAGCCACTAGATACTTCACGAGACAAAGAAGGATTCTCCCCTAGAGTCTTAGGAGAGAGTGTGGCCTTGCCAATACCTTGCTTTCATACTTCTGGCCTCTAGAACTGTGAGAGCATAAACTTCTGTTGTTTCAAGCCACCTAGTGTGTGATAATTTGTTATGGCAGCCCTAGGAAATGAACACACCGTTCCACTACTTACAGCCAATCAGTAAATAAATCTGGTTTACAAGGAGATTATATTTATTCATTCCCTAGTTCAGGGTTTTATTTTCAGACAGGCTCCTGTCTAATAATACATAAAAATAGCTCACTAGCTAATTTACCAAATTACTAGTGAATATCATTTTTCTAGTGAACCATCTAGTGAATATCATTTTTCCTGACTGAATAAAAATACGTCTCTACTTTTATTTCATGTATTAAGGGGGGAAAATTGGGAGATTTCTTAGGTCTTATTATAGTGAGTGGCAACATAAAAATTAGCCTCTGCATGCATTGGTGGCTCTAAGGATATTCTGATCAAAATAGCTTAGAGGTTAAGACATGGCTTCTGAATTTGAATTGACCAGGACTGTATTCTGGGGTAATAGCTCCCATGTGACTTTGAACAAGCTATTTACCTCTCTAGACCTCAGTTTCCTCACTGACAGAACAGGAATATTAATAATGTTTCTTTCCTATGGTTGTCGAGAGGATTAACTGAAGTACACAGCGCAGAGCTTGACACATGTTAGGCTTTCAATAAACAGGAGCACTTATGACCACGGCCACTAAGAGTAGCGTCCACAGCTCGATCTGATGTCAATGTCAGTGAGAGGCTCTGATGACTAAGGAAGGCTCCAAAATCCATGGAGATTACAAGTAATCTCTGCTTGTTATTGCCTGGGATGGGGGTGAGGGTCACATCCCATGGCTCTGGGCAAAGATTCTAAATTTCAAGACACTTGGAAACTGAACATATGGGCTGTTTTTCTTAATAATTTCTTTTTAGATAATGTTGATACTTTTATATAATCTTTCAAATAAGTCTCCAGGTTCTAATATTTACAGTGACAAATAAAGTGCTTGGCATCTCGCCTCTCTCCTGTGCTCCTCAGTTAAGATGAGGCAAATGGAGAAAAACACCAAGCTCGCCACCTGCCCTCTAAGATTACCTGCAAAACTGAAACTTAAGAATTTTGTTAAATGCAGGACACAGTTCGTGAAACACCTGCCAATACTTAGTTTTCAGTAACGATGCCTAAATGGGCACGTGAACATTTTCAATATTTATGTACTTTTAAATGTCTAAAAGCAAGAAAGAGATACAGGCAACCTTTTATATCTGTAGAAGCCTTGTGTGAGATAACCCTCCACCAGAAGAGAACAGATTCTGTTTCAATGGCGTTAAAAGAGAAAAACACATCAGAATGAAGTGTGTCTCAGTACAATTCCTCTGTAAACAGCTTGTAGGAAAACAATGTGCTGCTAGAAACGTACCACTGGTTACAATTTCTAAAAGTTAAAAGGTTCTCCAAGACTTTCAATTATATTTCTTTCCAGGAGCAGTTTTCTCTAATGTTCAAATTCATAGAATGTCACAAATAATAACCTGAGATCAAGTTTTTCACAAAAGTTAATATGATTTAGATAGTTGAGTTTCGATTTATGAAAAACAAAAAAACCTAACTAGGTTTATAATGTGTCCTTACGTTAGCAGGCTTCAATACTTCATCCTGGCTGATTAGCTAAGGGTCACAACTGTGACCCTTCCAAGCTTGTGGGACTCTAAGGCAATTCTGGACATGTGGCTAAAATGGGGTACCAGAGAGAGGAAACGAGCAATCAACTCCGTGGACTGGAAGGAAGAGTTAGGTGATGGAGAGAGAGCTGTCTCTGAGTGTGTGACACCGTTCCTGGCCTCAGCACTGCTGGGATATTTAAAACAAACAAAAACAGTAACTCCAAACATCCCAAACCATGGATCAGACCTTCCAATTTTCACCGTAATGAAACCTAATTTTATAAACTGCTCTTCTTTTTTACGGTATAAGTGTAAACAAGCAGGTCCATGTAATATTTAGAAGCAGAGACTCTGAAGCCAAAGGTCTCCATTTGAATCTGGGCTCTACCCTAACCTCACAAGACCTTGGGCGGGTGCTCTGATTCTCTGTGCCTCAGTTTCTTTGCGTAATGAGGTTTCTAACAGTACTGCCTATGAAAAGATTAAAACAAGTTAATACACGTACAGATTTTACAACAGTACCTGGAATATAGGAAATGCTGTGTGAATATTTGCTATTATTATTTTATTTCATATAATTGAGATTTTGCTTCCCAAATCATTAATTAATAAGGAAAGCAGGAATAAATTACATGCATGATAAACTGGAAGTTGGTATAACTACAGCACAGGAAACAACCAAAAGCTCTAATTCTACCATGTAAATTGAATATTCCGGAAAGGAGTAGAGGAAGTAAAGTTTCGGAGAAAAGAGCCATGGTTCAGAAAATAAGCTATAGGCCACCTGAATAAGGACTTTATTTGATCCACATAAAATATATCTAAGGGAAGTACTGTTAGTCTCATTTTAAACATACGAAAGGCAAAATGGTAAGTGATTTCTGTAATCAATGCTCAAAAACATGTAGTTTAATGTCAAGGCTTCACTGCAAATCCTTCCCCCACAAAGTGCGGATGACAGCAATAACTACCTTAAAAGTTATTTTCACTGAGAAATGAGTTTACCTAGGAAAGGATGCTCAGAACGCTGCCTGGTCGTTGATAAACACCCTGTAAATGTCACTGAACAGACAAACACCAGTTTTAGGTATCTATCTATACATGGTCTTCCCTGTTTTGTTTGGAACAACAATTAAATCTTTCTACCCAAGCCGTTTCCTATTTGGTTGCTCTTTGTGGGTTAATAGCAAGAAAGCAAGTTGTTCAAATTTGGGGCTCATTTGCTCATGATATCATGGACTCCCAGCTCTCAGCCGTGTCCTTTGCTATGCACCAAAGGACCGAACTGTCAAAAAGAAGGCATGCCATTCTTACATGACCCCAAGCACGAGAGAGGGAGTTAGCATCTCAGTCACATATCCCTACAGAGCCGTGAAATTGATCCCTTGGGTAGCACACTTGTGTATGTGAGAGGAGAGGAGTTTCAGCCAGGAGCATGAGAAGGCAACCGTACCTTCAGAGTACAGAGGCCTCTCCTTCAGGTTAAGGACAGAGACAGAGCTGCCCTCCACTCTGTCCTCAACACACTGCGTCCTCTTTACCTTATTTTCCCTTTTCCGTAGAACTGTTTCACCATATAAAATACTCCCCCTCCTTCCCTTCCTTCCTCCCTCCCTCCCTCTCTCTCTCTCTATACACACATATATATAAATAATTATTATAAATATATTATATAATTATTACACATTGCTAGCAATGTAAGCCTCATAAAGGCATACATCGTTGTTTCTTTTGTTCACAGGAAACTCCTAATGTCCAAGAAGAGTGTCTAGCACACACAGTAGTAAGTAATCAACGTGTGTGCAATGAATGAATGCAGATTATCTTTCTTCTCGTACAAGTGTGATCTGTGAACACTTAGGTTATACCGAAGCAGCGTTGTGTCACTTTGAGAACGAATTTGTCTAAAGTAGACGATGTATTCTGGGGATACACAAGAGCAGTGACCTGTGTCCCAGTGGGAAACTACCCGCCCTCTTGCCCAGGAAGGACAGCATGGAGCTCTTCAGTACCGTTGGATAATTTAAAGCAATTTGTCCCAAATACCTCAAGGGAGATCAAAGAGTTCCCAATGCCAAATGGCAAAACTCTCCAGACATTCTATCTCAAGATGGAATAGGCATAATATAATAACAAGAATGAAACTGAAGCCAAAAGGGAGAAGGAGAAATTACAAGGAGGGAGAGTGAAGCGAGAGGGTCCTAGCGAAGACACTGGTGCTGGCGTCTGGCTAATGAAATCATTCATCATGAGAAGTACTGGTCGACCCAACCTAAGAAGACAAGTACAGCTGACCCTTAAACATGGGTCTGAACTGCACAGGTCCACTTATTCGTGGAGTGTTTTCAATAGTAAATACTACAGAACTACACGGTTTGCAGTTGATTGAATCCCTGGGTGTGGAACCACAGATACCGAGGAAATGTGTATATGGAAGATCAACTATCAAAGTTATATGGGTATTTGTGTTCTGTGCAGAGGGTCAGTGCCTCTAACCCCTGTGTTGTTCAAGGGTCAACTGTCCTAACAAGATCCTTTAGGCCAGCACTAATGTGGCTAATACGGTCTTAGCTACAAATCCTCTTTTATGGTCACAGAACTTGGTGTTTCCCTTCATCTAATTTAGTCAAAATTATGAGAGAGAATCTTCATTGGTAGAGAGAACCCTCTGCTCCAGTGTCCTTTGTTCCTTTTTCTGATAGAAGAATGAACACAAAAATAATTACAATTTGAATCAAATTTAAAATACATGCAGCGCCTGATTTGGAAATAAATTCACCGGCTAAACCCAGTAAACTCAAAATAAAAAAATGGAATGGGAAGTACCCATGAGAGTATCAAGTTCTGTTCCCAAACGACACACAGACCATTTCAAGTATTTCTTTCCTTTCTAAAGGCCTTGATTCTCTGCTAGATAAAGAGACCACCTCTGTGGCACCTGCTGCCAGCAAAGCCCATTGTCACTGTCCCCTCAGAACCAGCACATAGAAGATGATCTGGGAAGTGGCCGCAAGGCCAGCAGAATCCCAGGCTACCCAGTGTCTACCGTCATGCTTGTGATGCTCTGACCAGGCTTCCTTCTGCAGCAAAAAAGCAGAGGACACCCTGAATGAAAACAGTAGAACATACTTCTTCACTATGCCAGTCCCCCTCTTTCTCTCATTGCTTCTTTGTTTTACTTGGCTTTAAGGAAGCTCACACTATCCCGTAACAAAAGGCAGTGGTGACGGCAGGAAGGTAGGGTAGGGCCACGCAGGAGAATCAATATTTGTAAATGAAACAGTGTGGTCATCTTGGTTCTCTGAGTAATAAAATCTCCCTGTTCACCTCAGGCTCCTGGGCAAATAGAAGATCACCTGAGCGTGGTTTCTATATATCTCTAAACCCTTTACTTCGCTTGCTAATGCGGGCTCAGATTCTTCAGCGTCATCCATTTTATAAGGATTTGGTTTCCTATCTTAGATCTAGGGAATGGTATAATATGATAGTTCAAGGGAATGGAAGCTATTCTGCTTTCACAAAAGAAAAGAGAGATGCCACAATTTAGAAACCCTGGAAAGTGTAAAAAAAAAAAAAAAAGTGGGGGGAGCACGATAGAGTGAAATGCACACAGAAAAGGCACATCCTGTGATGTTAGTTCAAAGGAGTTACACCCCTACAGAATGAAGTCCATTTACATGATTCTCATTCTGTGTTCAGACATTTACAAGTAAACTACTAAATATACTAGATTACAAGTTCGCTGAATCAGAAGAATCCCAGCTTCTGGTCTGATTAAGTTTTAATTGTATTTCTCCTTCGGGATCACTAGTAGCTAATAAGCCCATGAAAACAGGTCTTTAAATAGCGGGAGAAGGAAAAGTCTCTCTGTGCACTATATTTTGATATGGTTGGTTGCCTAAGGCATTCTGCTGCCTGCAGACTCAAGTGTTTAGTTTCCATATCAATGAAATATCTAAATAATACTCAAAAAATCCTCAACTTTGAAATGAGCTGATATCAGACAGGTAGCGCATGAGATTTTTGTTCTTGTCAAACTAATCAATAGTCTTTTTAAAAATACTACTAAATCTTATTTATGAGAAAAGCCAATTTATAAGAGACATACCCAAAGGCACATGTTTCATAGCTTTAAATAAATATATTAGACTAAAAATTTCTTCTTTCCTGCTGTGTCTTTGAATGCTACAAGATAGATACCATGTGTACGCACCTTTGTCTATAATAAGTCTAACTTTCTAGGTTGCTCAGTGTACTCTGATAATACACTAGTTAGTATCTTTTCATGTCATAAAGGTATCATCGAATAAACTGTAAATATCCACTATTTTAAAAATAAGTAAATAAGAGTAGAGTAAGAAATATGCAAACTCTTCCACGATTGCATTTTTAATACAGTGGGCGTGTGTAGGGGGCATTTACGTAATTTGTCACATTTGCTCACATTTTCTAAAAACACAAGAGTATCACTACAAGGAAGATTATTATTAATATTTTAGTTTCCTTAGGAGTACACCAGTTCTCAGAGCTATTCCAAGTTCACTTTTGGGCAAACTGGCACAGATAGAAATATACAATAAGTGCTAACGTTTTTTTGGCTGAAAGTACACTCAGATCAGCTTGCCTATCAGTCTAGCTCTGCCTTTCTCCTTTGGCTAAACTCCTTTAGTGTTGGGCCATTGCCTGCAGGTACGTCAAGTTCCTTAGCAAGTTTTACACCATTCATGAGCTTACTTGGGCCCAGTTTACTCTAATTTCTCTCTACTTTCTCATTTTCTCAAGCCATCCTATATGAACTAGGATTACTAAGCTCCCTGTGGTAAAATTGTTAAGAGATTTCTTTTTGTTGGTTCTTTGCATAGGTATGGCCTTTACCTTTTTTTAAAAAAAAATATTTATTTTATTTATTATTTTTGGCTACGTTGGGTCTTCATCGCTCTGCGCGGCCTTTCTCTAGTTGCGGCGAGCGGGGGCTACTCTTCATGGTGGTGCGCGGGCTTCAGTAGTTGCGGCATGTGGGCTCAGTAGTTGTGGCTCGCAGGCTCTAGAGTGCAGGCTCAGTAGTTGTGGCACACGGGCTTAGCTGCTCCACGGCATGTGGGATCTTCCCGGACCAGGGCTCGAACCCATGTCCCCTGCATTGGCAGGCGGATCCTTAACCACTGCACCACCAGGGAAGCCCTGCCTTTACCTTTGATCTGACAAATTTCTATTCACATTTTCATACTCATCTCAGACAGTACTTCTTTAAGAAGCTTTCTTAATGGCCTTCTTCACATATATAAAATTGTTCTCCCTCTTCTTAAATGGATTGCCCTTCTTTGGACTGACACATCACAGTGTGGTATGTGTGCATAAACAGATGAAGGGATATCTTAATGGAAAGAATTGCATGTAAATCATTACAGTTCAATCCTCAGCACCTAGCAAGGTACCTCCGTAACACAGTAACATGTCAGTATCTGCTTGTTGAATGAAATCATTCTAAGAATTCTGAGTGTAAAACACAGTAAAAGGCTTCCCTGGTGGTGCAGTGGTTGGGAGTCCGCCTGCCGATGCAGGGGACACAGGTTCGTGCCCCAGTCTGGGAAGATCCCACATGCCGCGGAGTGGCTGGGCCCGTGAGCCATGGCCGCTGAGCCTGCGCGTCCAGAGCCTGTGCTCCGCAACGGGAGAGGCCACAACGGGAGAGGCCACAACAGTGAGGCCCGCGTACCGCAAAAAAAAAAAAAAAAAAAAAGCACATAGTAAAGAATTATATGAGCATAAAATGAGCACTGTAAAAATTTACTATAAATATAGATATAGATGCAATATATTTGTCAACAGTATATTTCTACAGTAGAGGAAGTTTTACTTTTGGACGGCCACATTTATGCCTAAAAATTAATAAGAAATTTGATTCTTTCATAGAACAAGTTAAGTGTTTGAAGTTAAGAACTTTCCATGCTACCTCTCTCCATCATATAACAAACAAAAGTTTATTTTATTTTTTTTAACAGTGCCCGTTAAGAGTTTACAGCCCCTTGGCTAAAAAACAGTGGAAAAGATGTTCTTATGGTATTTTTGACCTGACATGACATATATGTCAACAGAATCGTTGCAAAAAGCAGCTCCCCCAGGATTACCTCCCAATTTTGAGAAGGCAAGAGGTCTGGATATGCATTTCAAAGCTAAGCCTTTTGAGGTTAGCTCATTATTACGATATTTCCTGCCCCAATCATTTTTAGGCTGCAACTGTCACTTCATTGATCATGTCCCTTTGCCCACAAAATCAATATCATTGAGTACCCAGAGAAAACAGTTGTAACAGACATGTAAGACAGACCTCCTGACCACAACTGAACAAAATATATCAAAGCACATTAACCATGGAATGATCTCTGAAGTTTATTTTGGTTAACAGGGATAATTTAAAGTAGAGAGGTGGCCCAAGAGAGAGATTTCCCAGATTTACCAACTTCTCTCTACTTAGGAACCCTAATTTCCCACATGTTCACAGCTCTCCCTGGTGACTGTCTGTGGTTTAATAACATATGTTGCCTTGAGGGCTACGGAAGAGCAGAGGCATCCGATTCGATGTTCCACTGTAGAAACTGGGAAAGGAAATACTCCAGCTTACAGTACTGAAAATCATTTCAGGTAAAATTCTAACACTTCTCAGATACACAATAGTTCTTAAGATTATTAAAACATGGAGTGTTAGCAGAATTTATCTGAAGAAAACTTTTCCTTATTAAAAAAAAAACACTTATTTAACCTAAAACTTCTTTACTCTAAAAACTTCTTACATGACTTACAAATATTCATGCTAATGAAATAGCTATTTCTCTCAAAAAGATGAAGGGCTTGCAAAATGTTCTGACTTCCCACCAAAGAGCAATCTATTTGTTTCCTGATTACTAATGAAAATCCAATTTTATAATAAATTCCAGCAAGTGACTATTTTAACGTAATAGTAAAGATAAAATAAGCTATTAGCCTTGAATTCAAAAAGGACCCAGACCTACTCATTTCTTAGCATCTCATGAAGAAATTGGCTTTTCTCTGTATAAAACTCAAGATGATTTTTAAAAAATTCCATACAGGTTTGGTAACAAAATTCTTGAAAATGAATTGCCAAGGGTTAGGGAAAAAAAGGAAGGCCTTAAGAGATGTGAAGGGAGGTTAACAGATTTTAATACAAATGGATAGTGGGAAAGCATGCCCTTGGATAGAAACTTTTTTTTTTTTCTTTTAACATCTTTATTGGAGTATAATTGCTTTACAATGGTGTGTTAGTTTCTGATGTATAACAAAGTGAAACAGCTCTAGGTATACATATTTCCCCAAATCCCCTCCCTATTGTGTCTCCCTCCCACCCTCCCTATCCCACCCCTCTTGGAGGTCACAAAGCACTGAGCTGATCTCCCCGTGCTGTGTGGCTGCTACCCACTAGCTATCTATTTTACATTTGGTAGTGTATATATGTCCATGCCACTCTCTCACCTCGTCCCAGCTTACCCTTCCCCGTCCCCGTGTCCTCAAGTCCATTCTCTACATCTCCGTCTTTATTCCTGTCCTGCCCCTAGGTTCTTCAGAACCATTTTTTTTTCTTTTAGATTCCATATATATGAGTTAGCATATGGTATCTGTTTTTCTCTTTCTGACTTACTTCACTCTGTACGACAGTCTCTAGGTCCATCCACTTCACTGCAAATAATTTCATTTCTTTTTATGGCTGAGTAATATTCCATTGTATATATGTGCCACATCTTCTTATCCATTCATCTGTCGATGGACACTTAGGTTGCTGCCAAGTCCTGGCTATTGTAAATAGTGCTGCAATGAACATTGGGGTCCATGTGTCTTTTTGAATGATGGTTTTCTCAGGGTATATGCCCAGTAGTGGGATTGCTGGCTCGTATGGTAGTTCTGTTTTTAGTTTTTTTAGGAACCTCCATACCATTCTCCATAGAGACTGTATCAATTTACATTGCCAGCAACAGTGCAAGACGGTTCCCTTTTCTCCACACCCTCTCCAGTATTTATTGTTTCTAGATTTTTTGATGATGGCCATTCTGACCGGTGTGAAGTGATACCTGATTGTAATTTTGATTTGCATTTCTCTAATGATTAGTGATGTTGAGCATCCTTTCATGTGTTTGTTGGCAATCTGTATATCTTCTTTGGAGAAATGTCTATTTAGATCTTCTGCCCATTTTGGATTGGGTTGTTTGATTTTTGATATTGAGCTGCATGAGCTGCTTGTATATTTTGGAAATTAATCCACTGTCAGTTGCTTCATTTGCAAATATTTTCTCCCATTCTGAGGATTGTCTTTTCGTCTTGTTTATGGTTTCCTTTGCGGTGCAAAAGCTTTGAAGTTTCATTAGGTCCCATTTATTTATTTTTTTTTCAAATTTCCATTTCTCTAGCAGGTGCATCAAAAAGGATCTTGCTGTGATTTATGTCATAGAGTGTTCTGCCTATGTTTTCCTCTAAGAGTTTTACATTGTCTGGCCTTACATTTAGGTCGTTAATCCATTTTGAGTTTATTTTTGTGTATGGGGTTAGAGAGTGTTCTAATTTCATTCTTTTACGTGTAGGTGTCCAGTTTTCCCAGCACCACTTATTGAAGAGGCTGTCTTTTCTCCACTGTATATCCTTGCCTCCTTTGTCATAGCTTAGTTGACCACAGGTGCATGGGTTTATCTCTGTGCTTTCTATCCTGTTCCATTGATCTATATTCCTGTTTTTGTGCCAGTACCATATTGTCTTGATTACTGTAGCTTTGTAGTATACTCTGAAGTCAGGGAGCCTGATTCCTCCAGCTCCGTTTTTTGTTCTCAAGATTGCTTTAGCTATTCGGGTCCTTTTGTGTTTCCATACAAACTGTGAAATTTTTTGTTGTAGTTCTGTGAAAAATGCCACTGGTAGCTTGATAGGGATTGCACTGAATCTGTAGATTGCTTTGGGTAGTATAGTCATTTTTACAACGTTGATTCTTCCAATCCAAGAACATGGTATATCTCCCCATCTGTTTGTATCATCTTTAATTTCTTTTGTCAGTGTCTTATAGTTTTCTGCATACAGGTCTTTGTCTCCTTAGGTAGGTTTATTCCTAGATATTTTATTCTTTTTGTTGCAGTGGTAAATGCGAGTGTTTCCTTAATTTCTCTTTCAGATTATTTATCATTAGTGTATAGGAATGCAAGTGATTTCTGTGCATTAATTTTGTTTCCTGCTACTTTACCAAATTCATTGATCTGCTCTAGTAGTTTACTGGTAGCATCATTAGGATTCTCTATGTATAATATCATGACATCTGCAAACAGTGAGAGTTTTACTTCTTTTCCAGTTTGGATTCCTTTTATTTTTTTTTCTTCTCTTAATGCTATGGCTAAAACTTCCAAAACTATGTTGAATAATAGTGGTGAGAGTAGGCAACCTTGTCTTGTTCCTGATCTTAGTGGAAATGGTTTCAGTTTTTCACCATTGACAGTGATGCTGGCTGTGGGTTTGTCATATATGGCCTTTATTATGTTAACGTAAGTTCCCTCTGTGCCTACTTTCTAGAGGGTTTTTATCATAACCCTCTAGATGGGTGTTGAATTTTGTCGAAAGCTTTTTCTGCATCTATTGAGATGATCATATGGTTTTTATCCTTCAATTTGTTAATATGATGTATCACATTGATTGATTTGCATATACTGAAGAATCCTTGCATTCCTGGGATGATCCCCACTTGATCATGGTGAATGATCCTTTTAATGTGCTGTTGGATTCTGTTTGCTAGTATTTTGTAGAGGATTTTTGCATCTATGTTCATCAGTGATATTGGCCTGTAGTTTTCTTTTTTTGTGATATCTGTGTCTGGTTATGGTATCAGGGTGATGGTGGCCTCATAGAATGAGTTTGGGAGTGTCCCTCCCTCTGCTATATTTTGGAAGAGTTTGAGAAGGATAGGTTTGATAAAATTCGCCTGTGAAGCTATCTGATCTTGGGTTTTTGTTTGCTGGAGGATTTTTAATAGCAGTTTCAATTTCAGTGCTTGTGATTGGGCTGTTTATATTTTCTATTTCGTCCTGGTTACTCTCAGAAGGTTGTGCTTTTATAAGGATTTGCCCAGTTCTTCCAGGTTTCCATTTTATTGGCATATAGTTCCTTGCAGTAATCTCTCATGATCCTTTGTATTTCTGCAGTGTCAATTGTTACTTCTCCTTTTTCATTCCTAATTCTATTGATTTGAATCTTCTCCCTTTTTTTCTTGATGAGTCTGGCTAATGGTTTATCAATTTTGTTTATCTTCTCAAAGAATCAGCTTTTAGTTTTATTGACCTTTGCTATCATTTCCTTCATTTATTTCTGATCTGATCTTTATGATTTCTTTCCTTCTGCTAACTTTGGGTTATTTTTGCTCTTCTTTCTCTAATTGCTTTAGGTGTAAGGTTAGGTTGTTTATTTGAGATGTTTCTTGTTTCCTGAGGTAGGATTGTATTGCTATAAACTTCCCTCTCAGAACTGCTTTTGCTGCATCCCATAGGTTTTGGGTTCTCGTGTTTTCATTGTCATTTGTTTCTAGGTATTTTTTGATTTCCTCTTTGATTTCTTCAGTGATTTCTTGGTAATTTAGTAGTGTATTGTTTAGCCTCCATGAGTTTGTATTTTTTTCAGAATTTTTCCTAAAATTGATATGTAGTCTCATAGCATTGTGGTCTGAAAAGATATTTCATATGATTTCAATTTTCTTAAATTTACCAAGGCTTGATTTGTGACCCAAGATATGGTGTATCCTGGAGAATGTTCCATGAGCACTAGAGAAGAAAGTGTATTCTGGTTTTTTTGGATGGAATGTCCTATGAAAATCAGTAAAATCAATCTTGTTTAATGTGTCATTTAAAGCTTGTGTTTCCTTATTTATTTTCATTTTGGATGATCTGTCCATTGGTGAAAGTGGGGTGTTAAAGTCCCCTACTATGATTGTGTTACTCTCAATTTCCCCTTTTATGCATGTCAGCATTTGTCTTATGTATTGAGGTGTCCCTATGTTGGGTGCAAAAATAATTACAATTGTTATATCTTTGCCTTGGATTGATCTCTTGATCATTATGTAGTGTCCTTCTTTGTTTCTTGTAATAGTCTTTATTTTAAAGTCTATTTTGTTTGATATGAGAACTGTTCCTCCAGCTTTCTTTTGATTTCCATTTGCATGGAATATCTTTTTCCATCCCCTCACTTTCAGTCTGTATGTGTCCCTAGGTCTGAAGTGGGTCTCTTGTAGACAGCATATATATGGGTCTTGCTTTTGTATCCATTCAACCAGTCTGTTTCTTTTGGTTGGAGCATTTAATCCATGTACATTTAAGGTAGTTATTGATATGTATGTTCCTATTACCATTTTCTTAATTGTTTTGGGTTTGTTATTGTAGGTCTTTCCCTTCTCTTGTGTTTGCTGCCTAGAGAAGTTCCTTTAGCATTTGTTGTAAAGCTGGTTCAGTGGTGCTGAATTCTCTTAGCTTTTGCTTGCCTGTAAAGGTTTTAATTTTTCCATCGGATATGAATGAGATCCTTGCTGGGTAGAGTAATCTTGGTTGTAGGTTTTTCACTTTCATCACTTTAAATATGTCCTGCCACTCCATTCTGGCTGGCAGAGTTTCTGCTGAAAGATCAGCTGTTAACCTTATGGGGATTCCCTTGTACGTTATTTGTTGCTTTTCCCTTGCTGCTTTTAATATTTTTACTTTGTATTTAATTTCCGATAGTCTGAACAATATGTGTCTTGGGGTATTTCTCCTTGGATTTATCCTGTATGGGACTCTTTGAGCTTCCTGGACTTCACTATTTCCTTTCCCCTGTTAGGGAAGTTTTCAACTATAATCTCTTCAAATATTTTCTCACCCTTTTTTTTTTGTCTTCTTCTTCTGGGACCCCTATAATTCGAATGTCGGTGCATTTAATATTGTTCCAGAGGTCTCTGAAACAGTCCTCAATTCTTTTCATTCATTTTTATTTATTCTGCTCTGTGGTAGTTACTTCCACTATTTTATCTACCAGGTCACTTATCTGTTCTTCTGCCTCAGTTATTCTGCTATTGATTCCTTCTAGAGAATTTTTAATTTCATTCTTTGTGTTGTTCATCATTGTTTGTTTGCCCTTTAGTTCTGCCAGGACCTTGTTAAATGTTTCTTGTATTTTCTCCATTCCATTTCCAGTATTTTGGATCATCTTTACTATCATTATTTTGAATTCTTTTACAGGCAGACTGCCTATTTCCTATTCATTTGTTTGGTCTGGTGGGTTTTTACCTTGCTCCTTCATCTGCTGTGTGTTTCCATGTCTTCTCATTTTGCTTAACTTACTGTGTTCGGGGTCTCCTTTTCGCAGGCTGCAGGTTACTAGTTCCCCTTGTTTTTAGTGTCTGCCCCCAGTGTGTAAGGTTGGTTCAGTGGGTTGTGTAGGCTTCCTGGTGGAGGGGACTGGTGCCTGTGTTCTGGTGGATGAGACTGGATCTTGTCTTTCTGGTGGGCAGGACCACGTCTGGTGGTGTGTTTGGGGGTGTCTGTGGACTTATGATTTTAGGCAGCCTCTCTGCAAATGGGTGGGGCTGTGTTCCTGTCTTGCTAGTTGTTTGGCATAGGGTGTCCAGCACTGCAGCTTGCTGGTCATTGAGTGTAACTGGGTCTTAGCGTTGAGATGGAGATCTCTGTGAGAGCCATCGCTGTTTGATATTACGTGGAGCCGGGAGGTCTCTGGTGGTCTAATGTCCTGAACTTGTCTCTCCCACCTCAGAGACTCAGGCCTGACACCTGATCGGAGCACCAAGACCCTGTCAGCCACTCCACTCAGAAGAAAAGGTTGAAAAAAAAAAAAAAAGGAAGGAAAGAAAGAAAAGAAAAAAATAAAATAAAATAATGTTATTAAATTAAAAAAAAAAATTAAAAATAAAAAAATTATAAAGTAATAAAGAAAGAAGAGAACAACCAAACCAAAAAAGAAATCCACCAATTATTACAAGCACCTAAACTATACAAAAAAAAAAAAACAAACGGACAGACAGAACCCTAGGACAAATGTTAAAAGCAAAGCTATAGACAAAATCACACAAAGAAACAAACATACACACAAAAGGAGTAAAAGGAAAAAATATATATTAAAAAAAAGGAAGAGCGCAACCAAATCAATAAACAAATCTACCAGTGATAATAAACTCTAAATGCTAAACTAAGGTAAACATAAAACCAGGAACAAATTAGAAGCAGAAAGCAAACCCCAAGTCTTCAGTTGCTCCCAAAGTCCACCTCCTCAATTCGGGATGATCCGTTGTCTATTCAGGTATTCCACGGATGCAGGTACATCAAGTTGCTGGTGGAGATTTAATCCGCTGCTCCTGAGGCTGCTGGGAGAGATTTCCCTTTCTCTTCTTTGTTCTCACAGCTCCCAGGGCTCAGCTTTGGATTTGGCTCCGCCTCTGCGTGTAGGTCGCTGGAGGGCGTCTGTTCTTCGCTCAGACAGGACGGGGTTAAAGGAGCCGCTGATTCGGGGGCTCTGGCTCACTCAGGCCGGGGGGAGGGAGGGGCACGGAGGGCGGGGCGGGCCTGCGGCGGCAGAGGCCGGCGTGACGTTGCACCAGCCTGAGGCCCGCCGTGCGTTCTCCCAGGGGAGTTGTCCCTGGATGCCGGGACCCTGGCCGTGGCGGGCTGCACAGGCTCCCGGAAGGGGGGTGTGGAGAGTGACCTGTGCTCGCACACAGGCTTCTTGGTGGCGGCAGCAGCAGCCTTAGCGTCTCATGCCCGTCTCTGGGGTCCGCGCTTTTAGCCGCGGCTCGCGCCCCTCTCTGGCTCTCGTTTAGGCGGCGCTCTGAATCCCCTCTCCTCATGCACCCCGAAACAATGGTCTCTTGTCTCTTAGGTAGTTCTAGACTTTTTCCCGGATTCCCCCCTGGCCAGCTGTGGTGCACTAGCCCCCTTCCGGCTGTGTTCACGCAGCCAACCCCAGTCCTCTCCCTCTTGGCTACAAACTTGAAGAGTGTGCACATTCCCACACAAAAGCAAAACTGAAGATTCATGGAATTTTTGAACAGACTCAGCAACTCAGCAAATAAACCCCATACATAGACACACATGTGCACAGACACATAGACAAATCTCAAATTTAGGGGAAAGGTTGCACATCACTCCTTTTCTACTGACTAGCTGAGGATGACACCAGCAACTTGCTGTGTTAGTGCCCCCAGCATGCAACCCAGGTAGTGACCATAACACTCATCTGGGGAAGCGCATCTTTCTAACTATGAAGAGCCAAGTCAGACCTTTTGCTTAGCTCAGATCCGGGTCTCTTCTCAGCAGGGAGCACCAATTGTGCCAAATGGTGCTGAATTAATTGGGGCTGCTTGGCTCTGCCTCCAGTTGTGCGTGTTTGTGTGTGTGTGTGTGTGTGTGTGTGTAATTGAGATTCTGGAATATATATATATATATATATATATATATATATATATATATATATATATATAAAAGAAGGAAAAATCACCTTGATATTTTTTATCCTTTGTATCACATGTCCAGCCACCTTGAGTTCCGCTCAGATGTTTAATAAACTGACCACTCTAGAGCTTGAGAACTTTAACACAATACAGAAAAAAGTTCTTGTTTATTATGGTTTATCACTACTCTACCCACTAAGTATCATTTTGGATATAAATCCTGTTGGCATGGCTAATTCAGCATATTTTCAATTAATAACAATATTCACTCCATATAGAAATAAATTATAACATGATATTAATATTGCTATCATGGGGGGGCTTTTTTTTAAAAAACAAATGCTCATATGTACTATGAAAAATAGGTGGTAATCACCCATTCGAACATTTTGAACAATGTTGCCCATAGAAAATAGGTGCTATAGTTTGAGATAGACCACTTAAACAAGTTTTCTTGGAGTTTCTACACCCAAAGAAATTCCCTTTGACTGGGAAGTCCCACTGGGTTAAGAATTCTTAACATCTGAAAGTACATTCATATACATACTCCAGAATCTCAGCTTGGTCCCATTCTAACTATGCAACTTGAGTTTCACATTTTTGCTGACATAGAAACCTGTTTTTAGTCAATATGCTTGATACTTCCTACTGTATTTTCTGGATTAATTCTGACTCCCTGAATTTTCTTCCCATAGAAAAAGCCTTCCTTCAAGGCTTGCCACAAGTCTACCTGCTTCCTGAAGCCTCTGGCTCTGGCCCATGTGGGTCTACCCTTCTCTTTTAAATTCTCACTATGCTTAGTGTTCTACAGAAGGTGTAGCCTCTGGTTACATCTGTGTACTGATGTCTTCTATTTCCTTCATGTGTGTTAACCTTGTCTCCTCAAACAGATGGTAAGAAACTTGAAAATACAGGTAAGATTTTAAAATTCTTCTGTATCCCTTGGAGGATGCTATTAGGTACATAGGAGATGCTATCTTAAAATTAAACAGCTGTTCCTGAGGAGGGTGTGAGTCCCTTCTCCCTGGAAGTATCCTGGTCTTAGATAACACAGCCACGTTAAGGTGCCATGTGAGAGGGGAGCCTTGCACCAGGTGCACAGTTGTGCTACAAAATATGGGATTTAAATTTTATGTAGTTCCTACAGTTACTCCAAGTACTTTCTTAGGTACTGTAATTACATAGTTTCATTTTAGTCTGCTTCCATGTGTTAAATATAATAAACCTATTTATAATTGGAAAACCTGAAACTCAGAACAGGTGATTTCCTGAATACACGTAGAAAATACATACAGGAAATGCATGAAACACGATGTTCATCTTCTGGTTCTTCTTGTTTGTAAGAGACCCATTTTTTACCCGTTAAGTATTTTGAAGCAAGTTTGTCATTATCTTACTTTCCTAATCTGTTACTCAGTATCACTTCCTAATTGAATGGTGGCGAGTGGGGCTATTATCTTGCATGCATTTTGTATCAGCATGTTAATTATGTCTATAGTGTCCTCAAACTCTAAAGTGAAAGGCAGACATTTCCAAGAAATGTAAATGAAGACATGGGAGCTACTGTAAAATCCATCAGCAAATTTATACAGAAGGTTATTCATATCTTCATCCTTAGAATCAGGAGTACACAACAGCATAAATCCAATATCAGAGAAGATGGATTACTCTGTATGTTCTGATGAACAGATTTTGCATATATTGTTCTCCTTACCAGTTCCAAGTAACTAAAAGAAGGTAAAATACCTTTAAGTTTGCTGGAAGACAATATTCAGTCTATAGAAATAATGCTGAGAAGTTTATGCTGTAATTTCTGCTTCACTTTGTTAACTCAAAACCCGAAAATATAAAATTATGCATGGTTCAACTCAGTTATTCATTTGTGCATCTTTTTACTTGGAGCATGTGTTTACCACAAAGCTGTATCTATTTAAATCTCTTTTTTTCCCATAATGAGATAATATAGAGTCCACTAAAAAGAATGAATTTGATTTAAATTAAAAAATAAAATAAAATCTATAAA
This sequence comes from Stenella coeruleoalba, assembly GCF_951394435.1. Lineage (NCBI taxonomy): Eukaryota > Metazoa > Chordata > Mammalia > Artiodactyla > Delphinidae > Stenella > Stenella coeruleoalba. The sequence goes on along the minus strand of NC_137167.1, from coordinate 34,792,158 downwards.
AAATTTAAATTGTATCATACAGGTGAAAGGATGCTCTTATCCTGCAAACAGTGCAGAAGGTAAGAGAGGTTAAATGATTGGCCAGCATCTTTGTCCAGTGATGGAGAAACAGACTCCTGATAAGTTACGTCACTTAATCAAAAGCCACACAGTCAAAGAAACATGATTAGAATCCAAGCTCTTTGTTTCTGGTGCTCACCTTGTGTTGGAAGGAGATCTGAAATTCTGACTGGATGAAAAATGCTCTGCCTAAACTAATTTAATCCTTCACTGGAAAGAGTATTAGGAAGATATTTTCATTTAAGCCAAAGCAACGTGAAGTTTGGAGTTATACAAATTCCTTTCTCTTCCCTTTTAAAGGACTGTAACAGGTTTCAGGTATGGATGGACTACGTTTCCAAGTGTAAAAGGCACTCCCTCGGTTGGAAAATAACCGTCTGAAAATGTTGACAGTGATAACTTGTTATCCAGTACCTATGCAATACCTTGGTCCACATACTGATATATAAGAGCGTCAGCTGGGTATGAAAAATGAGAGATAACCGCTTTGGAAAATTGTTGACAGTTTCTTATGAAGTTAAATGTGTACTTATCATATGACCAAGCAATTCCACATCTAGGTATTCATTCCAGGGGAGTAAAAACATATGTCCACAAACAGACTTGTTACAGGATATTCGTAATAGCCCAAAACTGCAAACAACGAAAACGTCCAGCAGCAGACAAATGAATAAACAAATTGTACTATACAATAGGACGTCACCCAACAATAAAAAGGAATGAACTATATGTAGCAACAAGGATAAAGGTTGGACTCAATAAATACTTTCATCCTGTTGAAAGGTAAATTAGAATATGATGATTTGTTTTTTCCCTTGTTCTAGTAACTTGTATAAAGATATATTTACTTATTTTAATTGCATTCTTAAGCGACGGTGAGCTCTATTTAGTCCTGCTAGAATCATTGTTTTCAAAACAAAATGTGTGAGGTATCACCTCACACCTGTTAGAATGGATATTATCAAACATCAAGAATAAAAAGTGCTGGTGAGGATGTGAAGAGAAGAGAACCCTTGTGCACTGTTGGTGGGAATGTTAATTGGTGCAGCCACTGTGGAGAACAGTATGGAGGGTTCTCAAAAAGTAAAAAATAGAACTGCTCTATGATCCAGCAATTCCGCTTCTAGGTATTTATCCAAAGAAACTGAAAATACTAACTAAAAAGATATCTGCACCCCATGTCCACTGAAGCCTTATTTACAACAGCTAAAAAAAGGAAACAACCTAAGTGTCCATCAGTAGATGAACGGATAAAGCAAATACAGCACAACACATACACACACACTATGCATTATTATTCAGCCACAGAAAAGAACGAAATGTTGCCATTTATGACAACGTGGGTGACGCTTGAGGGCATTAGGTTAAGTTAAATAAGTCAAACAGAGAAAGACAAATACATGTGCTCTCACTTCATGTGGAATCACAAAGCAAACAAACAAGCAAACAAGCTCACAGATACAGAGGACAGACTGGTGTTACCAGAGGCAGGGGAGAGTGGCGGGTGAACAAAATGGATGAAGGGGGTCAAAAGGTACAAACTTCCAGTTAAGAAATAAGTAAGTCATGGGATGTCATGTACAGCATGGTGACTACAGTTAATAATACTGTATTGCGTACTTAACAGTTGCTAAGAGAGTAGACCCCTGAAGTTCTCAGCACAAGAAAAGAAATGTTTGTAACTCTATATGGCGATGGATGTTAGCTAGGCTATTACAGCAATCATTTCCAAGTATATATAAATACCAAATCATTATGTTATACACTTGAAACTAAATAATGTTATATGTCAATTATACTTCAATTAAAAATATATAAAAATTTAGTTGGTATTTATAAGATGCTCTTTGCAGAATTAGCTAGAGTGAAAACTTTAGGAATCATCTAATCACCCAACATTGGTTAAATACATTCTGCAGTCAGTAAGAGTTAATAGCAAACATTCAAGAATGTGTGATACCCTTGGAAAATGCTCAAAACATATTAAATATACCTACTATACGTATACACCTAGAGAAAGATTCTTAAAAAGTCACCAAAGGTTCACAATTGTTATCTCTGGTGGTAAAATTGAAGTGATTTGAAATTTTTCCTTTTCTGTATTTTCTAAATCATGTATAACCAATGTCATTGGTTTTATAATCAGAATATAAAACACATGTCAGTCAATTTGTTTGGGCTCTAAACATACGGAGATGACAGATAATGTGTATTTCGCATATTCTATTTTTTAAACCCAATTAATGATGCTCTTGAGGTTTTCCTTCCTAAGCGTAAAAAGCAGATGAAAGGACGATGAGAAATGCAAACTAAACGTCAATAAAAATAACCGCAGAATTGATTTAAATTAATCATAATTAAACATGTCTGACAGAAACATGCTCTTTCTCATCTCTTTCCCTTCATGCAAAGAACAAAAGCAGTCAATAATCATCCTTCCAATAACCTTGGCACTAACTTGATTTTGTCCGATTCCTCAATGCCACTTATTTCCTGCATTACTTCTGCTGGCGTGATTACTGAAGGCGCATACTATGAAATTCAAAACTTCTAGATCCTGGAAACCTTCAGGTGGTTACATGCAGGACACTTCAATTAGATTCCAGTCCCTGACACAGCAGGTTAGCACTAAGCGTTAAGGGGGTCAGGGAGGGGATTTCTGCAACTTTGATCTTTTTGCTAAATTAATTGTTGTTGGTTACTATCTTCATTCCACATCTCTGCTATTTTCTTTCCCTTTTTAATAGTCCTTTACTTATCTAGGGTTACTTTGTGGTTTCATCAGTTATTTAGAATTTTTGAGAGATGTCAGTTCTGCATGTTCTCTTCTACCCTAGGATGATATATTTGGTTTCTAAGACACAATATTTGAGGAATCTGGGGTGGCATTTATTACTTTTTAAACTTCATCCAAAATTTTTAGTTTTGAAGCTACCTGCTGTTCTAGAAGATTGCTTAAAATGATTCCCTTTTTCTTAGGATATTTTGAAATTAATACACATACCTAAGTAAAGAGAAGCAACTGATAGCCCAAATGGAAGTCAAAGAACTGAAGAAGATACTTAAGTTTCAGTGGTAAGTATAAAGCCCTCCCAGTGTCTAACATCTATTTTACAATGCATTATATTTCTCAGAAGTATTTATTTGGGCTATAAAGAAAAGAAAATATGCATAAACTCATATCCTGTCTTCTAGTACATTTCACTGAGTTTAATAACCATGTTTCCTCATCTGTATTTTACCTATACATATAAATAAGTTATATATATATATATATATTTTTTATTTAGCCAGGGTATCATTAGAAGAAAGTATTTGAGACAGATAACAAAGGTGAGCAAAACATTTCAAACAACATTCTATGGAACGTCTCTGATGCGCTGTAACCGTTCTACATGCATTGTGCCTGCAGCTGTCTGTACAAACCAATGTTTTGGGTATAATGAACACTAATGCTTCCTGGAGGTAACTGTCCTATTATATTCAGAGTTCAGCAGTCAGGTTTATTAATATTAGGTGGTACAATGTTTTTAGCTAGGCAATCAAGTTTGCTTCAAAGCGAGCTACTTCAGGTTACAGTGTTTACTGACTCTCCGAAATGCAATTATGAAAATATCATTGAATTTTCAGTGTTCCTGTGGTTAAAATATTCACTTACTGCAGGGTTGAGCTTCTACTATAAAAAGCTTAAAGCTACTGACCCTCATTTAGCAAAGTTCGATCTGGAGAACGCATATTCTTTCCCACAGCTTCTGCAATTATCAAAGCAAAACACGCTATTAGGTTCTTCAATCAATGTTTGTTTTCTACTTGCAGAAGCGGCTGCCCCGATAGGATATTTAGCACCTGTAAGGCTAATTTTAGGCTGTGTTTGACTCTTAGGGTTCCTGGGGTCTTTTATGGCAAGAGCTGTACTAATTTTCTAGCTCTCCCTGGGAATACTTGACCCTGAGAGCTTAACCCAGAGAGCAGTGGAAATGAGAGATGAAGAGAATAAAAGGATAGCCCAGCTCATCCTCCTGACAATGTAATGCTGATCCCTGCACCACAGGATTGGCTGCACCAGGTTCAAAGCCGTGAGGCTTCTGGAAATGACTCCAGCTACTTTCAATCTCATCCTCCTCCCTCTGTTTTCCTCCCTCCCTCCCTTCCTTCCTTTCTTATTTACAATTGTGACAATGTCAATTACTGCTGGTGAAAAAAATCGCGTCTCCAAGTCAAGCCTTAGTAGTTGAGAATCCACCTATTTAGCTGTAAAAATTTCCAGCTAGTTTCAAATTACTGACAATAAACATTTAAATGGTTGTGATTTTTGTATTTTGTTGTGGTGCTTTGGGTTGGGCTTTGATTCTTTGGATTAGGCTTCCCTGTGCCGGTGAGGAAGAATTCTAAGCATGGATTCCCTCTCTTCATTCTTGGAAAAAGTGAGGATGAAGAAAGGATTGATGAGTTCAGCTGGCTTTACAGAATAAGTGTTTAGTGGCCACGGACAGGACACTTGCAGATACCCACCTTAATGGCTGTATAGTCTGTTCTAAGTCTTTGCTTTCAAGAAAAGCAATATCAAAATATCATTTTAAATATTTCAGAAAAATCTTGAACCATAGTCCTTGTGGTTTTTCAGTGAGCTTTGCATGAAAAGATTAAAAAAAAAGAAAAGGTAACCACTACCATCTTGAGATAGAAGAGAGCAAGTGAGTAAAATGGTAAATATAGTTGAGACTGTCAACAAAAGCATCTATAGAAACATTTTAGAAGTCCGAAGAAGAATAATTTTGTTATGTGATCTCATGCATCTTTCCACGGATTGTTTGCTTCCCAGTTTATGGAAGAGCCAGTCTTTGTCATCACTTGATACAGAAGATGAAGTAGGGGTTCTGAAAGGTTTAAAGCAAAACTGTCTAATAAAACTTTCTGCAATGATGTAAGTTTCTATAAACCTGTACTTTCAAATAGGGTGGCCACTGGCCTCATGTGCCTACTGAACAGCCGCAATATGGCTATTACATCTGAGGAAATGAATTCCAAATTTTAATTAATTTAAATTTAAGTAGTAACATATTGGCTAGTGGCTACCATATTGGACAATGCGGGTGTAAAAGGTCTGATAGCTACAGACTATTGCAAGCAGTGAACAGATTCTCAAAGAGGTAGCATGTTGCTTTTGTTTTATTTTAATTAGACTTTGAGGGGTGGAGTGTCATACTCAACTGGTAATCACTGGTAACCAGTAACCAGCCTCGTTGGTAGGAAGAGGCTAGGCCTGTGATTCTGAGACCTTAGTGTGTTTCAGAAGCTCCTGCATAAGGGATGTAGGAGGTTTATCCCCTGTTTATGCACTGGTTGGAAATCCTGGGCCTGGAGACAGTTAAGACAATGTAGCACATACTGGGATCCTTACACAGTACAAGAGTGTTTCCTGTCTTTAATCGGTGCCAGTGAATACCAGAAAGTTTCCTTTTCAGGAATTCAAAATTTAAGTATGAGTATGCATGTAGGTACTTTGTTAGATCTGATGAAACATAATCTTCTTAAAATTATAGATCTTGCGTGGAGTAAAGTTCTGATAGAAAATTTTCAAGGAAAATGCTGATTACTTTGCCATTTTTAAGAAATTGGCCCTTTTAATTTGTTTGCATTCTTTTATTCAACTGATTTTTTAAAAAAAAAATTAGCTTCACTTACATAGTTTCAGGATTTTAAACAATGTATTTATTTTAGGGTAAAACACATTATCTCATCTAAATCAAAATAATCAAGAAGTGTGCAGATTTGGAATACTATTATTTTCCTCTTGATTGGAAGAGATCTCATCTCCATAAACTACAAGGAAATAGGTCGTGTCAGTATTCCCCAAGCTCCAAACATGTAGGAGGCATTTCCTGTAATAATATAGTTAACTTTGATTCACTGACCATTGAACCTACTGATCTGGAATTGTTTTTAATTGTAGGGGTTTAATGTCCTAGGAGGGAAATGATGGCTAACAGAGGGAACCAGTTTGTAGAATAAGATCCTAAAGTAAGCCAGAAAGAGAGCATACAAGGTCATAAAAAGAAGGGGCCAGACAGAGGGCCAATTTTACAGGGTGGGGGAGAGGAGAGGAGAGGAGGGGAAGGGAGAAGAAATAGGAAGAAGGGGGATGAAAATACAGATAATTTTGAAAAGGCATATATATTACTGGAGAAGAAAATTAAAGGGTCTCATTTTGACCAGTCTAAATCTTTCAAGTAGGAGACCAAGTTATCTGTCATACATGAAGAGGCCAAGAGAAGAGCTGGGGGCCTGAGATAAATAATGGTAAGGCTAACATATTAATTAGAGAATATATTTTATAGAATACTTCTCAAAAAAGTCCAATGGATTAAAAATATTTAAAGGACCAATTTTAGTACATTTTAAAATGCAAAAAATGAAATAGTATATCTACTACATACTATCTAGTATTTATACACGTTGTGAGAACTCCTCCAAACCAGACAGAAATAGTTGAGCCCAAGAAAAATGATCTGCATTCAAAGGGAGTAGGTCTAAAATTCTATCCGGCACTTTGTGCAAAGACCAGGTGGGAATGCAGGCAACCTACCCCTAATGTTTGTTTGTCAACTTGAGCTCAGTCAATGATGACTGGAAATATTGTTTTCGCTTTCTCCACTGAAATCATTTTGGATACCAAGTTGAGGTAGGAAAATGTGTATAGTAAATTCGTATATACTATTGGAGTAATATTTGTGTCCAACCTAATTCAGCAGTTGCTCACATTTCTAGATTCACTCAGATATACGTCTCAAATATACCTCAGATAATTAACACAGAGATCACAACATTTGCAAACATTTTGAAACATCTGATATGCATACTTAGCTCCTGGTTCCGGCAGTAAAGGTATAAAGTGTAATGCAAAGGTGCTCAGAGTTTTAAAGTATTCCACAAATTTAATATAAATTAATATAAATCAAATTAATGAATCTATTAGATAGCACTATAGTAATCTGATAAAGAAACAGATGTAGAGACAACACTTGAATTACTTTGGACTACGAACTGAACTTTAAATAAATTATCATAATGGTATAAAGTCTCAGATACATAAAGAGAAATTTTCTAAAAAATGTCGATTTTTCAAAATGTGATTTGAGGCACAACTTTAAAGAAGTATGTATATTGATGTGAAAAGTACATTAATATAGGAGACAATTACAGGCATATTTCACTGCTTTTTGATCTATTTCTAAGTAAATTTCACAGGATTTTAAAATTGATAACTAAATTTATTCATTTAGAATTATTAATCTGTTCAACTGAGCAGTTTGCATAAAGGGAATTGATATGTTGATATAGATATAGAACACATGCCTATATACTAAAATATGAACTTTAAAATGCTAAATACCCAACATTTGTATCATACTCATAATTGCAAAGATTAACTTGGTATTTTTTCCTATTTAAATATGCTTTAATTTCATTGATGATTTTGAAGGTATTTGGAGATCCTATCTTGTGACAGTCATCTTCTATACTGTAACGACACCCTGAATTCCAAACCTTTATTTTAGTAACAGAACTCTTTCCACAAACAAAATATTATAAGGAAGGCAATCATGTAACACACACACACACACACACACACACACACACACACACACACACAAACCCAGCAGAGTTCAGAGTGAGGCAGGGTGAGGAACCTGGGTGCCCCAGGTCCTGCCTCTCTTCGGAGTCCCTGGGAATTTCTGGACAACACCCTGAAACTACCATCTAGAGAAGCCGGCACAAATTTTTCTCCAAGTTGTTCTGTATCAAATCGACACCATTATCTTAGTGACTAGTTTATCTTTACAAGATGGGATATTTAGAGGGTAAGATGGTGGGATTTTAAATAACCATGGCTTTTCCTTTCCTTTCCGGTGATTAAAATTCAAAAGTAAACCTTCCCAATCAATCTAAAAATCTAAGTTTCTGTTGGTAGATTTACAATTAGGAGTGAATGTAGATTCAGAAAAAGTGAAGATTTTTATAAGTTCATTCTAAATAGTAAGGCCTTTAAAAAAATAACTTGAACTAATGTTTTAAAAGGTCCTATCAAAGTTGCTTGTTCATTTATCACTGAGATGGAGTGTGTGATTTTTCTGCCATTATTGCATTGTGTATTGGAGATACTGTGGTGAAACGGCCTATCTGTGAACCGAGGGCTGCTTAGACCGTTGGAGTCTTGCGAGTACACTTCAGGCAAAGTCTTCAGAATCTGTGCTAGAAATTCAACGTGTTGATACTAACTGTGCAATCATCTGTTTCCATTTGTCCCTGTGGTTGGCAGGGATTAACAGGCAGAGGCAGGAGATGGGCACAGCACAAATGGAAAATAATGGAGCATTTTGCACCAAAGGAGTCAGAGGATAAGAACTACAGTGGGCGAGGCCAGAGGAGGTGAGCAGGCTGGAGGCGGTGGCATGTGTCAGCGAGAGGCTGCGGCAGCCGGGGACAGACGCGGTTCAGCACATCCGCCCCTAATGAAGACAGGGCCCCCCTGCAGTATGTCACGTTACAGTGTTGTTTTGCAGGACAGTCTACAGGCGCTTCTACAGGGTAGCCTAATTATGGATTCCCTGGGAAACTCGTGAGCAAAATCTATTTGGGTTACACTTGTTAGCGTTTCAGTGGAAATGATGTCAATGGACCCAACTGTACAGAAAAACGTTGTAATTATCATCCAAAATGTGGACTCATTATAAACAACAGATAAGTCATTTAGGTTCACAGGAGACACCCCACAGAGAAGCAGTTTTCTCTTCTGTGCCTTCAGTCAGGCGTCAGGATAGACACATGCCCATCAGTCACTCATCAAATAGGCATTCAGTATCTGCTGATGTGGGCTGTGGAGTGGACTCTGGTGAGACTCAGATGCTTCCAGGTTCCTAATGAAGTGGCTAGTAGAGTCCGAGGAAAGTTGAACAGAAAAAAAAATGACGTAAAGAAAGCTATACCCATTTAAGGAGGATATATGTCTTGGGTAACTGTTTTGTTCTAACAAAAAAAAGCAACATGGGTAGGAATAAAATCGGGGAGGAAAAAAAAAAAAAGAGTCAAAACCCACAAGTCTATTAGTTTGCCATCATTGCTCCCAAGGGGAGTGAATGGCCAGCCTAAGTACTGTGGATCACCTCGGCTGCAGTCTCGCTCTAGTGAGGAGTATGGTAGACCAGCCTGTCCTTTAGGAGCTCTGATTTCATGCCCTTCTAAACTGTAAACCTTATGAGAGTGTGGACTGGGTTTATGGAGTATCTGTAGTACGTATCTACTACTATTTCTTGTAGATATTCAAGAAATATTTGTTGAATAAAAAACAATGACTTATCAAAAAAGATGTGTACTGTAAATATGATAGATATTTTAGATGAAAGAAAATGAAAAATATTGAGATCACTGGTACTTAGCACCTCTAGTATAATTATAATGAGAAAATAAAAGTACACTTGGGATACGCCCCTTTACTAATATGGGAGTGATTCTTCACAGGGAATATGAGTGCAGGCATGGACGAGTTCTCAGGCCCCTTCCGCTCTATGAATTTGTAGTTCAATAATTTTGCAAAAGTTGCAAAGTGAAGAATGTCCAGCTGACCTTCATTCCCACGTCATCGCCTCTGCTACCAGTGTGATTGCCCTGAGCGCATCTGTGCCTCCATGTGGGACAAGAGAAATGGGTCTTAAAGGAATAAAAACTTTCTGTTCAACTTAAAAAAAAAAAAAAAAAAAATTACTGAGATCAAAGAATATCAACGTTGGAGTGGATCTCTTGATCAGGGATACAACTATTTAGAAAATCCTTTGTGTGACCAATTAAAGGAAAACCTTTCAAAACTGTAAAATACATATTTTAAAAAATGGAAATATTTTATCCTTATACTTTAAATGGGTTTTCATAAACATTTGGTATTATGAATCCATAATGTGGAGCTGTTTTTTGTTAATTTTGTGCAAATTCACAGCTAATGCCATTAAAGCTCTAAATGAGCATTTCTAGTGAGCAAACGCCTGCTAAGATTAATACACAAAATCCTGATATCTCTCAACTGTCTCATTAACATGATAACAGGCCCAAAGGAGTTTCAAATCCCTTAACACACAAAAGACATATTTTCTCCCATTTTTCGTTCACACCACCATAAAAATGGAAATTAAACCACATAAAAAATCTTCCCAAAACATCAAGGGGCCAATCCAAATACATAAAATACTGTTTTTTTGTGGGTTTTTTTTTTTTATATTAAACTACAAAAGCCTTGTTGAAATGCTACTAAGGAACTGACTTACTACACAAAAACCAAGGCGATGGACAATTAGTTTATATTTTATCCCAAAGCCCAAATATTTAAGGCTATGGAAGAAATTGGGAAACAGTGAATGATCTAGTATATTAAGCTATTTGTTCTCCGTAGATACTAAGCACCACGCGTGAGTTAAAGATGGACTTTCAGAAATCTAATTGCGCATGTGCTTTCCAGGGTTTAAATCAAAACCGTAATGTTATTGCACCAAATCCCTTTGTGGTCTAATAAGGAACAACATAAAAACAAACGACCCTCTTTGTTACGGAGGATGTGCTTTACAATATCGCTGCACGGTGACAACTCCGTGTCCTCTTGTCACTGCCTGTCCTTTAGACCATACTGCAGAAAAGCAATTTTCTGCCTCAAAAGCACTCTATTTTTTTAAAGTTTGTCTCTGGGCAATTTTCAGGTCTACTAGAGCTGTACAACTGTATACAGGTGAGAAAGACCCCAAACAGGGCAATTTATTTGATTCCTCCTTCTTCAAAACATTCAGCTGAGACTGCATATCCAACAGAGAAAGCCCAAAAAGAAAATTCAGGAGCAACCCACAGTGACATATATCCTTTTTGTAAATTTGCATTAAACATAGTTTCCAAATAACGTAGACATCCCAGAGTTGTTTTTCGTTTAATGTAAACCTTTAATGTAAAATTTCTCTAGATATTAAAATCGAGTTCTACTAAATAAAAAGGGCAAATCCCTAGAAATAGGTAGTTAAATACAGCATATGGAGTTTTCAGATGAAGAATCACTTAATTTTAAGTGGTCTGCTCATTTGAATCAGCAGTTTGGTTTTCTGGTTGAGGAGTAAAGGGCGCCTTTGATGCAAAAATGTATTCCTGAAATGTTCAGTGGCTGATAATTTCACACTTACCAATGCCTGGTGCTGGCATGACCATAATCGCCTCCTGATGTAACTCTGCCCTCACACAGTATGGAATGTTCCACACTGGTCTCTTACCCCAGTCGGAAAACAAGTTTACCTATAATAGTGTCTGCACAGATGAATGATTTAAAAGTCGGATTTTTAGATGTAACACTCGCTGACACATTTTAAAAGCATGTAGTCTTTTTTTAATCATTAACTCTCTCAATGCTGAATTATTACTCTCTATTCATCATTAATTTTTCATGTGACGATAAATGTTTCCTTCGATCGAATATGGTATTGTACGATACATTAGAAAGTGAGCGAGATTAAACACGCTTCTGCTGACTAGCTAGCAAATCCCCACATCCCAAACTTAGGACTTTTAATTAGAAAAGAGTCAGGAATATAAACACAGTTTACAGAAAAGCCAACTCAGTGGTTCTATTATGCTCTGCCTTTCTTCCTACTGGTATGAGTGTGTGTGTGTGTGTGTGTGTGTGTGTGTGTGTGTGTGCGTGCGCGCACTCGCGTGTGTGGTCGGGTGCACCTGTGTGTGCACATCTGTTTACTTATCAGTCTCCCTCTCTTTTTCTTTCTCTCTTCTTTGTTCTGTCACTCTCTCTTTAATTTCTCTCTGCTTTGATGTACCTAGAGGCAGTTACGTGCTCTTAGCTTAATGCTAAACAGACAAGTAAGGAATTTTTTTAAAGAGCAATGGAAATTCTATATCAGGTATAGCTCTCGTACAAATGAAGTAATTTCAAGTCCAGTGATTTTTTTAGCATAATCTGAAAGCCTTGTTAACTCTTCACAAGCACCATAAAATTATGTGACCAGTCGATTAGTGATCTTAATTCCTTCTCACACAGTGGTTCCTAAACTATGTTTTCTTATACTGCCCCCGATTCTTCTCACAAAACTCCCTTTTCAAGTTTGAATCCAGCTTGTGCCCTTGTCACTGGGGAGAAACTGACCTTCAGTGAGGTCTCTGATGACCTCATTACAACTAAGCCCAAGGGCCAGGCCAGTTTCCACCCTCATCTTTCCTCACCCTCTTTGCAGAATTTGTCACATTCAACCATCTCCTGTTTCTCAAAATACTTTCCGATCTCAGCTCCTGATTTCTACTTAGCTGTCTCATTTTCTTCATCGTCTGCAATGTATTTACTTTAGTCATTCTTCTTAGTAATGCAAAGCAAAAGTAGCCAAGTTGACAACTCTCTGCATTTCTCACCTGAGTCTAGGTGCTTAAACGTGAACCTGAAAGGTGTTCATCATTTGCATCATCTTCACTGTGTTAGGCTAAGATTTGCCATATTTCAGTAGACAATCCATCATCACTGCCTTTGGTCCTTGTCATTTCATGGGCCACCCCAGAGATGTACCACTTTGGCAGGATTTCAAGGACATAGCTCTAAAATCACTTATTTCCAACAAGTTACAAAGTCCTTTAATTTTAGACAGACTTAGTAAGTTATCTATACACACATCTCTTCCACGTTTTGCCTGATGCACTCTCCTTGCTAGGACAGGTATTCCTCATTTCTCTATGGCTATGCATCCCTCTAACACCTAAAATATGACATTTTTCTTCAATCAACGTTGGCTCAAGAAAAACCAGAACGCTTAGTCTCAATGAGTCTCAATAAACTTTAATCCATGCCATCTAAGAATACAACAGCTCAAAATTGTATTTACGTGCATTGCAAAGAAGACCCATCCTTAAGTTTCATCTTTTCTTTGTAGAGTTCTGGGATTTGGGAATGCACTTTTTTTAAAAACATCTTTATTGCAGTATAATTGCTTTACAATGCTGTGTTAGTTTCTGCTGTATAACAAAGGGAATCAGCTATATGTATACATATATGCCCATAACCTCTCCCTCTGCGTCTCCCTCCCACTCTCCCTATCCCACCCCTCTAGGTGGTCACAGAGCACCGAGCTGATCTCCCTATGATATGCGGCTGCTTCCCACTAGCTATCTATTTTACGTTTGGTAGTGTATATATGTCCACGCCACTCTCTCGCTTCGTCCCTGCTTACCCTTCCCCCTCCCTATGTCCTCACGTCCATTCTGTACGTCTGCGTCTTTATTCCTGTCCTGCCCCTAGGTTCTTCAGAACCTTCTTTTTTTTTTGGATTCCATATTATGTGTTAGCACATGGTATTTGTTTTTCTCCTTCTGACTTACTTCACTCTGTATGACAGACTCTAGGTGCATCCACCTCACTACAAATAACTCAATTTCATTTCTTTTTACAGCTGAGTAATATTCCATTGTCTATATGTGTCACATCTTCTTTATCCATTCATCTGTCGATGGACATTTAGGTTGCTTCCATGACCTGGCTATTGTAAATAGTGCTGCAATGAACATTGGTGTGCATGTGTCTTTTGGAATGATGGTTTTCTCTGGGTATATGCCCAGTAGTGGGATTGCTGGGTCGTAAGGTAATTCTATTTTTAGTTTTTTAAGAACCCTCCATACTGTTCTCCATAGTGCCTGTATCAATTTACATTCCCACCAACAGTGCCAGATGGTTTCCTTTTTCCACACCCGCTCCAGCATTTATTGTTTGTAGATTTTTTGATGATGCCCATTCTGACCTGTGTGAGATGGTATCTCATTGTAGTTTTGATTTTTTGATTTGCATTTCTCTAGTGACTAATGATGTTGAGCATTATTTCATGTTTGTTGGCAATCTGTATATCTTCTTTGGAGAAATGTCTATTTAGGTCTTCTGCCCATTTTTGGATTGGGTTGTTTGTTTTTTTGATATTGAGCTGCTTGTAAATTTTGGAGATTAATCCTTTGTCAGTTGCTTCATTGGCAGATATTTTCTCCCATTCTGAGGGTTGTCTTTTGGTCTTGTTTATGGTTTCCTTTGCGGTGCAAGAGCTTTGAAGTTTCATTGGGTCCCATTTGTTTATTTTTGTTTTTATTCCCATTTCTCTAGCAGGTGAGTCAAGAAGGACCTTGCTGTGATTTATGTCATAGAGTGTTCTGCCTATGTTTTCCTGTAGGAGTTTTATAGTGTCTGGCCTTACATTCAGGTCTTTAATCCATTTTAAGTTTATTTGTGTATGGTGTTAGGGAGCGCTCTAATTTCATTCTTTTACATGTAGCTGTCCAGTTTTCCCAGCACCACTTATTGAGGAGGCTCTCTTTTCTCCACCGTATATCCTTGCCTCCTTTATCAAAGATAAGGTGACCATATGTGCGTGGGTTTATCTCTGGGCTTTCTATCCTGTTCCATTGATCTATATTTCTGTTTTTGTGCCAGTACCATACGGTCTTGATTACTGTCGCTTTGTAGTATAGTCTGAAGTCAGGGAGCCTGATTCCTCCAGCTCCGTTTTTCTTTCTCAAGGCTGCTTTGGCTATTCAGGGTCTTTTGTGTTTCCATACAAATTGTGAAATTTTTTGTTCTAGTTCTGTGAAAAATGACATTGGTAGTTTGAGAGGGATTTCACTGAATCCTTAGATTCTTTTGGGTAGTACAATCATTTTCACAATGTTGATTCTTCCAATCCAAGAACATGGTATGTCTCTCCATCTGTTTGTATCATCTTTAATTTCTTTCATCAGTGTCTTATAGTTTTCTGCATACAGGTCTTTTATCTCCTTAGGTAGGTTTATTCCTAGGTATTTTATTCTTTTTGTTGCAGTGGCAAATACGAGTGTTTCCTTAATTTCCCTTTCAGATTTTTCATCATTAGTGTATAGGAATGCAAGAGATTTTGTGCATTAATTTTGTATCCTACTACTTTACCAAATTCTTTGATTAATAGCTTTCTGGTAGCATCTTTAAGATTCTCTATGTATAGTAACATGTCAAATGCAAAGAATGACAGCTTTACTTCTTCTTTTCCAATCTGGATTCCTTTTATTTCTTTTTCTTCTCTGATTGCTGTGGCTAAAACTTCCAGAACTATGTTGAATAATAATGGTGAGAGTGGGCATCCTTGTCTTGTTCCTGATCTTAGAGGGAATGGTTTTAGTTTTTCACCATTGAGAACAATGTTGGATGGCCTTTATTATGTTAAGGTAAGTTCCCTCTATGCCTACTTTCTAGAGGGTTTTTATCATAAATGGGTGCTGAATTCTGTCGAAAGTTTTTTCTGCATCTATTGAGATGATCATATGTTTTTTCTCCTTCAATTTGTTAATATGGTGTATCACGTTGATTGATTTGCGTATATTGAATAATCCTTATATTGCTGGGGTAAACCCCACTTGATCATGGTGTATGATCCTTTTAATGTGCTGTTGGATACTGTTTGCTATTATTTTGTTGTGGATTTTTGCATCTATGTTCATCAGTGATATTGGCCTGTAGTTTTCTTTCTTTGTGACATCTGGTTTTGGTATCAGGGTGATGGTGGCCTCGTAGAATGAGTTTGGAAGTGTTCTTCCCTTTGCTGTATTTTGAAAGGGTTTGAGAAGGATAGGTGTTAGCTCTTGTCTAAATGTTTGATAGAAGTCACCTGTGAAGCCATCTGGTCCTGGGCTTTTGTTTGTTCGAACATTTTAAATTACAGTTTCAATTACAGTGCTTGTGACTGATCTGTTTATATTTTCTCTTTCTTCCTGGTTCAGTATTAGAAAGTTGTGCTTTTGTAAGAATTTGTCCAATTCTTCCAGGTTGTCCATTTATTGGCCTATAGTTGCTTGTAGTAAACTCTCATGATTCTCTGTATTTCTGCAGTGTCAGTTGTTACTTCTCCTTTTTCATTTCTAATTCTATTGATTTCAGTCTTCTCCATTTTTTTCTTAATGAGTCTGGCTAATGGTTTATCAATATTGTTTATCTTCTCAAAGAACCAGCTTTTCATTTTATTGATCTTTGCTCTTGTTTCCTTCATTTCTTCTTCATTTATTTCTGATCTGATTGTTATGATTTCTTTCCTTCTGCTAACTTTGAGTGTTTTGTTCTTCTTTCTCTAAATGCTTTAGGTGTAACGTTAGGTTGTTTATTTGAGATTTTTCTTGTTTCTTGAGGTAGGATTGTATTGCCATAAACTTCCCTCTTAGAACTGCTTTTGCTGCATCCCATAGGCTTTGGGTCTTCATGTTTTCATTGCCATTTGTTTTTAGGTATGCTCTGATTTCCTCTTTGATTTCTTCTGTGATCTCTTGGTTATTTAGTACTGCATTGTTTAGCCTCCATATTTTTGTACTTTGTACAGTTTTTTTTTTCCTGTAATTTATATCTAGTCTCATAGCGTTGTGGCTGGAAAAGATACTTGATACGATTTCAATTTTCTTAAATTTACCAAGGCTTGATTTGTGACCCAAGATATGATCTATCCTGGAGAATGTTCCATGAGCACTTGAGAAGAAAGTGTATTCTGCTGTTTTTGGATGGAATGTCCTATGAAAATCAGTTAAGTCCATCTTGTTTAATGTGTCATTTAAAGCTTGTGTTTCCTTATTTATTTTCATTTTGGATGATCTGTCCATTGGTGAAAGTGGGGTGTTAAAGTCCCCTACTATGATTGTGTTACTATCAATTTCCCCTTTTATGGTTGCTAGCATTTGCCTTATGTATTGAGGTGCTCCTATGTTGGGTGCATAAATATTTAGAATTATTATATCTTCTTGGATTGATCCCTTGATCATTATGTAGTGTCCTTCTTTGTCTCCTGTAATAGTCTTTATTTTAAAGTCTATTTTGTCTGATATGAGAATTGTTCCTCCAGCTTTCTTTTGATTTCCATTTGCATGGAATATCTTTTTCCATCCCCTCACTTTCATTCTGTATGTGTCCTTAGGTCTGAAGTGGGTCTCTTGTAGACAGCATATACATGGGTCTTGTATTTTTATCCATTCAGCCAGTCTATGTCTTTTGGTTGGAGCATTTAATCCATTTACATTTAAGGTAATTATTGATATGTATGTTTCTATTACCATTTTCTTAATTGTTTTGGATTTGTTTTTGTTGGTCTTTTCCTTCTCTTGTGTTTGCTGCCTAGAGAAGTTCCTTTAGCATTTGTTGTTTGGTGGTGCTGAATTCTCTCAACTTTTGCTCGTCTGTAAAGGTTTTAATTTCTCCATCAAAACTGAATGAGATCCTTGCTGGGTAGAGTAATCTTGATTGTAGGTTTTTCCCTTTCATCACTTTAAATATGTCCTGCCACTCCATTCTGGCTTGCAGAGTTTCTGCTGAAAGATCAGCTGTTAACATTATGGGGATTCCCTTGTATGTTATTTGTTGCTTTTCCCTTGCTGCTTTTAATATTTTTTCTTGCTTTTAATTTTTGATAGTTTGATTAATATGTGTCTTGGCGTGTTTCTCCTTGGATTTATCGTGTCTGGGACTCTCTGTGCTTCTTCGACTTGACTGACTATTTCCTTTACTATGTTAGGGAAGTTTTCAATTCTAATCTTTCAAATATTTTCTCAGTCTCTTTCTTTTTCTCTTCTTCTTCTGGGACCCCTGTCATTCGAATGTTGGTGCATTTAATGTTGTCCCAGAGGTCTCTGAGACTGTCCGCAATTCTTTTCGTTCTTTTTTCTTTATTCTGCTCTGTGGTAGTTATTTCCACTATTTTACCTTCCAGGTCACTTTTCTGTTCTTCGGCCTCAGTTATTCTGCTGTTGATTCCTTCTAGAGAATTTTTAATTTCATTTATTTTGCTGTTCATCATTGTTCGTTTGCTCTTTAGGTCTTCTAGGTCCTTGTTAAATGTTTCTTGTATTTTCTCCATTCCATTTCCAGTATTTTGGATCATCTTTACCATCATTGCTCTGAATTCTTTTTCAGGTAGCCTGCCTATTTCCTCTCCATTTGTTTGGTCTGGTGGGTTTTTACCTTGCTCCTTCATCTGCTGCATATTTCACTGTCTTCTCATTTTGCTTAACTTACTGTGTTTGGGGTCTCCTTTTCGCAGGCTTCAGGTTCGTAGTTCCTGTTGTATTTGGTGTCTGCCCCCAGTGGGTAAGGTTGGTTCAGTGGGTTGTGTAGGCTTCCTGGTGGAGGGGACTGGTGCCTGTGTTCTGGTGGGTGGAATTGGATCTCGTCTTTCTGGTGGGCAGGGCTGCGTCCGGTGGTGTGTTTTGGGGTGTCCATGAACTGAGTATGATTTTAGGCATCCTGTCTGCTAATGGGTGGGATTGTGTTCCTGTCTTGCTAGTTTTTTGGCATAGGGTGTCCAGCAGTGTAGCTTGCTGGCCATTGGGTGGAGCTGGGTCTTAGTGTTGAGATGGAGATCTCTAGGAGATCTGATTGATATTACACCGGGCTGTGAGGGGATATCTCTGGTGGTCCAGTGCCCTGAACTCAGCTCTCCCACCTCAGAGGCTCAGGTCTGACACCAAGACAGAGCACCAAGACCCTGTCAGCCACATGGCCAGCTACATGGGGATTTTGTTGCCTTTTGGGAAGTCTGAGGTCTCCTGCCAGCGTTCAGTAGGTGTCCTGTAGGAGTTGTTCCACATGTCGATGTATTTCTGATGTATTTTTGGGCAGGAAGGTGATCTCCACGTCTTATTCCTCTGACATCTTGACGGTCTGGGCATCCATTTATGTGTTACCAAATACTTAAAATTCACGTGGTAACATTAATTTATAATATAATAACATTAAAAGGAAAGTATATAATATGTGTATTTATATAAATCACTCTTCAGCGCTCCATGATCAAGAGAGAAGAGAAAGCATCAATCATTTGAATCTACATAGATTTAGGGCCTCATGATAACTAGTAGCTTCTATCTTTTTCACCTATACATGCCTTTGAACAGAAATAGTGATTTTTATTTAACATGGTAAAGTTGACTACAGTGTTACTTGTCTCTCCATTTCTATCCATCCTTTGAAAGGCAGTCAAGTGGGCGTAAGTGAATAGAACAATGAAGAAGAATGAAATGTTTTAGATAAATCACAACTTGAATAATTGAGGGTTGCTTACTAATTGATACAGAATCACAATATTTGGCCTCAAGTAAAGAAGAAGAAAGTCAGGCATAACCCATTTTCGTTAGGATAATCTCTTTATA
This sequence comes from Stenella coeruleoalba, assembly GCF_951394435.1. Lineage (NCBI taxonomy): Eukaryota > Metazoa > Chordata > Mammalia > Artiodactyla > Delphinidae > Stenella > Stenella coeruleoalba. The sequence continues at coordinate 34,772,889 of NC_137167.1, read as the reverse complement.
AATACGCCAAAAGAGACAGCTAGAAAATGCATTTAGAACTAGCTTACCTTCTGCTTCTCCTGCACAATATCTAATTATGCAAGTTAAAAGTACCACAGTATGGGTCTTCCAGGTGACAGGTAACATTTCATGCCGGCTGGTGGCATCAGTCAGGCCTCAGTGGACATAACGCACAGACAGTTTAAGGTCCAACCACATGAGGCTGCGGGGTTCACTTTGGTTTCTTTAAAAGTAATGCTGTAGGGGTGTCAATCTGACGTTATCAGGAGGAAATGGAAGAAAGGCACTGATGCATAAATTTACCTAGCCTGAAATCCTTTCTTTTCAGGAAAAAAAAAAAAGAAAGAAAGAAGGAAAGAAAAGAAAAGTTGAGCTTTGCCTTACATTTGCATTGCACTGGTGGTTTACTTTTGTTGTACAATAAATATTTCATTTTAGCATATGTATGCCTAGGAAAACAGTGAGACAAAGGTGACTGAAATCAAAACCCCTCATAACTGTGTGGGGCATAGAATGTAATCACCTTGCCTTCACACAGAAACAGGAATTTAGAATGTTTTGGGTTGTTGTCAGTGTGCATGTCAGACACATATTCAAATGATTTTCCTCCAAAACTGTTTTAAAAGATATTTAAATATTATGATATTTTGTGAAGAGATCAGAGAGCTAGCCTATTAAAAACTTTCTGTGGTTCAGTTTCACAGAGCAGAAATGTTTTTGTATTGAAAGCACTTGTCCAGCAGAATGTTTTCAATAAATGTAGAGCATCAAAGTAAATAAATGGTATTAGTTTAGACATTTCTAGAAACCACGTGACCGCTCAGGTGTTGGCTATCATATATAATAGTTCAGCCTCAAGTTATACACAATGAGATCAGTCCTTAAATCTGCCGCTTTCTGCCCTCCACTGTGACCTTGTTTAGGCCGGGAGTCCCGCTGCTGCCCCTATAATGCGGCCCCACATTTGAGGCCGGGAGTCCTGCTGCTGCCCCTATAATGCGGCCCCACATTTGACGTGTCTTTCTGTGGCCCCACATTTGACGCGTCGTCTTTCTTGAACGCATCCTTTGCAGCTACCACTTCCTTTCCACTTCTTTGATGATTATTAAAACTTAACCTTTAATTCTGCTACTGAGTCCATCGTTTGAAGCAATATCCATGCTCTGCCATAACTGCAGAGTAGAAAACATACAGTTTTCACCTTAGTAGCTAAAGGTCCCTACAAACCTGATTGAACCTCGTCTCTCACAATTGCTGTACAAACACCTTTAATCCAGGCAATCCAATTCCAAACAACCTTTTCTCCTTCCTGTCCCTGGAACTTGCTTACATGATTCTCCCCACCTGAAATACTCTCCTCCCTTCCCTCTACCTAGCCAAATTCTCCATGTTATTCAAAGCTCATCTTAAGCTCCAAATTCACTGAGAAATCATTTCCCATAACTCCAGCCTTGGCCATCTTCTTATCCTCAAAATGCAATAGCAAGTCTACGTATCATTCAATCAACACTTCATCAGTTATTCATTGCGCTTTACCGTTAGGATTGGCTACGTAATTGCAGGACTTAGTACACAAAGAAAACGGGGGAACTCTAACTCAAATTTTTCAAAACATTTCAAGACAGCAACAACAGAACAATAAAGCAAGCATGGGACCCTTCTAGGTGCATGGCCCCGTGAGACTGCATAGGTGGTGTACCCATGAAGGTGGCCCGGTGTGCCTGTTCTATTGTCATCAGACATTTGAGATATATAATAAGCATTAGCTTCCCTATCTGGATCATAAATTGTTTCCGGAAAGAGTCGGGTACTTTGTTATTTTCCATAGTACCAATCATTATATCAACATTATAACGCTACAATAACTCATTTATTGTATATTTAGATCATGCCTTGCTAATAAACATTATTATCATAGGTATTATAGTAAATCAAGCTTTGAAACACATCTTGTTGAATAAAATTTACTTCAATAGGAATTTCCTACCCTGTCCCTCACAGGAATGACAGTTATGCAAGATGTACACATAACGCACTGTAATTAAGCAGTGATTATGCCATTTTACACTTTTTAAAATCTAAATATATTTGAAATACACCAATGTGTAAATTTAAGGTGTGAAACATGTTGAGTTGATACATTTATATATTGTAATATGATTTTCATTGCAGGGATACTCAGCACCTCTATCGTATCACATCATTATCATTTCTTTTTTTGTGGTTGGAATAATTAAGGTCTAGTCTCTTAGCAAGTCAGATGATGATAATAGAACACTGTTGTCTATGTTCACTCTACAGCACATCAGATCTCTAGGACTAGTTCTAAGAGATTATGCCACTTTAACTTTAAGGACATGTCAAAATCTTCTAGGCTTCATGTTATTTTTTGGTGGTCTAACTTTTACTAGGTTCCAACACAATATGATGTGCCTTTAAAGGCTGATACTAGGTGTCTCACTTCAGTTACTTAAACTACAGCCTACTTATCCACCAGTCACTTTAGCTTTTAGAGAGTGATAGGAAACACCAAGGGAAGACAAGAGGAACCAGTAGGTGGGGGGGGGGGAGCAGAAGGAACACTCTCAGTTGGTCGGAACCTTCTGAAGCTTCCAAAAGAGACCAGAGATGCCACATTCCCCTTGCCTCTTCTCTTCTCGAGCACTTTCCCAGTGGAGAATGGAAGTGAATGAAGGATGATTTGCAAAGCATAGGAGAGACTCTCACTGGACACTGTTCAACCTATGACACAATATGGTATCACTCTTAAAACTAATAAAAAAATAAACAGAACGACTTTCTCCCAAAGAGACTGACTGTTCATCTTCATTCAGCCTTTCAAAGTGCTTCACTTCAAGGTGACAGTGCTAAGCATGGCCCATAAATCCATTTCTGGCTTGCCTTCAGAGTTATAGGATATGTTAGATTTCTTTGCTCTGAGCAGTGCTCTAGACTAACCCTTGTTAAAAGTATTACTGTAGATATTTCAGTACCTCCAACAAAAAATGTCATCTTTGAAGTTATTTTCCTGCAAAATTCAAACTACATTAATCTTACTTCCATAGGTATTTGAAGTTTGGGCTTCCCCGAGTTGAAACCATTTCTCATGATACTAAAATAAAAATCAAGCTCTGTAACTTAAATGCCTCAGTAGCAGTAGGAAACAGACCAAAAATAGCCTTAAAAATCACTTTTAAGCAGGGAAATGGCAATTGAGGAAGGAAAATCAAGGGGAAATATCCACCTCCACATCAGAAATGATACAAGAGTGTCTAAGTGGAGTTCTTGGTAATTCATGAGAAAGTTTAATTGTATCATATATTCTTTAGATATTGCTGAATTATCAGCTGATTTTATTTTGCACGTGTTTTGAAAAAGCTCCTTTTAGTATAATGACTTACAAAATGTTTCATTGTAGAAGAATTTGCATAAAACTCATTTTAGATTCCCTTTGGTAATCAGGCACAGGAACCCATCACGTATTGTCTTGGATGACAGAGGAGCTACTTCTCGTGATTTGAAACGTTGAACTTGATGTTTTTTCTCTTTTTTGCTTCCGAGATGACCGCATAGTTATGAAGCTTTATAATGACATTTTTCCCCCACATGTTCAGGTATTGTAAAAGCTACCTTTCTCTTGAGAAATCATTTTAATAATTATTTATCAAAAATGAGATACAGTAAAAATTTCTTCTCTGAATGCCATGAGAAATTGTAGGTAATCATGGGCGTTCAGAATGCAAGCTGCTCTTCTCGGGACATGAGACAATGAAATGTTAGATAAAGAGAGAGTTCTGAAAGTACAAGCGTGTCGCTTTTATTGTAACAATGAAAACAGAAACAAAACAACCATTTTCATATGTATTGGGGGAAAACCGACTAGAAAGTCAACGCGGCAATTCAGGAATCGGCGCAGTGGAATTCAGTACAGACTAACTACTCAGATGCTTTCCTGAATTCAGATCAATATGGAATATAAAAATGGAAGTAAAGTCAAACATGAAATTGAAATAACATAAATTTGAAAATTAAAGGAACGTGAGATGGAATACAGTAAAATGTAAATTATGCTGTAACTTACTAAATAGTAATAGTCGTTAATTTTACAAAGGAAATATCTGTATTAACAACTATTTGGGGAAAAGGGAAGGGAAAATAGAATTGTCCCTTCAGAATTTTTGTTTATAAAAATTAAAAAAAAATGAGTTGGGCAACTGATTCTAACCTCTAATTCTTCAATAACTACATTTAACAAAGGCCAGTCCGGTAACTGCTCCCTTATGTCTTTACATCAGCTCCTAACCCATGGAAATATGCATAAGATATATACATATTTTCAAAATTTATACCAAAAGACTGCCATCAGGCTAGAGATACCCATATAGATGAGTGGCAGCAGGAGGTCCTGGCCATCCCTCCACAGAGCCAGCAGCCCACAGTATAATTTCCCTGGACACAGAAAGTAAGCATCATGTCGCTCCGTTATCCTGATGAGTAATCTTGCCAGTTAACACACAGCAAGTGTGCAGTTATTCTAACTGGTTCTAGATATTTTAAACAAAAGCTTCTTTGCCATAAATATCTTTGCCATGAGCGCTTTCACCGCAAACATTTTTGCTGCCTAACTAACTGGCTGTAAGGCAATTTTGCCGTAAAAGATAAAATAACTGGTTGACAGTTTGGCTTTCTCAAGCTGACAGATGCTAATGATTTGCCCCCCGAGTTGGCTTCCTATTTTGAAGCACACTACATTGGAGGCGAAAGACACCGAGGGCCTCGAAGGAGCAGAGTCGCACCCACACTTCCCATAAAACTTCAGAACGCCCGTCAAGAGACGTGTGACAACGCGCCAAGAAACAACAGTGCAGAGGATCTCACAACACAACGCAAGGCTCAGTTACAAACATGCATCCTAGTATTCGCAAGCTGATACCTCTCTTAAAAAAGGAAGACATTTTAGTGAAAAAGAAAAAGTGCAATGCTAAACGAGGAGACAAATCAACAAGCAAAAACAATGTACGATACTATGAAGAAAAGACCTGGAAGACAAGTTCTTAGAAACAGCTCACAAAATAAAGTCTGAGGTCTGCAAAGTATTGCCATGAATCTACATACATTTTAAATGTATTCCAACATTTTGTATTTCACAATAAAAGACTTTTTAATTTCGCTGTTTACTTTTCATGTTTTGCTATGTCCTTTTAAATGTCCCTCTTTTGCTTTTTACTATTTTATCATTTACAGCAAAATTGCCTTACAGCCAATTAGTTAGGCGGCAAAAATGTTTGCGGCAAAGATGTTTACAGCCACAGAAGCTTATGGTGAAAATACTGAACGTGATTCTAGCCCCAAACGGTGATCCATTTTGGTTTGTAGCCACATCTAAAGGCTTAAGGGCCCGTTGGAAATGCCACCTTGAGCTCACTTGGGTAGAATATACTAGCTCCCTTCCTATACAGTGTCTAGGCACTGCACTCGGTGCTTTTCCTCACAACAAATCTATGAGGTTTGAATCATTATCTCAGTCTTGCAGTGGAGGAAACTGAGGCCAAGCCTCTGGGAAATGGTAAAGTTACCATTTAAACCTCAGTTTATTGACTTCAATGAGAAATAATGCTATATATAAGGGTTACTATTCTGGTTCCACTATACTTGGTATAAACTCACAGACTAGCCTATGGACTTGAACCCCATTTCTAACAAACTGTTCATGGAAAATAAAATGCAGCCTCCAAAATAAGTTGAAATTTATTTTCATAATCATTTTTAGAATTTAAAAGCCATTGTCCAATGCATGGATGTGTAATATACAAAAAGTTTTGTTTCCAAGTTAATTTCTGGAATGTGGGTTGCAGGTAAATGCCATGGTCTCTTTTTCCTGTCTGTATATATATATATATTCATTTCACATTTTTTTTCTACTGTACTCTGGCCAGGAAAATTAAGCTTCCATTTTCTGGGCTTTCAATTATACATCAATATCCCCTCATGAGATGCTGAATTTTAAGAACCCAAGGATTTCCATATTGGTCAGATTCATTGAATCTAGTTAAAGAACTATCTCCCTGTTACGTGAAGCACCACTCTTGACCTGGCACTGCCTACCTTTCTTTCTCTCTTGGGAAGCTTCTCTTTGCTACTCTACATTTTTTTTGGTTAAAAAAAAAAAAAGAGTGGGAGGGTAGAGAAAGAGAAATCAAAATGCAGAGAAAGTAAAAGGACCAAGTTTGTGAAGACAAAGGAACAGTGAGAAAAGGTAAAAGAGGAAAATACTTAAGAAATGAGAAAAATGGATTCATCAAGTGTGGGGGAAAAATTACTACAGTCAATGACTTATTTTCTGCTTTCATTCATTCCAGAAATATTTCCTGGTTTTCCTCTCTTTAACCACCTTTCTTACAGATGATATGTATTTAAAGACAAAGATAAACAGTCCTTTTTCTAAAGAACTTTATACGTACAGTAGAAAACCTCAAGAAGGTTCTCAGACTTCCATTAATCCTGAGGGAACTTTTAAGTGTTTGCACTCTCATTATTTTCTTCTACAAGCTTAGCAATAACTAATAAGTCTTACAATATTTATCTAAGAAACATGCTGTCTTTGAAATCTCAAACACTGCACTGCACATACCACCCTCCTCAAACCCTGAAGTTTGAGGCTCCTCATTAAAAGGGCAGGTGATTGTAGTGTCATTGGTGGGGAGATGTGGGTAGTGGAGGATGGTAAGGTATAAGTTATTTATTGGTAAGAATTAAATTCTCAAATGCCATCCTACTTAAACTCCACCCTCTTTTCTAGAGGATTCTACAGCACTTTAACTGGGAGCTTCATTTTTTTATGATTACCAGACTTCACTTGCTTGCATTCTGCACAAACCTGTGATTCTATCCAAATCAATCCTCTTTCTTCTTTTTCTGTAACTCGAAGACTATCCTGACCCCCTCTCCCAACATATTCCTTCCTGCTTTCCTAGGGTGGCCCCGTGTTGGTTTCTCTTCTCGCTTTGCCAGAGACATCATTTGTAACCCTCTTCTCCTACTGTCAATTTAAAAAAAAATGGGTACCTTTACTTTTCACCTTAGATTTCTCTCTGCCACATGAGGCTCTATTATTTGGTCAGCAGCACCATCGCGGTGTCCGGAGAGACGCGAATGCCGCAACAGCTAAGGAGCAGTAAATGGTGTTTTTGGCTTCTGTCACGATTTTAAAAAGCCAGGCTGAGGTTGAAGGACACTCCCCTCTGGCCAGGAGTGCAGTCCTGGTCCTCGGAGTCACTTTATCTGAAACAACTGCTCGAGCAATGCCTCTGCATGATGGCTCATAATGCAAATGCAAAACGTGACCTTTATAAAATGCTCACCGTATGGTCCATTTGCAAAGAAACACAATGCAATAATCAAATGTGGTTCCGAAGCGCTTCACCTGCCCTTTCTCAACCAAGTAATGGACACGGCTAAGTCGCAGGAATACTTCTGACAACCCCTCTTTCTCTCCCATCCCATTTGCTCCTGCAATATCCTCCTCAATACCTTAAGGAGTTGAAGTCCCTGAGTAGTTCCCCTTTTCCTCTAGATTCTGCAATCTGAATGGTCCCCCAAGGGATGTAGCAAGTACCTCCTTAGGATAAGGAAGTAGAAAACACTGACGAAACAAGGGTAGGTCCTCTTTTGCAAACAGAGAAGAGCCAACCTAGGAAAAGGCTTCATTGGCACTCTGGTCCCATCGTACGAACCACTGCTACCTGTACTTGTAGTCTATAATACAGATACAAATACAGACCAGATACATCCAAGGTGTCCAGTGGCTGTGTTTTACCCCATTATATATTGAGTTTTCCATTTTGTTACATGAAACAAAATACTTCTCCCCAAAATGTTGTCTTTCAAACAACCTAGGTAATTGCAAGTTGGTTTTTCCCTCAGCTATAGAAATTAAGCAGATTTACTTTATTTGCAACGCTAGGGTTGTTCACATATATTATGTTATTTTACTGTATTGGCATATAGACTACTTGCATGTTCCTACACAGGTTATCTGATTCAAAATAATACCACTAGTGTAGATGCCTTGGGAAGGGCTAGATCAATCACGCATTAAGTATATTTGTCTATTAAATTACGAGAAGCTTCAAATACAAACATATCAAATCAGATCAATCAAAGTTTAAATAAAATCTGTTCCTCACCAACAAAAAATGTGCTGATTTCAGTGCTCAAGTCACCACTTGTCATTATTATGAAGAGAAAAAGTATGCTTTCAATATAATCACTTAGGAATTTTTTTCCATATCTAACAAGGACCAAACAATTTTCACATGCATATGATAAAAACAAAATGAAAAAATTAATATAAATATCCACTGAGCTCAGAAGTTTGATGTAAGATTTCTTAATGATTTGAAATATTTTTCAATTTAACTATTTTAATCCAGTCATCTGCTGGTCTTGTGGACGATCTGCTTGCCGTCGTGTAGCTTTAAAGACATTGAAGTATAAATGAGTGAGTCACATAACCTGGGATCTGAGTGCACTACACACATAACTACAGACACTATTTCCATCAGTCGTGGGGGAGGATGAATAATTGGACAGAATCGAACATGAATTTCCCTACGTATCCTTTTATGGGACCACCGTCGTAAGTGGAAAACCCATGGCAATCCAGGAAATTCTTATTACGGAAGAAAAGGCAGTAAGCTTTTCTTAAACATGAGAGGTAAATGTGCTTTTAAGACTCATGTTTGAGATTACTCATCCTTCCGTAATGCACCCGAATATTTTCTTGCCCACCTCTGTAGTTGATTGAATTTTAAATAGAGATTGCTTAAACATGCACAGCTCATAATAAATCTTTGCAGTTATTTCCTTGAGAAATAAATATGAAATAAAGGTATGGTAAGTCATAAACTATATAGCAAATTTATTTTACTTTTAAGTTTACCAATAGAGTTTATTCACATGATAACTAGTCAGCTTGAAAGGGTGCCTATGTTCATTTTGCACATGGAGACACTCAAGTGACTAGCTCTCCAATCCCAGGATGGTTTGAGAGACTGAAACCTACTAACAGCCAAAAGAAAAGAATTCGGCGGTACCCCCGTGGTGCCCTGGGCTGTGGTGGCAATGATAGTTTTATGGTGACAGTGGTGGCCGAAGCAAGTTCCCCAGAACTTCCTGTGCCAGGCGTAAATAGTGAAGATCGCGTTATTTGCTTTAAAGTGCACAAACCTTTCTACAAAATACAAACCATCCCACCCCGCGGCCCCGCAAACTGATAATGAATGATTATCCTCCTCTCCGTGTGTAGAAATAATCAAGGACCAACCCTACAGTTTGAAACCCTAAGGTTAAGTTTGTGTTTGTAAAGTGCCTTGTGCCTTGCTTCACACTCTATGGAAGTTCAATTAATATTAACGGTGGGACTTCCCTGGTGGTGCAATGGTTAACAATCCGCCTGCCAATGCATGGGACGCGGGTTCGAGACCCGGTCGGGGAAGATCCCACATGCCGCGGAGCAATGAAGCCCGTGCGCCACAACTACTGAGCCTGTGCTCTAGAGCCCGTGAGCCACAACTACTGAGCCCACGTGCCGCAACTACTGAAGCCCTCGCGCCTAGAGCCTGCACTCTGCAACAAAGAGAAGCCAACACAATGAGAAGCCCGCACACCGCATCAGAGTAGCCCCCGCTCGCCGCAACTAGAGAAAGCCTGCACGCAGCAACGAAGACCCAACGCAGCCAAAAAATAAATAAATGAATAAAAATTAAAAAAAAATATATTAATGGATGTCCTGAATATTTGCTGATGCTACTCTATGGGTATTTTGTTAGTGAACTGGTTACTTGGCCTGGTGATTTCCTCTCACACTTTTGATATTTAAATACAATCTTCAACCTGCTTTGTGTTTGTAAAGTGAAATGTACTAAAGTAAGCCCAAACATGATGAGGTACTGAATTTTTTCCAAGTTTCCTTTGCGTGCATAGTTTTCCCTCACTGATTCCATTAAAAAAAAAAAAAAAAAACAAAACAAAACAGAAAACCCCTGCAATTGTAAGCACAGCACTGTTCTTAAGTCCCCATAGTTTAAAAATTATTTTTTAAACTTTCTCTTACATGGTGACTGCTTTCCCTGTGGTAACACCGATATTTGAAAGGCAAGGTCACTTTTAATGCCATAGAAGATGGAAGAAAAAAAACAAAAAAAACAAAACCCAAAAAACATGGGGGCTTTTTTTGTCTTCACTGATTCTGCCAAACCGAGAGCAGACATTGATGTTACGAGAGAGAAACGTTGTCACAGTCCCTTATTCCCAGCCCTGTCCTAGAAACAGCGAAAGAGAAACATTTTTTTCCTGCCATGTATACAAAATATAATACAAAATATTAAAATATGTATATCCTTCCAGAGAGCAACACGATTGTTAACATTTGCTTTGAAAACAGCTTTCTGAAACATATGTAAAATTCCAAGAGTCAAAAAGAGCCTGAGAAACGGAATATACTTCTATGAAATTAATTAATCACTTTGAGGATTTAGCAGGAGGACATGCCATAAACATTTTATATGCTCAGCTGGTGGCAGAAGGAGGCTGAAATGACAATTTTGTTTAAAAAAATGGAAAGAGAGGGGAAGAGACTGAGATTTGGGATAAAGATATATATGTTTGGGAGAAGCAGAAAGAACATTTTATACCTACATGGGGCCTATAGAGAAGAAGGAGAAGGTTAATGAGGAGGATTTATTTATTTTTTTGCATTTTCTATCGTCTATGTGAATTATTACCTAGATGCCTGATATGTCCTAAAAGAAAAACTGTGATGAATAAATAAACAGCTCTCGAAATCTTCAATAGGGTGCTTTACCTTGCAGGGAATATTATCATTGGCTTTTGATACAATTTCTGCTGCAGGGAAAGACTTTCAAAGCTCAGAACGCTGAAGCATTGCCTGGTGCTCAAAGACCCCCTGCAGAGCGCGTCAAACTAAGAAATCTCTCTGAACTTGTCGAATTAAAAGTCATCTCCCTGTCTCTGCAACCCCTGCATGAGCTGGGAAGCTCTGTCCTCATTTCTTTCGGCCCCACCATGATAAACAAATGGAGCCTAGAGCATCTTTATTCTTTACAGCCATGCAATTAAAATTCTTTTAAAAAATGTAATTGAAGGCAATGAATTTCAAAAGGAACTTCCAATTAACAATGAGGGCGAACAGTCGGAGTGGGCCATATTCAATTGTGTTTCAAAGGTAAACGCAAAACACAGCTTGTTAAGAACCAGAGAAGTGTCCTTTTTCTATTTTTAATATTTTGATTGTACATCAAGAGTTTGTTTTAAACTTAAAACATCTCAGCAGGACTTATGGTTTCTGGAATGCCAAAAGACTTAATTAGTCAGACCGAAAAGAGGAGTACACTATTAACATGCGAACAAAGCCGTAAGAGATCCCTGTTTGCTACAAATCATTATTTACCTATTGCCACACAAATGAAAGAAGTTTAATTTGTGTTTGCCTTTTTAGGCACCACACTGCACATTTCTTTCTTCCCCCTAAGGTGTGTTCATAGCACCAACACCATGGTGACAATTTGGTACTCTGCCTGGTACTGAATTGATGGGTCATTACTATTACAAACAAATGCGGCAGCAAAGAGTTCCCAAATCTTTTACTGATAAGCAAAAACGAGGAAAGCATTTTAAATGCTTTCAGGAAACCGGAATGGGAGTGAATAACCAGTTTCAAGTGTCAAAGATAAAAAGTATTATTTTTAAAAAGGTTGAGAGTGCTACATGAACTCTTTGGGGAAGAATTTCTAAGGATCATGTGTTCCTTGGTCCATATCTTTATAACAGTACTTATACTGGTCTTATTAATTGCCCTCTGGGGTCTGAAATACAATCTTTGACGGTAGGTATGAGAAGCGAGGGGAGTAATGTTGAACCATCTGTCGTTACCCGATGAATCAGGGATTGAAGACGTGTGTGTGTGTAATTTTTTTTAAAGCCTGTTTTGTTTGTAGGACTCACCCTCCTTCCAAGTGAGCGCCGTTGGTCAAGGCAATGGGGCAAAACCCATGGTTTAAGCCTGAGTATTTCACAGTACGTTGTTACCAGGAACAGAAATAACACATTCAGGTCAACGAACACACTGCGTAGCACGATTTTTAGTTACTCTGAATGCAAGGTGACCTTAAAGGAAGAAAATATTCAAACAGAGAGGAACGGGGCCTGGGAGAGATGTTATAAAAGGCGATGGGTCATCAGCATGGGGTCTCTGAAATCACAGGAAGTTGGTGAAGAAGAAGGAGCATCGATAGCACGAGATACCGAAGAGCAGCTGATGAGAATGAGACCAAGGAAAGGTGGTGGAAACTACTGCTTAGCAGCTTACCGCTTAAAGAAGAAAACGGTTCACTGCAAGGGGTTAAAGAAAATATGTTTTACAAAATGCAGACGATGAGGAAATTATACTCATTGGTTTGGTATTTCTCAGTAAAGGGAAGAACAATCATTTGGTTGAGAGAGAGGATGATGGAATCTAGTGGGAAGATTTTGCTTTTGATTCTGTTTTTAAACATATTCAACACGGGAAGGAGATAAATGAGGACACCAGGTTGCAAAATAAGAAAGTGAGTGAAGATGAAGGGCCTGGAGAGGGAGCCAGTCGATTCAGGACCCAGGGCGGGTAGAGACCCAGGACCCAAAGCTAGCTTTGTAAAGAGGGGAGGTGTCTGTTGGTTTCACGCCAGCCTAATGTGAAAACAGTACATTAAACCAGAAAGAATACACATAGCTGATTCGCTTCGTTGTAGAGCAGAAACTGACACAACGCTGTAAAACAACTCTATCCCAGTAAAAAAAGAAAACACTGACTTACGCAACTTCAGCAGCATCTCAAGTAAATTGTTCCATAAATGTGTCATAAATAAAATCGGTTTTAACTATACAATGAAATTTTGTTATTTTAATTGAGTTTTAAATAAAATCATTCGGTAAATTGGACCAAGGTAAATATTCAAGATAGGCAAGGAGATTTTCTTAACACACCAAAAAAATAAATATTGTCACATCATTCAAAGTCAATCATCGGCAGCGGTCGGAATATTCCAATAATAGGACATAAATAGTTTAAAATTTTCTTTCTTAGTGTTTGGGTTATTCCTTGTCCTTCATTTTATTTAAGCTTTTGTCTTCGTGACATGGAACTAAACATTTAAAGTGTTAGGAAAAATTGTTTTTAACTAAAAAAATTCTCTTAGAGAACAAAGTGTTGTGAGTTTCTCTTTCATTTTACAGAATCCAAACATGTTCAAACCACAACAAACTTATTTTTCTGCTTGGAAAAAATCAAATAAGAAACATAACATTCAGATATACATTTAAAGGAAGACTGTAATCTATTCAGAAGTCCTCGCTGATACACCACACATCTCAACCCGTTTCAGAAGACTTCCCCAGAAGCTTTCCTCTAGACACGTGTGTTCTTCAATCAGAACAAAGAGGGATCTCATTTTCTGATATTGCAGTAAAATGTAAGAGCAGCCCTCTAGGTTAAATTATGTGAAAATTGTTTCTTTGAAAAAGGATTCAGGGAGAATCAAGCAGAATTAGAATTGACTCGGATATCTGAGTCACAGTTCCAACACCCAGCGGATTATAAACAATTATCTCACTTGATTTTATTTACCTCCCTCCTCGGCCCCTTTTATTTTGTTTTATTTTATTTCTTTTGATGTCTGGGTTTGGAACGAGTTTGATTAGAACAAGTAACCGTTATGACAGGCTCTGCTATGAATCAAGGACGAGGAGGTAGCTCTCACAGAAGCGACTGCAGCACAGTCTGTAGCTCATTTTGCATTGAAGTTCTCAAATTATGTGCTTCAGTCATACTGCTGACACAGAACCGCTTGTCGTCTAAACGTGCTGTTGTCTTTGTCAAGGTGTACACGTGTGCTGGGAGTGGCCAAGCGCAGATGAACTGCTTCATTACTGGAGCAGTAAGTTACTTTTTCTTAACAGTTTGACCCCCTCCAGGATGGAGCAGAAATCACTGTTATCTTTCATTTCAACAAAAGAGTATGAAGCAACGATAAGCTGCTAAAAGCTCTGCGAAGCACAGGAAATGCACAGACGGTTTCTCTTCTTAAATAACCTACTGTTTAGCCTCGGACTAATCTTCTCTCTATTGCAATTTTTATGTCTGGAGTTGTGTGGTGGACGTTCATCATTACTCTCGGGCACCTAGGCTTTGAACCACTTTCCACGTTTGAGAAAATTTCTATTTTACAAGTTTCGATGGAAGACACTCTCTACTACCTGCCCACGGCAGCCATGGACGGGGCAGCACTCAGGTCTCCACTCAAGAGCGGTCCCACCGCAGGACGGAGTGTAGCTAAGCGTCAGCTGCTGCAGCCACGGGAGTCTCACGGCGCCGACACTCAGGCCACGCTTTCCCGGGGCTGCTCACGCCTGAGGCCTGACCACCAGCCCAAGTGGAACGCAATAGCCTGCTTCTTTCTACCCATCGGGGGATGCTTCAGAGGACGGCCCTGTGCCCTGAAGCTCTCCATCAGCCTGGCTGGGACGGACTCAGAGCCACGCTGTGGCCGGGGACCACTGCATGAAGCCCTTCTCCTACGACTCTTCTTTCCCCTTGCAGGTGTCTGAATGCCCTCCCTGCTCACTCCTGCCTTCTCCCGCCTTGATTCTTCACAGACATCTTCCTCAATCAGTCTTTTGTACATGGAAGTCCATTCTGCCATCTGTTTCCTGGAAGACCCAGACTGAGAGAATGCCAGTCCTCCAGCTTGTGCTGCATTCATAGGATTTTTCTCCCTCACAGAAGGTCCGTGCACTTCATCAGCTTGGCCTCCCCCAGATGTCGACAAACAGAAGTAGGTCTAGCCTCACGCACTTCCCATGATAAGATATTATGAAGAGCCACCATCAATACGTCTGTTTCAAATGCAAATAGTTGGTTGTAGCCCAGGCGAGAGATCAGATGCCAGTGCGGTCTCTGGAGTGTTTCCCTGACTGAAGCAGCCATTCTTTTTGCAGAAATGCAAGAAGGAAAAGTGTAAAAATGCCAGTACTGTAACTCAAGGAATAACAAGGCTCATGGAAGTTTTGGCTTGTCTTTCATGTCGCAGGTAGTTGAACTATTCTATCATGTTACTCACTTGCTCGAATCTACTGGATTCCATGTGAAGAGAAGACAAACTGGAATGTTGAAAGGCCCTTTTATTTCTCAACCTTGGCTACATGTTTGCATTTACTCGGGAGTGTCAAATATTGATCTTTGTAGACAGGGTCATGAACACAATAACCACACTAGTCTACCCGTTTAACAGAGCAACAGTAGTTCACAAATCTCATAGGTATTGTCTGGGCACTGGAAAGATTAAACAGCATTAATCTATACTCAACATTCCCATAGGAAGTTTTTAAGGCAGTCTTCCATTTGTCTATCCATTTATGCATTTGTGGGCAGCAGACCATATAAGAACCAACAGAACAGGTAACAGCCTTCAAGGTGAGCCTGCGGGGACCGGAGGGGCCAGATGAACCGGTGTCATAGGGTCTTGAACAGGAGCTCTCTTAACGTCTGCTAAGAAGTGGTCAGAATCAGCGTTCCGAAGAATGATGAGACGTGAGCACTGCACGAGGCAGCTCCTGCACTCGACTCCGTGCACACTGCATGTGCAGACACAGGGGTCAGAGTCTTGGGCCTCCTCCCGCAGTCTGCAGTCACTCTCTTGCCTGTGAGCCCCACAAGACGAGGGCGGTCCTACGGGGTGGTTGAGGGTTCCTCACTCAAGAGGTCAGCTTCCGGATTGCAGCATTGCAGGTTTGGTCTGTGCTCTGCTCCAGCTAAATGGCCTGGATATTACGGTCCCAACGTGGCTCTATTGACCCGTTCATCTACACGAGACCAACCCCTCTGTGAACTTTAAAGACATGTGGCTGTGGCTCTCCCACTCAGGGTATCGCGGCAGGTACGTAACATTTAGCCAGAGGCAGTAACCCCGGGTACACAGGACTGCCCAGTACTGCTTCCGAAATACTGTAAACCCGCTGCCCAACTTAGTAACCTAGATTTCAGTGTCCACTGAAACCGCTACTCTAACACTTCACTTTCTGTCTCACCAGTTCTAGCTCAAAGGCCCCTTAATTCACATTTCTAAATGCCCTTCAGAGATTGGTGTACTCAGAAATTGAGATAAAGGATTTCTTGGTGATCTCTGATATCTCGAGAATCTACCAGCAAGCCAACCCAAATCCCAGACCAGAAGGAAGTAATTTGGACTGGTGAGACTTCTACACACGGGTTTTTATTCCGTCTCACTATCTAGGAAAGGAAGTGAAACATAAAGGTGCGCCTTGGGCAATTGCTTTCTTGTTATCCAGGGCAAAGCTGTGGGAAAGTAGGTATGGGGCTGCCTTTCCATCTTTTTGTGTGCTCTACAAGTCAATCAGTTGGCCACAAGGCCCGGAAGCATCTTTGGGATTTGGGGACTCCATGGCCTTCATATAGCAACACCATCAGGAGTCTGGGAATCTCTCACATTTGATTACCAGCCATACAGGAACCAAAAGAAACCAAAACCACCCCTTGCTAAGGTAGCTTGTGTGGACAAGGTTTGGAGCACAGGGTAGTGGGCTCATTGGCTAGGTGCTGCGGGTACCATCAAGCCAGGTTATTGAACAGAGCATGGACGTTTTGAATATACACCATGAAAAGAAACCATTAATACACCTGCTGTACCCTCAGAAGACACACATGAGCTGCTTGAATACTGTCAGACCCCTGGTATCTGTTTCATACGGCTGATGTGAGGACTATATGAGTTAATATAAATCATGAACCTAGAACAATGCATACCCTGTGATCAGGACTACGTGTCGGTGTTCTTCTTGACAGATTTTTGCCAAATTTATATCGGGGCTTTCAAGGCTATTCCAAGGAAGCAGAGAGATGCCAGCGCTTCTGAGCTAAGAGATCAGATTATAGAGGGAGGCAAAAATAGGAAAGCAGATAAGCAAAGGCGGACCGGAAGAGACGCTGTGAGGGTTCCTCTGCCCTTCATGTGGTTGAAGGGGAAGAGGGGCGGGAGGGAATTAGAGGAAGATTTGTGGAGCTAGGGTAATTCTTAGAAAATTCATTCCCCAAGGACACTCGAAGGTCAAATCAAATTTGCAAGGTAAGGGAAACCTACAGGCATTTCAGGGCAGTAGTGGTTCATACAGTCAAACGATTCTGAATTGTGGGGAAAGGTGATGGGGTTTGAATCCAACACTAGTCAGTGGGTTGTGATCAGGGAAAGGGTCCAGGCTTCTAGGGACTGAAGTCTAGCAAGGACTTGCAGTTTGTCAGAATACCAAGCAAATGGGGCAGGGCCCTGCCTTAGACCGAAAGCTTTTCTCTCTCCATGAATTCTTAAGATAATTAGAATGCTCAGTGTTTCACAGAGAGCCTCCTCTAATAAGTACTGGTTCAAAGAGACAGGTAGTTTTTCTTCTGGAGCTGACCCAACTGTCTTCTCATTGCTCCTGTGTGTGAACATACACATGCATATGAGTATTGGCATGATATCATGTTTTGATTTTAACCTCAAAATTCTGGTGATTATAGGACATAAGGCAGGAAATGTTATAGAAATGAATGTATCATAAGACACGTTGCAGCAATAATATATATGGAATCAGATAAACATAGGTTTGAATCCTATCATTTACTCCCTGAGTGAACTTAGAGAAGCTTATATCACTTCTCCAGAGTTTCTTCATCTGCGATACAGAGATGATAATATCTACTTCACGGCTCGTTGGAAAGATAAATTAAAATAAGGTACGCAAATTACTTATCGCAGTGCAGTGGTCTAGTGACTTTTCTTCTTAATCTTGGTTTTATGACAATGTTCAATAATCAATTAATTTATCCCCAAATTAAGGAATATTTACTATAGAATCCTGTTAGCCTTTCTACAGTATATGTGGATTCAGCAGGTATGGTGGAAATCATAAGGACTGCTATTAAGATATTTCTGCTAGACCAGGGTCAACGTACTGTGGCCCACGGGCCACATCCAGCCTGCCTCGCACTTTGGAAATAAAGCTTTGCTGGGCACCATTATACTCATTTGTTAACATGTTTTCTACGGCTGCATTTGCATGAAGCCGTACAGTTGAGTGGTTATGAAAACTACAGT
Organism: Stenella coeruleoalba; assembly: GCF_951394435.1. Lineage (NCBI taxonomy): Eukaryota > Metazoa > Chordata > Mammalia > Artiodactyla > Delphinidae > Stenella > Stenella coeruleoalba. The sequence goes on along the minus strand of NC_137167.1, from coordinate 34,754,683 downwards.
ATGGCTACAGCAAAGCCAAGAATATTTACAATCTTACTCTTTACAGAAAAGCCTGCTGACCCCTCTTTTCGACTGTCAGTCCTAGATTTGAACAAAAATCCACTGGCTGACAAAAATGATAAAAATTTATAATACAAACTTTATGGCATAAATGCGGTTTCAATAACACTGGATGGATAATCCATTAAAGAAAATAGTAAGCATTATATGAAGATGTACGATTTATCAGTTAAACATAATGTCATCCAATTATCAGGCTCAGCGTAACCACTGATACAGTATTTAGAGGTACGGCCTGCAATGCGATTGTCCAACTCATCATAGTAACTCAATACTTCATCAGAAAATACTACTATTGGAAAACTATAATCAGAGGCAAAGGGATTCTGCAGCGTTACAAGGACATATTCTTCACTAGTCGTTATTTACTCTCAAGGCTGCTACAGAAGTAGCAGTCGCAGCACCATCAACATCAGCTTCAGGAACTCATGCAGGGAGTCGGATCCACGTTCCTGATCAGTAGCAGGGGTCACGACTCCAGCAGAAGCAACAGGAGCGGCAACGGCCTCACCAGCGATGTCAGTGCAGAGTGTGGGCTCACGGGCTCGGAGCAACGCCACCTTCTCTCATTTCCTCGCCAGCCTGGAGAATGAGGGGAGCTGCCTCCTGCAATTTCTTCTCTCTAGCTAACACCACATCGCGCCTTTTCTCCCCTAGCTTCTCTAACAAACACTCTGAAACAACAAACATTTATTTCTCACAGTTCTGGAGGTTGAGAAATCCAAGATCTATGCACCAGCACACTTGGTGTCTGGTAAGAGCCTATTTCTTGGTCTGTAGACAGCTGTCTTCTCACTGTGTCCTCATATGGTGGAAGGGATGAGGTGCGGGGTCTCTTTTATAAGGTCACTAATCCCATTCATGAGGGCTCCACCTCCATGACCCACTCACCTCCCAAAGGACCCACTTGCTTTTACCATCACCATGAGGATTAGGTTTCAGCATGTGCAGTTGGGGTCACGCAGACACAAACCATCAGTCTACAGCAGACACTAACTGATGTACGCTTTATTTTTCAAATAGCCTGTAACTACGATAAATACTTTACAATACAATCAAAGTGAAACTATATTCCCACCAGGCTAACATATACTAAATCTGTGTGTTATTCCATTGTTTTCCACATACACAGTGGCAAAGGGCATGGCCTCTGGAGCCAAGCTGCCTTGTCTTTTTTTCTGTATGTATGTATGTATTTATTTCTTTATGGCTGCGTCAGGTCTTAGTTGCAGCCCGTGGGATCTTTCGTTGCAGCCCACAGGCTCTTTAGTTGTGGCGCGCAGGCTGAGTTGCCCCACGGCATGTGGGATCTTAGTTCCCCGACCAGGGATCGAACCCACACCCCCTGCATTGGAAGGTGGATTCTCAACCACTGGACCACCAGGGAAGTCCCAAGCTGCCTTGTCTTAAGCCCAGGTCCTCCTCTAGCTACCTGGGTAACCACCATATGCTTCTTTTTCTTATCTGTATAATGGGGGAAATAAGAGCATCTACAGAGTAGCTGTGAAGGTTAAATGGCTTAAATAAGCATAAAGTCCAATCTTACTGTCTATCTACATGGTTTTTAAATTGACACAGACCTACTTTAAATTACATAATATACACTGATTTACTATAATTAGCACCATACTAAACATCTTCACATATTTCTACAACAGGTTTACCAAAGGATGATCAGAAACCGATACCATCCTGAAATCACAAACCCTGAACAGGATTACTGTAAAAATTTCAAAACTCAATGAAACATGGTTCTATGTTACGCTTTCAGACTTCTTTTATCGAATCTTCACTTCATTCAAAGCTATGAGGTTTAATGTGATTTGAGGACTTTATAAACTTCCTGCATATTATCAATTCTGTTCACATTTGAGCCATTCTGGAGGGGGAGAAAAACACTTCTGCTCCATTATTATAAATGTTAAAATGTATTATCTTTAAAATTGCAATTATCTGCCAAAAACAGTTTTTCACTACAATCAAGTCTGAGTGTTATTGGGCAAAACAACTATATAAACGATCTCTGTGGGGTTAAATAATTAGGGGCGAGTCATGATCCTTATTCAAGTTAGGCTTTTGAAGTGCTAAGCTGAAAAAAAGAAAAAGAGAAAAAAAACAACAACAACAGATGAGCTCCACTTTCTAAAGGCACAAGTGAGAGGATGAGAATGAACGGGTGACTGAAACCTCAGGTCCCCATAGAAGGCCTGAGAAAGCTAGTGATTCAGTGATCATTTTGACAGAACTGAATAAACTGCCCAGAATCCTCTGTAATCCGTGACTGAGAAACGCAAGTTTTCTCTCCTTTTTTTTTTTTTTTTTTCTAGCTGCATTCATACTGTAGTCTCTAAGGTTAGAGTTCAACCCAGCCGGCCAGAAGGTGAATGCCATGTTTTCACAAAGATCAGAAATGTGTTCTCCATGAACTTTTCTCTGTTTTGATGAGCTGACCAAGAGCATATATGAACACAGAAATGACTTCCTTGCCGAGTCCACTGTTACATCCCCCTTAGCCTTTAGAAAACAGCCCCTCTGTTCACCCGCCATTAGCATTGCCACGGGACCACTGGAGATGTAAGTGGCCGCTAGGAGAATCTTGCTTAGAAGAGCTGAAATCACATCTCTGTGGCAATCAGGGTTATTAAACCACTGTGAGGCCAAATGCCTCCAGTCCTGACCTGGTGTTTCGCATGGGAAACTAGTCAATGTTGTTAAACCATTTGAATCCCGACATTCAAAATTATAGATGCAGACTCACTCTACTCTGACTCCAATAAAGAGGCAGAATTCAATCATCCTCATGACTTGCTTTTTGTGAGCAAATACTTTCTATTCCCTATAAGACCTAGGCTTTCCTTGGCATCAATGCTACCATTAATTCGGTCATTATTTTAGTGACTACACCCCCAGGATACCTGGGGTGCTGGAAACAGTATCAAACTAGGAGGCGCAATACCTGAACGCTTAGTGCATAGTCCCGCCCTGGGTGGCCTTGGGTAAGTCCTTCAGGCCCTCTGGGTCTTCGTTCATCTTGACACGAGAAATCCAGACCACCTGGCTTCAAACGTCTGTACCATGTACAATATTTTATGAGTTTGTATAGAACACCTCTAACCATTTTATTCAGCAATTTCCCCATGTTTTTGTAATCCATTTCACCCATAAGGTTGCCTTAAGAGTTAAAGGTATTACTGAATGAGGAATTAACAGAAGAGAGGAAACAGAGAACAGCTAAAGACTGTATTTAAAAGAAGTTGTAGCCCCACTTAAAACAAGCAAAGCTTAAACGACCAGTCAAGAAGATGGTGAGCGAGCTTGCAACAGTAGAGACGAGGTAGGCTCCAAGAGCAGAGGGACAGGGAAATCCAACTTTCATGGAACAGACAAGAGGGAGAATTGTACCTGGTGAGATCCAAGAATGAGAAGAAGACAATTTAAAGAGGGGGTGGTAAACTTTAAAAAGACAACCCAATGAGTAATGAAAACTATACTTCCAGATGGTACCTTTTCCAATTATATATAGGAAGCCTCACATTTGAGAAAGTCAAATGCAGTGTAGTCACAGCAGTAAGGGAAACAGGGCTGTTTGATTTGGATTTGCTCCTGAAAATATATCGAAGATAAAAAGGCAGAACAGGTGAGAATATTATTTCGTGCTTCCATTCCGTAAGTGTCCCTGAGAAGGTTCTTCTTATTTTTAAGCTAAGTGAAATGCCACTTTACATATTACTTCTCATTCTCCAGCATCTTCTGTAGAGAATCCTGGCACCAGTGAACAATGGTCTATCATAGAACTGGTCTCAACAGTGAATCTGCCCTAACATAATAATTTTTTATTGCTACTTCACCTCACATGAGACACAGTTTATAACGGTATTTGATGAACAACAGTACAAGCACTAGAAAATGATTTGCAAATAATACTGGAGAAGGGCTAGGAAGACCAGCGTTCTGTCAATTGTTATTTAGTAATCACGCAGTCTGGCAAGCCACTGTGAATCATTTTCATTATATGCAAAATCTGCATTGCTTAATTCACAGAATTGCTGCTGCAATGAAGTGAGCTATTTATGCACAACCCTAGATTAAAAATTAACTTTCAGAATGTCTGTAGGCTGATAGGAAGGAATCAAGTCACCAGGGAGAAAGCAGCAGTGAAGACACAAAACCTAGAGGATCTGGGCACCACACTTACGGTTCCGACGAGGCTAGAAGGAATGACACTCAGAGTACCAGATGCAGTGACTCATTTTCTCTTGGCTGAAAAGGTCTGGGGGAAGGAGACCAGAAGAGGTTCAGGGAAATTAGTAGATTTAGTGGCAGGTCTTTTGTTTCCACCAGAAAATGACTCTAATTGTAGGAGGTCAGGCTGCTGGCTACCTGTGAGAGGTGTAGTACTCTGCAGATACAGAGGAGGACTTGAAAGGGAGGTCCAGATTCATATGCAATTTTAATTAATGTCAATAAAATGCTTATTAAAGGAGACAAGAGTTTGAGGTATGTCTCCGAACACATCCCTCAGTTCTTTCCTGGAATCTATCACTACTTTGTCACTTGAAGCTTGAAAAGTTCTCTCACACACAATGCATATTCCTCTTCCTTTTAACCATGAAATGGAAACAATTCTAATTGATTCCTGCTTATTATATAATGTTATGATTGAAAGAAATAACTGAGAAGTTTTCTTGCAAGAAGAAGAAGGAGGTTCTGGAAATTTAAGACTTTTAAAATTGTATTCACAATCCTGTAGAACTAAGAGTATCAGGTTAGGACTTGCAGAGGGGATTCAAGAAGGCTCTGATGTGAGACCCGCCTCTCCTGCCTGGTAATAGGCTTCCTAGGGGAGGATTTCCAGGAAGCCAAGTCATGGTGAGGCAGATGTGCGAGGGAACGGGATTCTTCAGAGTAGAGAACAGTATGAAATAATTCAAAGGGGTAAAACACGGAAGTGATGGAAAAGGATGCACTCAAAAACCATCGCGAGCTATGCACCACGTGGAGAGCATAAGCGGATCTGTGCCTAAACCACTGGAGGTCGGTCTGCACGTCTCTGGAACTCTTCCTTTTTGAGAGGCAGTAAACAGTCCTGCACACAGATTTCTTAATATATTCCTTCTGAGGAATATTTACAATGGAGGGAAGTTTTCCTTGGTTATATTCAAGTCCCTGAATAGTGACAGTTTAAAAGAAGTAATAAATATGCTATTCCAAAAAAACAACCTCTGAAAACAGAAATAAACCTTGTAATAACTTGGAAATGATTTCAAACCAGCCTTAAAAGGTAAAGGTAATGCTCCTTCTGCTGTCACACAAATCCTTCTTGGCCATACTCACATCTGAGTGGCGTCTACCTTTAAAATTATCCTATTTTCAATATAAAATATAAACTTCGAACTGTTTTCTTAACACTCAGGTTGGGCTGTATTAATCTACTACGGAGAGCATACACCAGTCACTATGGGAACGAAGTTTCCTCTGAATATATTTACTCCTCCAAAATTCTGAAGACATGAATATTAAATAAGATTAGAACTTTGAGAAAAACGCAAAGCAATCCCAACAGTCCAAGTGAATGTAAATAATGAATTAAAGCATCTTAGAAAACTGCTTTCTGCCTCAGTTAAACAGGAGAGGCCAAATACCTTCAACAATATGGAGGCATCTTGAAATTTTTATCATCATGCCTCATTGTTCTTCTAAGCACAGATGGGAAACTTTTCTGAAATTATGGAATAAAAGTGATGCCAAGAACCAGGCCACCTTGCTGCTAACTTTCCATTGCTCTGGTCTACAGCTGATTTCTCTGGGAAGAACACTTTTCTCTTACTTTTTTACTGCATCAATTCTGAGTATTTTGAGGGGCCGATTAGTGAAGAGGCGCCTGTCAACCTAGAGGAGAGAATTACTTGCTGGCAAATTACCCCCCGAATCTTTTAAGTTGATATAAATATCAAATGTTTAAGGAACACTTTGTACAGTGAGCAATAAACTTATGTATTTTTGCCAAAAGCTGATGAAGTTAGGTGAAGAAAGAGGGGCACAGGTTTAGGGACAGGTAGTTATTGACTAACCTCTTAAAGTTTTTATTTTTCATCCTTTTTCACCAAACATTTCTTGGAAGGGTGTTTACCAGATATTTAGAATATATAGCTCGATAGTTGAGTGTCTAAATTTTTATTTAAAACATAACCTATGCTATAATTAAGGAGTTAGATGTCTTGTGGATAGAAACATATTTAAAATAATAACAAAATTTGTTCAATATGGTATTATTTGAAAGCAATACATGTGCATTAATTACCTATAAAAAGGTTTAAGATACTTCTGAATCTCTCACCCAAAGTCCTAATTTAAATATATTTAGTAATGCTAAATATATGTCTATATACACATAAATGTCTAAATATATTTAGTAATGCTATTGGTAATAAACAACCTAAGTAGTACCGACTTTTACTAAATAAATCCCTTTAAAAATAATCATGTCTTCAGCTAATGTTGAACACAGGGTTGTTATTTATTAATATGGGAAACTATAAGATGATGTTTTTTAGGAAAACATAAGGAAAATGATAATGATTTTTTTCCAACCCACTACTTGGCTCTTTTGACCATATCCCAAATTATAACCAGTTTTCTTTCTGTCTGTAGTGACTGGAAAATTCAGATCACTTTAGATCACAGGAAGTTAATAAAGAGCTTCATAAACACATACTGAGCTCCCAATACCAGGGTCTGCCAGGTGCTGGGGTGCAGAAGGAAAAAGATACGGTTTCTGCTCTCAGTGGTGATAAACCAGCTGCTGGCAAACAACTGAAGTGTGTTACGTAAGAGGCATAAGAGAGGAAAGTATAGAACCATGTCCAAGTAGGAGGAGTGCCTTCTGCTTGGGGATGGAGGGAGAGGAGTGGGTATGTGAAAACCAAAGTCACACCGGCCTTGCAGGATGAAAAGGGCTTTGCCAAGTGGACAGGGCAGTTAGGGTCCCAAACAGGAAAGTAGAACCTAGGTATACAGAATTAGTTAATACATATACGATTATTAGTAAGGTACCTGGACTATATCAGAAAGGAAAAAGCAGAAATCTCAAACAGGAGGATTCTCTGGCTATAAAGACATGAAATCATGCACATCACATGCGTAACAAACCATATAAAAACGAAGAAGGTAAAAGGGGGGAGACAGGGAAACTGAAGGAGAATCTAGGAGGTGGCGTTCCCACTTTTGCATTCAACTGCGATCCTGAGAAATTTTCATGTTGAGTTACAGAACACAAATCAATATTAGACCAGAAGTAACAGAAGTGTAAATTAAAAAAAGCACTCACTCAAAGCACTTCCACTGCAACAGATACAACTGTCTTCCCTTTTCATAATGTTTTCCAGTTCTTAATCATATAGACACAATTTCTGGATGATTATATAAAAACATACAAACAATATATTCTTTCTCAGTTAAGGAGAGAATGATCATATATTAGCCTTATGTCTGCCATATATTCCTGAAAATATTCTTTTAATCTGTGGATATGCTATAAAGGTTTTAAATATTTTTAGAGGTTATACATTGTTTGAGTAGATTTGCCAAAATTTACTTGGAGTTTGCCTGTTTAAGTTAAAGGCAATATTTTGTTCTCATAAACAATGTGGCAATAAACCTGCTTATGCATTTTCCCTTTTGAATTAGTTCCTTATGAGTCCTTCTTGGAAAAGAATGAATAGGTCAAAATATGTAAATATTTTAGTAGCTATTGATAAATATTTTTGTATTGTCTCTATAAACCATGCATGTTTAAGCATCTCTCTCCCAGCTAGTGTCCAAATTATTTGAGGCAAGGGACCATGCCTTTTTATTCACGGAATCCAGGACATAGCACGTTGCTTGGCACACCAAAGAGAAGCTCAATACTATTTGTTAAACTATTTAACAAATAATACTTGTTAAAATATTTGTGTCTGATTGGTATTCGCCACCAACTATGTATTTAAGGATCATAATTTGGATGTTAGCTGGTGTGTCATGAACCCACCTTGAAGGTAACCTCTCTTAATTTACCAAGCAAGCTATGTGTAGCTAATGTGAAATTAAATCCTGGCTGACGAGTACTGTACAAGATTTCCAGGGAAGTTGCTTAAAGGATGACAACCTAGCTGGCAGATTGCCCTTTTGTCTTTCCTATAATCATCTTTCCTGATGCCTGGAATGTAGAGGTGGTAGCTAGAGCTCCAGCAGCCATTTTAGAAAAGGAGTTAACATTGAGGATAGAATCCAAGTACTAGGCTAACAAAACAAAAAACAGAAGGAGCCTAGATCCCTAATAACCATGGAGTTGTCACACCTTCCCTTGAATCCCTGTCTTACGACTTATGTTACATAAAAAGAATAAACATCTACCTTACTTAAGCCCATTTTATTTCAAGAATTGGTTGCTAAACAACTGAACTAAATAGCTAATGATAAAATAATATTAAATGAACTAAATGATAAAAATAATGTCAATGGAAAGTATATCATCTGACCTCAACCTTGACTATATATATATACATATATATATATATATATATATGTGTGTGTGTGTGTGTGTTGGGGGTAGGAGTTTAGTAATTTATTTACTTTACTTATTTTTGCTGTGTTGGGTCTTTGTTTCTGTGCGAGGGCTTTCTCTAGTTGTGGCAAGCGGGGGCCACGCTTCATCGCAGTGTGCGGGCCTCTCGCTAGAGCGGCCTCTCTTGTTGCGGAGCACAGGCTCCAGACGCGCAGGCTCAGTAGTTGTGGCTCACGGGCCTAGTTGCTCTGCGGCATGTGGGATCCTCCCAGACCAGGGCTCGAACCCATGTCCCCTGCATTAGCAGGCAGATTCTCAACCACTGCGCCACCAGGGAAGCCCGACTATATATATTTTTTGATTTTAGAATTTATTCACTGTATACATTGGAAATATCAACTCAGATTTTTAAAATTACATTTAATTTATTATTAGGAATGCTTATTTTACTAGCTGTACTTAATATTTTTGCGAATTGACTATCCATCACTTGACAATGTACTTATTTGAATCAGAACTCTGTCATCTGTTTTTATGAACTTTTCATATGGGATACAAAATACAGCAAAACATAATCCATGCCGCCACGTTAACTCTTCTCATCTGTCTTTGTCTATATCTGAGCTATTTATTGCTTTTGTAACAATGCACATTAGTATATAATGTATTACTAATTTTTCTTTGTAACTCTTCACAGAAGATAAATTTATGACCCTACAGAGAATGCCAAATATTCACATCTATTTATACTAGTTTTCCTAAAATTCGTTTTGAAATCCAAATCCACCTGAAATTGAATTTAGAGAATTGTGTCTTGGAATCAATTTTATTTACATTTAATTTTAACATGTCCTTGTATATTAAACATAGCAAATCACAGGAATGTGAATCCTGGTTCTAAATGATGCATTTCTTAACCTCATTATATGTCAATTTCCTCATGTGCAAAATTGACAAAATTTTAAGGAAAAACTGGGGTTAGAAATATAAAGTGTTGGAAATTGGTTCAAGATGGCAGAGTAGAAGGACATGTGCTCACTCCCTCTTGGGAGGGCACCAGAATCACAACTAGCTGCTGAACAGTCATCGACAGGGAGACACTGGAACTCAGGAAAAAAAAAAAAAAACCCATATCCAAAGATAAAGGAGAAGCCGCAGTGGGACAGTACGAGGGGTGCAATCACAATGAAATCAAATCCCATAACCTCTGGGTAGCTGACTCACAAACTGGAGAACATTTATACTACAGAAGTCCAGCCACTGGATGAAGGTTCTGAGCCCTACATCAGGCTTCCCAACCTGGGGGTCCAGTGATGGGAGGAGGAATTCTTAGAGAATCAGACTTTGAAGGCTAGCGGGATTTGACTGCAGGACTTCGACAGGACTGGGGAAACAGAGACTCCACTCTTGGAGGGCACATACAAAGTACTGTGCGCATCGGGACCCAGGGGAAGGAGCAGTGATCCCATAGGAAACTGAACCAGACCTACCTGCTAGTGTTGGAGGGTCTCCTGCAGAGGCGGGGGTGGCTGTGGCTCACAGTGGGGACAAGGACACTGGCAGCAGAAGTTCTGGGAAGTACTTCTTGGCGGGAGCCCTCCCAGAGTCTGCCATTAGCCCCACGAAAGAGCCCCAAAGAGTAGGCTGCAGTGCTGGGTCGCCTGAGGTCAAACAACCAACAGGAGGGAGCTCAGCCCCATCCACCAGCAGGCAAGTGTATTAAAGTTTTACTGAGCTCTGCCCACCAGAGCAACACCCAGCTCTACCCACCACCAGTCCCTCCCATCAGGAAGCCTGCACAAGCCTCTTAGATAGCCTCATCCACCAGAGGACAGACAGCAGAAGCAAGAAGAACTACAGTCCTGCAGCCTGTGGAACAAAAACCACATTCACAGAAAGACAGACAAAATGAAAAGGCAGAGCACTATGTACCAAAAGAAGGAACAACATAAAACCCCAGAAAAACAACTAAATGAAGCGGAGATAGGCAACCTTCCAGAAAAAGAATTCAGAATAATGATAGTGAAGATGATCCAGGACCTCGGAAAAAGAATGGAGGCAAAGATCGAGAAGATGCAAAAAATGTTTAACAAAGACCTAGAAGGATTAAAAAACAAACAAACAGAGATGAACAATACAGTAACTGAAGTGAAAACTACACTAGAAGCAATCAACAGCAGAATAACTGAGGCAGAAGAACGGATAAGTGACCTGGAAGACAGAATGGTGGAATTCACTGCTGCGGAAGAGAATAAAGAAAAAAGAATGAAAAGAAATGAAGACAGCCTAGGAGACCTCTGGGACAACATTAAATGCAACAACATTCGCATTATAGGGCTCCCAGAAGGAGAAGGGAGAGAGAAAGGATCCAAGAAAATATTTGAAGAGATTATAGTCAAAAACTTCCCTAACATGGGAAAGGAAATAGCCACCCAAGTCCAGGAAGTGCAGAGAGTCCCAGGCAAGATAAACCCAAGGAGAAAGACGCCTAGACACATAGTACTCAAATTGACAAAAATTAAAGACAAAGAAAAATTATTAAAAGCAACAAGGGAAAAATGACACACAACATACAAGGGAACTCCAATAAGGTTAAGAGCTGATTTCTCAGCAGAAACTCTACAAGCCAGAAGGGAGTGGCACAATAAAGTGATGAAAGGGAAAAACCTACAGCCAACATTACTCTACCCTGCAAGGATCTCATTCAGATTTGAAAGAGAAATCAAAAGCTTTACAGACAAGTAAAAGCTAAGAGAATTCAGCACCACCAAACCAGCTCTACAACAAATGCTAAAGGAACTTCTCTAACTGGGAAACACAAGAGAAGAAAACGACCTACAATAACAAACTCAAAACAATTAAGCAAATGGTAATAGGAACATACTTATCACCAATTACCTTAAATGTAAACGGATTAAATGCTCCAACCAAAAGACACAGGCTTGCTGAATGGATACAAAAACAAGACCCATATATATGCTGTCTACAAGAGACCCACTTCAGACCTAGGGACACATACAGACTTAAAGTGAGGGGATGGAAAAAGATATTCCATGCAAATGGAAATCAAAAGAAAGCTAGCTGGAGTAGCAATCCTCATATCAGATAAAATAGACTTTAAAATAAAGAATGTTACAAGAGACAAGGAAGGACACTACATAATGATCTAGGGATTAATCCAAGAAGAAGATATAACAATTATAAATATATATGCACCCAACATAGGAGCACCTCAATACATAAGGCAAATGCTAACAGGTATAAAAGAGGAAATCGACAGTAACACAATAATAGCGGGGGACTTTAACACCTCACTTACACCGATGGACAGATCATCCAGACAGAAAATTAATTAGGAAACACAAGCTTTAAATGACACAACAGACCAGATAGATTTAATTGATATCTACAGGACATTCCATACAAAAACAGCAGATTACATTTTTTTTCTCAAGTGCACACAGAACGTTCTCCAGGATAGATCACATCTTGGGTCACAAATCAAGCTCAGTAAATTTAAGAAAACTGAAATCATATCAAGCAACTTTTCTGACTACAATGCTATGAGATTAGCAATAAATTACAGGGAAAAAAACATAAAAAACACAAACACATGGAGGCTAAACAATATGTTACTAAATAACCAAGAGATCACTGAAGAAATCAAAAAATACCTAGAGGAAAATGACAACAAAAATACGATGATCCATAACCCATGGGATGCAGCAAAAGCAGTTCTAAGAGGTTAAGTTTGTAGCAATACAGTCCTACCTCAAGAAACAAGAAAAATCTCAAATAAACAATCTAACCTTACACCTAAAGGAGCTAGAGAAAGAAGAACAAACAAAACCCAAAGTAGGTAGAAGGAAAGAAATCATAAATATCAGAGCAGAAATACATGAAATAGAAACAAAGAAAACAATAGCAAAGATCAATAAAACTAAAAGCTGGTTATTTTAGAAGATAAAAAAAATGATAAACTTTTAGCTAGACTCATCAAGAAAAAGAGGAAGAGGACTCAAATCAACAGAATTAGAAATGAAAAAGGAGAAGTGATTATGGACACCATACAAAGCATCATAAAAGGCTACTACAAGCAACTCTATGCCAATAAAATGGACAACCGGGAAGAAACGAGCAAATTCTTAGAAAGGTATAACCTTGTAAGACTGAACCAGAAAGAAATAGAAAATATGAACAGACCAATCACAAGTAATGAAATTGAAAGTGTAATTAAAAATCTTCCAACAAACAGAAGTCCAGGACTAGATGGCTTCACAGGTGAATTCTATCAAACATTTAGAGAAGAGCTAACACCCAACCTTCTCAAAGTCTTCCAAAAAACTGCAGAGGAAGGAACACTGCCAAACTCATTCTATGAGGCCACCATCACCCTGATACCAAAACCAGACAAAGATATCACAAAAAAAAGAAAATTACAGACCAATATCACTGATGAATAAAGATGCAAAAATCCTCAACAAAATACTAGCAAACAAAATTCAACAACACAGTAAAAGGATCATACACCATGATCAAGTGGGATTTATCCCTAGGATGCAAGGATTCTTCAATATACACATTTCAATCAATGTGATACACCATATTAACAAATTGAAGAATGAAAACCCTATGATCATCTCGATAGATGCAGAAAAAGTTTCTGACAAAATTCAACACCTGTTTATGATAAAAACTCTCCAGAAAGTGGGCACAGAGAGAACCTACTTTAATATAATAAAGGCCATATATGACAAACCCACAGCCAACATCATTCCCAATGGTGAAAAACTGAAAGCATTTCGCCTAAGATGAGGAACAAGACAAGAAGTCCAATCTAGTCACAATTATTCAACATAATTTTGGAAGTCCTAGCCACGGCAATCAAAGAAGGGAAAGAAATAAAAGGAATACAAATTGGTAAAGAAGAAGTAAAACTGTCATGTTTGCAGATGACATGATACTATACATAGAGAATCCTAAAGATGCCACCAGAAAACTACTAGAGCTAATCAATGAATCTGGTAAAGTTGCAGGATATAAAGTAATGCACAGAAATCTCCTGCATTCCTATACACTAACAATGAAAGATCGGAAAGAGAAATTAAGGAAACAATCCCATTCGCCATTGAAACCAAAAGAATAAAATACCTAGGAATAAACCTACCTAAGGATGTAAAAGACCTGCACTCAGAAAACTATAAGACACTGATGAAAGAAATCAAAGATGACATAAACAGATGGAGAGATATACCATGTTCTTGGATTGGAAGAATCAATATTGTGAAAATGACTATACAACCCAAAGCAATCCATAGATTCAATGCAATCCCTATCAAATTACCAATGGCATTTTTTATAGAACTAGAAAAAAAAATCTTACAACTTGTATGGAGACAAAAAAGACTCCGAATAGCCAAAGCAATCTTGAGGGAAAAGAAATGGAGCTGGAGGAATCAAACGCCCTGACTTCAGACTATACTACAAAGCTACAGTCATCAAGACAATATGGTACTGGCACAAAAACAGAAATATAGATCAATGGAACAGGATAGAAAGCCCAGAGATAAACCCACACACCTATGGTCAACTAATCTCTGACAAAAGAGGTTAGGATATACAATGGAGAAAAGACAGTCTCTTCAATAAGTGGTGCTGGGAAAACTGGACAGCTACATGTAAAAGAATGAAGTTAGAACACTCCCTAACACCATACACAAAAATAAACTCAAAATGGATTAAAGACCTAAGTGTAGGACCGGACACTATAAAACTCTTAGAGGGAAACATAGGAAGAACACTCTTTGACATAAATCACAGCAAGATCTTTTTTGACCCACCTCCTTCAGTAATGGAAATGAAAACAAAAATAAACAAATGGGACCTAATGAAACTTAAAAGCTTTTGCACAGCAAAGAAAACCATAAACAAGACGAAAAGACAACCCTCAGAATGGGAGAAAATATTTGCAAACGAATCAACGGACAAAGGACTAATCTCCAAAATATATAAACAGCCCACGTAGCTCGGTATTATAAAAAACAAACAACCCAATAAAAAAATGGGCAGAAGACCTAAGTAGACATTTCTGCAAAGAAGATATACAGATGGCTAAGAGGCACATGAAAAGCTGCTCAACACCAGTAATTATTAGAGAAATGCAAATCAAAACTACAATGAGGTATCACCTCACACCAGTTATAAGGGGCATCATCAGAAAATCTACAAACGTCAAATGCTGGAGAGGGTGTGGAGAAAAGGGAACCCTCTTGCACTGTTGGTGGGAATGTAAATTGATACAGCCACTATGGAGAACAATATGGAGGTTCCTTAAAAGACTAAAAATAGAACTACCATACGACCCAGCAATCCCACTACTGGGCATATATCCTGAGAAAAGCATAATTCAAAAAGACACATCCACCCCAATGTTCACTGAAGCACTATTTACAATAGCCAGGTCATAGAAGCAACCTAAATGCCCACCGACAGACAAATGGATAAAGAAGATGTGGTACATATACACAATGGAATATTACTCAGCCATGAAAAGGAACGAAATTGGGTAATTCATAGAGATGTGGATGGACCTAGAGACTGTCATACAGAGTGAAGTAAGTCAGAAAGAGAAAAACAAATATCGTATATTAACACACATATGTGGAATCTAGGAAAATGGTACAGATGAACCAGTCTGCAGGGCAGAAATAGACCCAGATGTAGAGAACAAACGTGTGGACACCAAGCGGGTGAAAGCGGGGGTGATGGTGTGATGAATTGGGAGATTGGGATTGACATGTATACAGTGATGTGTATAAAATGGATGACTAATAAGAACCTGCTGTATAAAAAAATAAAATTGTAAAAATAGATGAACTTTAAAAACAAAACAAAGAAAAAAAAAGAAATATAATGTGTTAGCATCATGCCCAGCCTATACCATTTAATTCAATATAGCCCTTTTTCTACAAACTAAGGCTTTTAGTGCCTTCATAAAAAGTAAGTTGAAGATAATTACCTTAGCTCAATCTTTACGTATTTTTAAGTACTAAAATTTAAATACTAAAATTTCAAATAAGGCTGTATTTTAAGACTTACTTTTTAAATTTGTACTTTTTTAGAGGACCATATGTCATGAACATTCTTTTTTTCAAATCAGATTACATGTTCCTTGCTTTTACAGAGGGAAGCAGGTGTCACTCTGGTCATAGCAGTACAAGAAGGAAACAAATAGCTGAATAGTTAACACTCTTCTTACTAGATAGGTTTTTCCACTGTTTTCCAAAATAGTTGGAGGTGATTAATGCCTATTCCTGGGAAATTGATAAAGTTTTCTGGACTCTGGGTTTAATGGAAACATTTAAGTGGAGAAAGCTTCTGAGAGGTAAAACATTCATTTTCCTTTGCATTTAGTTCCCAAATGGAGACAAATAGCTTAAAAGCAATATTAACCTCAATGTGCTCAGGCCATTTATCTTCATAAGAAACCAGTCTGAAAACAAGGAAACAAAGCCCATGAAAATTATTTTATTTAATCACAGAAGTATATCTCACCAAAAATCTTTAGTTATTTCCTTAGGGCTTAATTCTAACCTCAGTAACTCATGCACAAATTCTATGGATGTCAGTGGAAGCCGTGCACGTGGAACTCTGGGCCAAATCTGGTTGTCATGGATGAATTAGCCAAAGGAGGCATTAGATCAATTTTTTAAAACATAAAGTGCTCTCATTCTGTAATCCTTTTCCATCTTTCCAAATTTATTGACCTAACCAGTAATAATTATTGAATATCCACAGCAGACATCAAACCACACTTCCATGCATGCGTCGTAGAGTCAGTGGCCTCAGAACATTTACCTTTCCACAGAAATGTAATAATCTTGCAGTAATATTTCATCCTAGCAAAAAGAGAGTATTGTGACATGCTTTGTGAGAAGGTCAGTTTCACTTCAGGAAAAATGCTAACGTTTTAAAAGTCAGCCATTAAATTGGAGTTATCATTGCATTTTTGTTATCTTATTACAGGACAGTCGTCTGATTTCTCTAGTGTCACAGTTATTTAGGTAGGCTTAAAAATATTGATTCAAAGTCAAGATGTATAAGTGAAAAGATCTGAATCATTTTCTAAGTTCGAAAGAAACTGTGTTTAAGAAAATCTGCCTTTAAAAATGTTTATCCAGATATTTGTGGCATGCATAGGTTTTCCTCGTAAGCTAAAAGTTCTTCAAATTTCATGCAACTTGTTAGAATAATACTGCTTCCCTCAGGGCCTAACACGAGCTCTCTCCTTAGTGAGTAAATTCAACGTTAAATGTCTTATGTACCTTGAGCTACACGTCATGACTGGTCTTATACCAAGTCTCTGCACCATCTAAAGGGAGAGCTTAGTGACTCATCCACTTTGCCTGAAGTCATTTACTGTCCTTTTCTCAAGTTCAGTGCAAGAGTCATCTACAGACATTTTGACGGATTCAGTTACACTCAAATTGTAGTGTGCCTTAAGAGTCTTTTGCAGATGAAGATTCTTGGGCCCTGCCTGCCAACACTTTTAGTTCTGTGGTCTGGTGTGAACTCTGCATGTTTAATAAGCCCTCGAAGTGGCTCTGACGCTAGTCATCCACAGACTACACTTTGGATAAACATTGGTGTCAAGAAAGTGGAAGCTGGGTCTACAATAAAGAAAGTGGTGAGAATTACAGGGACAGGAAGGCTATGTGTACATCATCATCATTTTGACAAACGCAGGGAAAGCTTAGTGTTAGGGGGGCCTTGTAAGCACACCTGGCCTACGTACGGCCCTCAGTAATCGGGAATTAAATTAAATGCTATTTTTTACTGACTTTGCTATGTCTAGCAACATTGCCACTCTGATGCTATCTGTTATGATTCTCATAACACTGTTATCCATGATTATGATGGGCTAAATTATATAACCCCCAAATTCATATAACGGAATCTTAGCCCCCCAGTTCCTCAGAATGTAACCATATTTGGAGATAGCCTTTAAAGAGAGTTTAATTAATAATTACACCAGGATAACAGTCATAAATGGAGACTGTCCCAGAAAACTGGGACCTCCATGAACCTCACTGTAAGACGTATCTAGCTGGAGCATAAAGACATCCTCAGGTTGCATTTCATGGCATTTGGCCTCATGAAAGAGCCAACCTGAAGATAAGGTAGCTTTCATACCTCCTCACTTCAAAAGCATGTGATTCACACCTGTGGTATTTTTTTGTGGACTGTACTTTTTATTAACATAAAAACACATTTGGGGGACTTCCAGTAATGGCAGCAGAGTGGAGTGTCATGCAAACCCTTTCGCAGACAATGATGAAATTTGAAGAAAACTTTAAGTACTATTTAAAGGACCTGGGAAGCATGCAGAAGTGGATGGAGTCTTGAAACTGCCACTAGAGGAGGGCGTTTATTGCTTTTTCGCCCAAACACGCATCCCAATTCCCAAGATTACGGGGTAGAAAACCACAGCCTTACTCTCTTGGGTTGGAGTGGCAAAGAGAGTGCAGAGCTGAAAAAACAGCAGAAAAGCATCAAAAACCAGACAGATGTCACTGAAGAGAGCACCCTTGAAAAGCTGCTGTGGAAAGGGCAAGGTCTGTGAGCTTCTCGCTGTCTTGACCAAGCCTGCTCCCTGAAACCTAAGGCAACAGAAAAAATGTAGCCTTACTCGCTTGACTAAAGGTGGCAAGGAGAATGCAGTGTCGGAGGAGAAACTCCAAATTTAAAGAGAAAATTCTGGAAGTGAAAAGAAAAGAGTAAGAACAGACGCCATATCTGAATGTAAATCTGCCCAAACCCTAGGCAGACTTCTTTTTTTTAATGAATTTTTGAATTTTATTTATTTTTTTTAATACAGCAGGTTCTTATTAGTTATCCATTTTCTACATATTAGTGTATATATGTCAATCCCGATCTCCCAATTCATCCTAGGCAAACTTCTAACCTCTACGTGGGCAGGGAAGACCCAGGGGGCTTGGGGCAGGGGTGGGGCAGGCAGATACCAGAGCGAAATTTACCTCTGTTGCAACAAGACTCTGTTGCGCTGGCAGAAATTCTGTGAGTTTGCTGCTTTGGAATGGAAGGCGTTTCCTAACCCATGCTCCGCTTTGGTGGCAGAAAGCTGGAGTCTTATTGGGTTGAGGTGGCAGAAGCTAGAGAGCTGTGCGTAGTGACTTTCCTTCAAAGCGGGTAGCATGGAAAGGGGGAAAAGAAAGCAACGTTACAGCCAAGAAGCCTGACAAACATTAACGATCAAGGTTAACGTCAGTGGTGATAAGTCGTGCTGATAATATGTCCCCTTGATGTGACGTGACGAGAATAGCACTTCACCTCTGGGACCTTCCTCACAGAAACTTATAACCCCAGTGCAATCATGAGAAAAAACCAGACACATCCCAACCGAAGGACATGCTACAGAATAGCTGACTAGTAGTTTTCAGAACAGGATGAGTCTGAGAAACTGTCAGAGCCAAGAGGAGCCTCAGAAGACACGACAACTAAAAGTGCTGCAGTGTCTGGGATGGGGTCCTGGGACAGAAAGAGGGATGCCTGGTAAAAACTACAATCAGAACGAAGCACGGAGGATAGCTGATAATAACGTATCAACAGTAGACGTTAACTGTGGCCAGTGTACTCAACTGCTAGGAGAAACTGAGTGTGGGGTGTAAGAAGGATGATGGATTTTTACTAGCAATAGAGAAAAGTTGTAAGGACTCAGGCCAAATGGGAGAAGGTAATTCTGAATAGAATACGATTTTAAGCATCTCACATACATTATTAGATTATATATTTGTTATAAAACTTAGACTTCATAACTCACAGTGATGTGAGCTTTTAAGAAACCCCTGGTGAAAAGCTACAGATACATGGAGGCATTTCCAAAGAACATAAAGACTGACTAAACCGTTAGCAATATACAAGTGCTGTATTATATCATAAAACAAGGTACTGAGAATAAATAACAACATGTGCACGCTATGAATTCCCTCAGTGCGTTTTTCCTAGTGCAAGGCTGGTTCTGCTGACCATTCCACAGGCTGGTGAGAGAACTGGGAGAAAAAGAAGTTCACTTAACAGTGACATTCAAGTGTTGCTTCAGTGCAATTAGAGTAATTTAAAGCATGACCTGTTATTTAAAGAATTGGAATCTTTTCTAATAAAATTCAAGGTAACACATGCACCTCAATGTTCACTGCAGCACTATTTACAATCGCCAGGACACAGAACCAACCTAAATGTCCATCGACAGATGAATGGATAAAGAAGATGTGGTACATACATACCACGGAATATTACTCAGCCACAAAAAAGAACGAAATAATGCCATGTGCAGTGACGTGGATGGACCTAGAGACTGTCATACTGAGTGAAGTAAGTCAGAAAGAGAAAGACAAATATCATATGATATCACTAATATGTGGAATCTAAAAAGAATGGCACAAATGAACTTATTTACAAAACAGAAATAGAGTCACAGGTGTAGAAGACAAACTTATGGTTACCAAGGGGGGAAAGGGGGGAGGGTAAATTGGGAGATTGGGATTGACATATACACGCTACTGTATACAAAATAGATAATAAAGACCTACTGTATAGCACAGGGAACTCTACTCAATACTCTGTAATGACCTACATAGGAAAATAATCTAAAAAAGAGTGGATATATGTATATGGATAACTGATTCACTTTGCTGTACAGCAGAAACTAACACAACATTGTAAATCGACTATAATAAAAATTAATTTTAAAAAAGCAATCTTTCAAATACTGAAATAATGCAACAGTGTTCTTGCCACAAGCATTTACAAAGACCATAGCTTCTTGGGGTTGATGTATTCACAGTCAAGGTTTATCTGCTCTCTGTGACCATTCCCATGCCCTCCCAGAGTCCAGCACAGATATCAAAATGTCTCTCGTCCCACGCTTATCTTATCAGGATTCCTGTTTCATACACTGTATCTGGAATGTTTTTCAGACTGGTTAATCAATTCAGACGTAGTAAAGAACTTGAATACTTTCAACAACTGTGCAAAGCACACTTGAGAACATGAGATATCTTCAAAAACCTCCAAAATAATTAGAATGCCCCATAAGACTTCCTGAAAACTCAGGTGAAACTTGATTATATATAAAACCCCTTAATATACAAATGCTTAAAGTTTATCAGATGATGTTGCCCAAGTATGCCATGTATTACATGGCTAATATTCTTCTGGTTAAAAAAAAAAAAAAAAAGCCAGGAGGAATTTATCTCAAATGTAACACATTCCCTTTTATATAACATCTTTAGAATGTAGTCATTTCATATCATCTATCACCTCTGTCACAATTTTCTTAAGATTTCTAACCTCTCAAACTTACTTCTCTTATTACAGACCACATGATTTATGAGTACCGCTAGCTCTAGAGACAGCTGTGAGATTAGCATTGTAACCCACTGCAGATCACCTCAGAAACAGTTTCTTCTGAAATGTACTGTCACATTGAAATGGAACCACAACACATTTTGGGGGCAATTCTGACATGTACTTTAAACCTACTTGCTCAATTGCAGAGAAAAAAAAAGTACAGAAACGGGGGAAAACTGGGTTACATTTATTCACTTTAACATCCTGTAAAATCATATATAGACTTTTAATCAAAAGTTTACTGTAATGAGATATACTTTCATTTATCTAGTGTCTCACATATTTTCTATGTGTATATACATAAATGATTACACAAGTCATTAAGAAATCCTCAGACAAGAGGATGGATTTTAATATCCCATTGGGAACATACTAAAATCCATCCTTTTGTGAATGATTTTGTGCCACAACAATGTTTTAAATTTCAAGGAAAGGAAATATTCTTTTTTTTTTTCTTTTTTTAAACATCTTTATTGGAGTATAATTGCTTTACAGTGGTGTGTTAGCTTCTGCTGTATAACAAAGTGAATCAGCTATACGTATACATATATCCCCATATCCCTCCCTCTTGCGTCTCCCTCCCACCCTCCCTATCCCACCCCTCTAGGTGGTCACAAAGCACTGAGCTGATCTCCCTGTGCTATGTGGCTGCTTCCCACTAGCTATCTGTTTTATGTGTGGTAGTGTATATAAGTCCACGCCACTCTCTCGGGAATTTTTAACTACAACAGTACACTCTGATTTGACATTGTGTGAAGGACCTGAGGAAGAAAATGTGAGAATGTGTGGCCTGAAAAAATGTAAAGGCCAATATTCTGGGATAGAACTGTAAGAGATTTACGGCAACTTCTTACCGCATTTTTCTCTTTACCTCCACGTTCAGTAGAGCAAACATCAACTAAAGGTGTCCAAATGGCATATTGTTGCAAACCCAAAACAGAACGGCCAGCTCCAGCAGGAACGGCCCTAATATTTCTAGAAGAGACAGATGTTGGAGTGCAGGTGAGCAGTCCTTTACTGAAGATGCAGAGTGGCTCAGCTCAATAGCTTTCCCCAACAAACACTGGCTGCCCTGTAAGCTGTTATCTTGTCTTTGCTACTCAAAGTGTGGTCCACAGACCAGCAGCATCAGCATCACCTGGAAGCAGGTTAAAAATAGAAAACCTCAGGCATCATCCCACATAGATTCCCAAGTGCTTGATATTCACGTGGAAATCTGAGAAGGACTGACTTGTATCAACCATGGTTATCATCCTTGCCTGCTATGAGAATTAACTGGGGACATTTAAAAAATATCGTTGTCCAGGCTTTACCCTACACCAATTAAATCAGAATCTCTGGGTTTACAGCCAGCCATAGATATTTTGTAAAGCGTGGTTGAGTTAAAGTTGTCTGAGAACAGGACCAGGTTGATTTCATCTGTTCATTCCCACAGCATCTGAAATTCTTTCTTCCTAAGGAAGTGCTCAAAAAGCATTTAAAAAAAATGTACACTATGCTCCAAATTTATTTTACTCAAATCAAACTCCAGAATGTCTTCTCTCCTTTCCCTTCCCCCGCCTAACGTCCCCGTTCCCACCACAAATTCCTTCTGGTTCATACGCATATACATATGCATCCTTTCCCTCTTTTAATTTTCAGAGGAAAGGATTTCAGGCCAAAGCCCTGGATTAGCCAGAAGGGTCTCCATCTCTAACCACAGTCATTCTGTTTTTCTCCACGGCCAATACAAAATCTTGTTGCTTTATAGGGGGTGATTTGATTTGATGATGGAGGTGGCCACAGTCATTTTGTTTTTCTCCACGGCCAATACAAAATCTTGTTGCTTTATAGGGGTTGATTTGACTTGATGATGGAGGTGGAGATGGCGGATTTGCTTTGAAATCTACCATCGGGGCTCCTATGCCTGGATTAGATGCCTGGGTGCCCCTATGCAGAGCAGTGATAGAGCAGACTCTTAGGTCCCATGGATGGACATTTGCTGTAAACATATTACGTTCAACCACATTGCTTACCCTTTCCCACACTCCCACTCCCGGGAGAGTTTCACATAAATTACAATGTATCACATCTTGAGTGACAATGGGGGAGGATAAACTACGTCACCTCATCAGCTACTGACTGTCTTGACCCCAAACATTCTCCACTGCTACCTACTCTCTTCAAGAGTGAATCTATTCAGAAAAACCCAAGCTGGCGGCCTTGGGGATTAGAAGCTGCTTCCTCTTTCTTGTCATTCAGGTCTGAACCAGTAGAGTGGCCTCTGGATATCACTGGAATCCATCTTACTCAAGGTGGAACATTTGATTTCTTCACCACCAGGGCTCCTTCCACTTTCAGAAATAATCCTCTTTCAATCCCTACTTATTCAAATAAAAATACCATCTCATATGAATAACATCTTTCCCAAAGAACTGCAAATCATTTTTTTAGATATTTCTTTAATCCTCACAGCATTCCTTTGAGGTAGGTAATGTCCATACAACAACTCTTCTCAACCAAGTCAGAATGATTATGCCAGGGTATTAGGTGCCCATAGGTATTATTGGACTGACTTTCGTTTCCTACAGAAATGTATTTACTGGAGATTGAAGCAGTACATTTATTTGAAAAATATATATAGGGGCTTAAGGATAAAAATCTGCCTTGGAATAATGACTGTGTTGTCCACAGTACTTTGACACTGATAAAGATACACAGCTTCCGGCGAGATGCAATACAGCTCATCTGGATACTGTGAGTACACATTTCTAGGCGGGCAGTTATTATTTATCAGGTTGAAAATATTAAAGGTACAATTCATGGATTACATAAAATAATATTTTTGGTATAGTAATTATATTTTTTAAAAAATCATTCTTTTTTCAAACATGTTATGGTTATTACAAGGGAAAATAAATTTTTTAAAGTTTAGAGTATTTATAGAGATAAGACTGTCATGCGGTGGCCTAATAATTTGATCTTTAGGCATAATACACATATTTACTAAGACTAAAGAGAAAGTTATGAATTAAAATTGCATTACAAAACATTTGAACTGGCTAAATAAAAATGATTAAGTACACTATTTTAAGCATATTCGAATTACGTTGTTAGGTTCAACCCAAACGTTAGACTAAAGACGGCCTCCTTCCCCTGGTAGAGTATAAACATAATAATAGGTAACACACATAGTGCTGACTATGGGTTAATGTGGTTCTCAGCACATTAACTCATTTCTTTCCCCAAATAACAATTATCACCCTCATTTCCAGATAAGAAAACCCGAGACTCAGTTCCCATCACATCACGCATCTGAGGTGGTAAATTAGGATCTGAATCCATGCTCTCTGGCCATCAGATCATCATTCTCTGACGCTACTCTTCTGCTGATACATAAATACCTAAGACGTCAGCACATGTATAAGAAGCATTTTTGTTTCGTTTTGTTTTAATGAAGAAATGTGAAGAGACTGGTATAAAGTGGGAACGACTGCTAAAGTGGATTACGGGATCTCTTTCCTTCCTTCTTGGGGAAGAAACTAGATAAATCCAATGTGCACCACGCATAATTCAGTGTTGGAGACACTTTCTTCAGAGGTCCTCAGAGGCTGGCAATCCGCCCCACACAGTTCCTACTGGTGTGCACACCTCAACCGCCCCTTGACCTCAGCAGTGATACAACTATGTTCTCTAAAGGAGGACTGGAGGTTTGCATGGGCGCGAATGGACAGGATTAAAAACAACCTAACTTACAAAAATCCAAACTGTCTCCTGTGCCGTGGTCTGGAAGATGAAAATTTCCAGGAATTTTGATTTTGAATAGAAGAATTCATACTCTAAATGTCTCTTTCAAAATAACAGATCAGTTCACTTAAGGTTTAGGAAAAGCATAATTTACCAAATTTAATTTAAAAAAAATAATGTGCTGATTCACCTATGATTAAAATATAATTTACTTCCATGCAATTAAAATAATAGAAGTAGCTAACACTATCTGAGCATTAACTATATGCCAGTTACTGTGCTAAGTCTTCATATGTATGATGTGATTTAATTTTACAACATTACTATAAAGTAAGCAAAATTATTATTCCCATATTTCAGGTAAGATAACTGAGGCTGAGATAAAGGAAGTAAACATATCAAGTACACAGGAACAGTGTGTGACGGAGCCAGGATTCAAAATAAGTTTTCCTGATTCCTAACTTACCAGAACTATATTATTTAATAAATGTTTACAAATTTCTGAAGTTAATGAATATTCAGTGTAAAGATACTTAAAAGTAGCACTTCAAAAAACAGGTACTTATTTTCTAATCATAGCTAATATTTCCTTCATTCTGGAAAAAACTTCCCCTCCCTGCGACTCCTTGATACGAAAAGGCTTCAGAACTCACCGCAGGCCCACTCTTCATTGACTGGCATGGTGCAATCTCGCCCATGAATATAAACATCTCAACCAAAGTATTAACGAACTACTATAACAATCTAAAAAGTAAATCCCACCCAGGATGGTTTTCTCTCAGAAAGAAATACAGAAATATATTAAAGTAATGACATACATACAATATATTGGTTTTGTCCTACAGAAATAAACTAAAGGCGGGGAAAATATATCGTATGTCGATAAATGCAGAAAGACATTCAATAAAATTCAATGTGTATTCTTGACTAAATCTATTTTTAAAAACTATAAATAGAAGATATACTTAAGCTGATGAAGAATATTTACAAAAACTCTGTAGCGATATTATATTTAATTATAAAATGTTTAAAAGCATTCTCATTAGAGTCAGGACTGAGACAGTTTCTTGCATGGAATATTCTACTCAAAGCAGTAAGTCAAGTAAAAGAAATCAGTATAAGGACTAGAAAGAAAGAAATCAAACTGTCAGCTGGCCGAAGAAATAACTGTAACCCCAAAATACCTAAAATATCTGCTGGACAAAAGTATGAAAACTTCAAGAATAATAGGAGAAAATATACAATGATGGCTTTATGACGTGGGGTAGGGAAAGATTTCTTCTGTACAACACAAAATTCACAAACGATTAAAGGAAAGGAGTGGTCCATTTGACTACATGAAAATGAACAATTCTGTTCACCAAAGGATAACAGAGACGAAGCGAAAAACCTAATCATAGTTTTGGGAGAAGATATTTTCATTTGAAAACATATAACCATAAAACATATATGTGAAATTTATGAGCAAAAATACAAACAACTCAAAATGAAAAAATGAAGAAGCACTTCTCTAAAGAGGAAATCCTAATGGCCTTAACTATTAGAGGGACATTACTAGTGATCATGGTATGCATATGAAAATCACAATGGCATGCATGTCATTTTGCGTTCACCACATTGGAACGATTTAAGAGTCCGCCACAACAACTGCTGCTGAAGATGTTACCCAAGTGCACCCTGGAAACTGCTGTGAAAGTGTTAATTTTCTAAAAACAAATTTTGAAACCAATTTGGCATTATCTTAGAAACTGTATGTGCTTATACCCTATGACTCAGCAATTCCATATTAGAAAAGTACCTGTACTGCTGTGTTTCATATATATTACCACAATCCACAGTCAAAATGTAATACGTTACACACATATATAACAGAACTTGTAGAAAATAACTTATTTGTACTAAGTGTTATAAACTCTGATATCCTCTATTTTCTTCAAAATTACACACACAAAATATAAGGGGTTTTAACTCAGTGAACTGATTTCACAACCCACTAAAGGGTTACAGCTCACTGTTTGAAAAACACTGTCCAGGAGAAACTCCAGTGCATGTGGTCCAGGAGACAGATAAAAATGCTCATGGCTGTGTAGTTTTTAGTAGCAAAAGGTGGAAATAACTCAAATATCTATTAGAGGAGAACAAATAGGTATATTGTGCTACATTTAGAAAGTTAACAACAGCTACATACAGGGTACACCTTTAAGATTGTTAAGTGAACAATGCAAATTGTAGTAGGATACATGCATTCTAATTCAACATATATAAAGTTAGAAACATGTCAAACTAAGAACATACTATTATATCCACACACGGTAAAAATATTACAAACACAGAAAATAAGAAGATGTTTTACCTACAGGATTGGGGGAGAGCTGTTTGTGATCGGGGAGGGCAAGGTAAAGGCTTCAAGGTATTGGTTAGATTTTACTCTTGGGTCAAGGGTACCCTAGTTTCCTTATTTTGGTTTTTAAACCCTCCCACATACGTCATATGTACTCTGCTATGTGAGAAACATTTTGTTTTTTAAATTGGAGTATAGTTGCTTTACGCCGCTGTGTCAGTTTCTGCAGTACAGCCAAGTGAGTCAGCCACACGTATACGTATTTCCCCTCTTTTTCGGATTTCCTTCCCATTTAGGTCACCGCAGAGCACCGAGTAGAGTTCCCTGTGCTATACAGTAGGTTCTCATTAGTTATCTATTTTATACGCAGTAGTGTATGTAAGTCAATCCCGATCTCCCAGTTCATCCCAGCGCCCTCCTTCCCCCTTGGTATCCGTACATTTGTTCTCTACATCTGTGTCTATTTCTGCTTTGCGGATAAGAACATTTATACCACTTTTCTAGATTCCACATATATGCATTAATGTACGATATTTATTTTTCTCTTTCTGACTTACTTCACTCTGTAAGACAGTCTCTAGGTCCATCCACATCTCTGCAAATGACCCAATTTCGTTCCATTTTACGGCTGAGTAATATTCCACTGCATAAATGTACCACATCTTCTTTGTCCATTCTTCTGCTGATGGACATGTAGGTTGCTTCCTACGTGTGAAACATTTCATAATTTTTGAAGTGTTTATGTGCATATGCACGTGTAAACATATGGGGGATTTGTTTAAAGAAAAGTATGGTATCGACTAAACTGAATATCAGGCATGTATGTTCTGGGGTTCTGATTAACAGTCACTGAAATAATTCTGGGTTAAGTTATAAACACCTAAGAATAAAACTGCTTTTGAAGTTTCGCCTATTTTCGGTCAGTGAACTGTCATTTGGCTTAAAGAGATTTGTTCAATGTTTTTAAAAATATGTTAGCAATGCTCTATAAAGAAATAGATGTCCAGTCTTAGCAATATCTTTCTAGATCTGTCTCCTCAGGCATGGAAAACAAAAGCAAAATTAAACAAATGAGATTTCATCAAACTGAAAAGCTTCTGCACAGCAAAGGAAATCATCAGTAAAAGAAAAAGGTAACCTATTGAGTGGGAGAAGATACTTGCAAATGATGCATCTGATAAGGGGTTAATATCCAAAATACATAGACAACTCACAACAGCAAAATAACCTGATTAAAAAGTTGAGCAGAGGAGCTGAAAAGATATTTTTCCAGAGAAGATACACAGGTGGCCAATAGACACATGAGAAGATGCTCAACATCATTAATCATTAAAGAAATGCAAGTCAAAACCACATTAGATATCACCTCACACTTGTTAGAAGAGCTATTATGACAAGTCAAGAAATAGCAAGTGCTGGCCAGGATGCACAGAAAAGGGAGCCCGAGTGCACTGCTGGTGGGAAGGCAAAGGGGGCAGCCACTGTGGAGGACACTACGGAGAGTCCTTCAGAAATCAAGAATAGAACTACCACACGATCCAGATATCCCACTTCTGGGCATTCTCCCAAAGACCACCAAAAAACGAATCTGGAAAGTTATCTATTCCCCCATGTTCACTGCAGCACTATTTACAATAGCCAAGATATGTAAACAACCTAAGTGCCCATCAACAGACGAATGGATAAAGAAGATGCGGGGTGTATATACACACACACACACACACACACACACACACACAAAATGGAATATTATTCAGTCATAAAAGTGATGAAATTTTGCCATTTGGGGTAACATGGATAGAGCTCGAGGGTATTACACTAAGTGAAATAAGTCAGACAGAGAAAGACAAATACCATACGATTTCACTCGTAAGTGGAACATAAAAAACTAATAAACAAGAACAAAACAAATGAACAAACCAAACCAAACAAAAACAAACACGTAGACACAGAGAACAAAGTGGTGGTTACCAGAGGAGAAGGGGTGGCGGTGAGGGAAGGGAAAATAGGTAAAGGGGATCAAATGTCAAACACGTAGACACAGAGAACAGAGTGGTGGTTACCAGAGGAGAAGGGGTGGTGGTGAGGGAAGGCGAAAATAGGTAAAGGGGCTCAGATGCATAGTGAGGAATGGAAATACATTTTTGGTGGTGAGCACGTTATAGATTATACAGAAGTAGGAACATAGTGTTGTATGCGTGAAACTTACATAACGTTATAAATCAATATTATCTCAATAACAAAAAAAGAAACAGATGCGAAGAAATGCAGGACGCTACTTTACGAGACTATTATTTACTAATTGTAAATAAGCAGGACAACTATTATATACGCTATTGATATTTTCTTCTTGCCAATCTGTGATTACATTTCAGAAGTCTTGCTGTAAAAAAAATCGCACAAATGAACTTATTTACAAAACAGGAATAGAGTCACAGACGTAGAAAACAAACTTATGGTTACCAAGGGGGAAAGACGGGGGGAGGGATAAATTGGGAGATTCGGATTGACATATACACGCTACCACATATAAGATAGATAACTAATAAGAACCTACAGTACAGCACAGGGAACTCTACTCAATACTCTGTAATGACTATATGGGAATAGAATCTAAAAAAGAGTGGATATATGTATAACTGATTCACTTTGCTGTACAGCAGAAACTAACATGACATTGTAAATCAAGCAGACTCCAATAAAAATTAATTTTAAAAAATCTGTAAGAAAAAAGTCTTGCTGAACAATCATATGGTATGATCATAGCATAGGGTACATGATGTGTTTTCATAACTTTCTAAAAACTCATACAATTTTATAAATAAAACATTTAATTTGTGCAGTTGTGACAGTCTCTTCAAACGCAGTGCTTACTGCTGGGTAAACTGTACCAAGAGCAGCACTTCAACGACGGAGTTTTCTATAAGCCTCTTCTCTACCTCCGCATACTGCAGCAATGGTCTCTCTGCTTGGAAGCAACTGCTCTGGGAGAATTTAACAAGCCAAGTAGGAGGAACAGTACTGCCTGCAGGTCTAAAGGTACCTGAATCTCAGCCTAACTTCCAGGAAGGTCAGGGAAATGTCAAGTTCTCTTTGGAGGACCAAGTGTTTTCTTATAGACCCAGAGTAGATCTGAGCATAGCAGCTTGAAAGCAATAGTTCTGAACCTTCTCGACTGCTCAGGAGCTAACAAGACTGCTCTGCTTTCCAAACTAACCTAGCCTTCTCTTGAGGGCAGTGCAGATCCCTCGAAGAGTGAGCTCTGGCAATGCAAGTGATCCTAGCAGATGCACGTCTGCCTAGTATGTGCCACTTCATGTTGATGATTTACTACTCATTCTTCCAGTTTCCTGTACCTCTAGACTTTTTTTTTTTTTTTAATCAATGCCTTTCTGCTTTGGGACAGATTTTAAGTACTAATTTTAAAATAACTGAAACAAGATATAACCTTTACACCTGATAATTGTATAATATGAGATCTACAGATGACAGAGTGGTGAGATTTTTGTTAATTGAGAAAAGTTTCCTTGATGTTCTCAGCTAACCTAATGACCTTTCCTGTGGAAGTAGGGGAGGTGAAAAGTCATCTTATCATTAGAGAGAAGCATAAGAAATCTTAAGTACTTAGTGCTGTTGTTATTAAAGGAAAATTAAGATTTTTGGGGGATGGGATATCAGAGAATGAAAAATGAAGGGAATTGCAGAGTACCTAACAACAACGACAAGAGTAATAATAATATTCACTAATTATCTACAGAAAGAAAAAATAACATGTCTATTAAAATTTCAAGTTCTGATCTCTCTATCGGTGTCTACTGAGGATGAAGGATGAGGGCTGGTGGAAAACAGCTGCCGAAGCAAAGAGTTGAATGTATGTGTGCCAGTAACCAGGAGGACGGGATCCAGCGTGGCTCCATTTGAGATTTCAGGGCTAAGAGACAACACAACTAGAACTCACTCATTCAGTACCCATCACTGGCCCCTGCCGTGAACAAGATACTGTGACAAAGCAGGAAACACTCTCAAGGCATAACTGTAGCTCAGAGACTAACTACAGGGGTGTGTCCAGCATATGATGGGAAAGATATTCAGACCGCAGAGAGGCAGCCAGAGGCAGTTACTGGGAGGGATGACGGATGCCCAAGCTGAGTTTTAAAGGAGAAGGAAGCACCGTAAGATCTTCCTCTTCGAAGATTCAGGCCCACGCTGGAAGAGGCTCGCCAGTGCAGACAGATAATACGCACACCTGGCTTGGACGGGGCTCAGTTAAGAATCACCCGCTGACTCCGGCTTCTAGAATACTACTCTCTTCCTCCTTCGACTTTATGTCCAACGTCCTTGTTACTTCGGCAGCTTGTACTCTTAAGGTCACAGGAATGGGGATTTTGTGAGTTATTCTGAATATATAGATAATTTCCACACAGTTTTTTCTTACATGTTTTCAACATTAATTGATTTTTTTAAAAAATAATCTTGAACTAAGTTTGTTAGCAAGTTGAATATTCTGTCTGGATTTCAATATAGCTAAGATGTACTCACCCATATGGTGGGTAACAAAGGCTGGGGATATAGCTAAGATGTACTCACCCATATGGTGGGTAACAAAGGCTGGGGATATAGCTAAGATGTACTCACCAATATGGTGGGTAACAAAGGCTGGGGCAAGTATGTGTCACATAAGCAAAGCGGCTAGGCCACTGGTCTTGCCAGCTGTGTGCAGAGACCCCACAGCACACACCGCCTCAGCCGATGAGACCTTGTGCGGCAATCCTCCAGTCCCCTTTCCACTCCGTGAGTGAGGACTCGAACGTTAGTCACTGCACGTAACACCGCCATGTTACAGCAACTGTGGATCTCCTTTGGAAAAGTGCCCTGGTTCCAGGCAGCACTTGTGTCTCATAAGAAGCGTATATTAATAAATTATAGACGTCTACTGAGTTTCTTTCAGTAGCAAAAGCAGCCTTAGTAGACCTGCCAGTGCAGAAGTATCACCCCCCTTCCTTATCTTCGATCCTGGCGAGAGCTTCTGGTTCACAGAAAAATTCTTTCATTTCAACTAAACAAGATTGCTCCTCTGCTAATTACTGTAAAAGTAAGTTACCCAGTCTGGATTTAGAATCTGAAGCTTAGAGAGGTGGATTTTGCTCATCTCTTTAGGACTCTAGGGAGCTTGGCCATCGAGCTTGCTCCCGCCCAGGCCATGTGAAAAGTAGACACAACCCCCACTGCTCCACAGAGAGCTGACTCCAATCACTAGGCAGGAAAATAAAAATGCTAATCACAGAGAGCAAAATTATGTTTCAAATTCTGTCCTTTATTCTTGGAACAAAAATGCAGTGATCACTTTGGTGGTAAAACACTTTGGCATCTCCTCTGTCCTTGAAACTGAATGCATACAGATTTGTATCATTGCATAGTGTACACTGAATTTCAGAATTAAACGTTAATGCTCTGGACCTTCGTTTTCAGAAGAAAGCAGACGTAATTTAAAAACTTTTTTCAGGAGAATATTTTTATATTTTTTAATAGTTTAAGCCAGGTTTATCATGTATCATTGTACGTGATTCTTAGATGTAATACTGAGGGCTATAAGTATTCATGTAATTACCCATGGTATGAAAAAAAACAACTATTGCTATATTATGATTATTTCAACATACCAACTCAATAAGCGAAATCCATTTTTTAACAATTTATAAAATTTATCTTCAAGCTAATGAAAAATATCATTCATATTAAGTGAAAAATAGAGTTGAAAATGCACGGAAAATGCCAGGTAATTGAACTCGTGCTATCTTGCCAGCTTTTCTCTCAGTCACGGGAATGGGTAGCATCTTAAATAACAGACGCCCACGCTGCTGGTGTGTTTAAATAACACCAGCCTAACGTATCTGTCATAATAAAGAAGGGAAGGTAAAGGACTTCAAACCAGCCCTACTCGCTTTGTCCCACGTGGAGAGGAAGCACGGGAAGGCTCACCTGCAAACGTTTAGTCTGTCCAAAGCACAGTTATGTTCCCCTCCCCGGCAGCACGCACAGTAAACTACCTAACACGCGCCCAGACAGCAGGTGTCGATTAGACATTTGCGCTCAAAATGAGAATCACCAA
The DNA here is from genome assembly GCF_951394435.1 of Stenella coeruleoalba. Taxonomy (NCBI): domain Eukaryota; kingdom Metazoa; phylum Chordata; class Mammalia; order Artiodactyla; family Delphinidae; genus Stenella; species Stenella coeruleoalba. Next base: position 34,721,473 of record NC_137167.1, on the reverse strand, counting down.
ACAAAGCTACAGTTAAGTTGGCCCCTTTTCACTCTAGATATAGATTTAATGAACTCTGTAAGGGCTGAGAGATTCACAAAATTCAAATTGAAGGCGGGGTGGGGTGGGGTGGGTGGAAAAACACAAGTAGGAAAAAAGTGAAATAATTAAATTAACTAAAAACTATTGAAAATTCAGGGACCAGATAGTCACTGTTAGACAAGCTATCATTAGCTTTATACTGATGTTACATATATTAAACATATACAAACATATATTAAATTAAAAAAATAAAACTCTCCATTCTTACTAACCAATATTAGTTAGTTAGTCACGAATAATTACTAATTTATGCATTATGGGTCATGAATCTGCTCTTACAGAACCATGAAGCGTAACAGATCTCCCTCATGAGTGGTGGGATGAACTGGGAGACTGGGACTGACATATACACACTAATATGTATGAAGTAGATAACTAATAAGAACCTGCTGTTTAAAAAAAATAAATTAAATAAAATTCAAAAAAAGAGGCAATCTCATTTTTGGACTCCTGTTCTTTCCATTTAATTTGTTTTGGAAATCTGCTCAAGAGTAAGACGCATTTTTGCTTCGAGATTCCTAAGATGCAGGTCCAATTTCAATGTAATGCGTGTATGAGGCGCCTGTGAGTAATAATATACATGCACTCATCTTTGGGCATGGAGGGAAAATCCGTTTTAGGCTTCTCTGCAGCATTGCAGCACTTGCAGAAGGTGTAGGTAAACAAGGCATCATCGGTACAGTTATGCGCGGCCGAGGCCGCCTACCATAGTGAAAAATGAAAGGGTTTGGCCTTGGATGAAACTGGGTTCAAATCCATGCTTTTCAAGCTTAATGTCTGAGTTTTTTGGGGGGGAAATTTGTGATTCTGCTTAACCTGTTATTTTCCAGCTCTGAAATGGGAATAGTAATAGGATTAAGTAGGAGAGAGATATGTGAAGGGCCTACTTCACAGGTGCTCAAAATGGGCATAATTTTTATTATAGTTATTAGTTATTCTAGGTATGAAACAGCAGTGAATAATTAAAATCTTTTTCTTTTATCAAGATGGCATTTTGGTAGAATAATAGGCGGTTAGCAGACTGTGTACAGTAGGAAATGGTGTAGTCACAAGTTACAGTGGCAACGCAGCTGTTCGGAGACATAATTTTTCCTACTTCTGTCTGTTTGACATTTTACTATTCTTCAGGGAGGAAACGCTTCACAAAGGGTTCCATTGTTCCTGGGAATGCAGTTTCTGGTGGTATTTTTTAGTAACTCGAAGATGAGGCGTGTGTACAGAACCCACTATCAATAACAAAGCTATCACTACACATAAAATCCTTAAAAATAAGATCTACAGTCGTCAGTTCCTGGAGGGTTTCTAACCATGTGGCTCAATTTATACTTCATGATTCAACTCCTCTTAATGAGCACGAAAAAGGAAAAACACAGAACAAAATTAGTTATTTTCCACTCGTGATTAAACACTCTTGGCTCCTTACGGAGCACGCCAAAATCTCTGGGCAAGGAATATCCTAGCGTAGTTTGTGGACACAGAAGCTTTCAGGGAGCTCCTAGGACGGTGGATTGCAAGCTCATGGGAATATGAGCCTTAGGCGGTGCTGGTGGTATGTGTTCATTGGTAACTTTTCCCACTGTTAGGAGACTTTGCATGCCATGAAAACAAGCTCCCCTGCTTTATTGTATGTAAAGTTCTGACCTACAATGTAGGAATAACAATAACGCCCTCATAGATTATTAAAGGGTATAATACATGTATTGTACTTAGCGTATGTCTAACACATAGCGGGTGTTTCATAAATTTTGATTCCTTTCCTCATTTCTCAGTCTCTCCAGTACCCCAGAATCTAAGGTTCAGAGAATTTCAAGAGATCTCATGCTGGGTAATGTGCTTCTCATGGAGGACAAGTAGTAATTTTTGAAACAAAATCCAGTTCTCTTTTGAGATACTACTTCCATCTTTTGTCTTACTGTAACATATTGATAATGGTTATTTTAATGTCCTTGCCTGCTAACTCCAGTATCTGGGTAATCTGTGGGTCTGCTTTTTTTTTTTTAATATTGATTATTGGTCCAGATGATGCTCTTTTACTCCAGAGGAGGTTATGTTTTTCCCTGGGGATGTACAGAACAGACACATCGATCCCAAGGACGGTCTGGTTCGGGGTGCGTTGCGGACTGAATTTAAATCAGTCCACGGCTGCTTCCTCCCCATCCCTGAGAGGTGGCCTCCTAGACTTTTAGACTGAGATTCTGGCAGATCCGTGTCCACTGAGCCCTGGAAATTAAGTTACGCCCTTCAGAGGTTTGATTTTATTAGTTTAGCTTCCTACCCTACACAGCTTCGAACTTTGGCAAAGTCTTGGCAGGGAACCTGGTGTATGTTTGCGGCAGGTCATCTCAAGTGGGATCTCGTTTTCTAATCACTGCAAAACTGCAGGACAGTCCCTCAGCCTCCCATCCCACCTAGAACACTGTAAATATTTCCTGGAAAAAGCTGCCTTTGTGTTTGCAGGTTCCTTAGATGCCTATTCATCATGCCAAGCCACTCAACCACGAAAGCGCTGTTGTTTCGTCTTGCCCCCAGCGTCTGCGTGGCTGGGCCGAGCCCTGTCCTTGAATCCACACGTGCCCTAGGAAAGAAGATCCGCTATCGACTTCAGCTCCCCTCATGAAGGCTCTTCCTTTTGGGGATTTCATTTTCCCTAGTCCCTCTTGCTTCCATAGCTTTCCACTGTATTTAAAAATATGATTTCACTGCAATGCATCCACTTACTTTCTAGCTGTTGCCATCGCTTAATATATCATATCCAGAAAAGAAAATCTCAAAGATAAATAATTTTAAATTTCACTTAAGGTTCCATTTTTTTCAACCATATAGGTGGAGCGCATAATTACAGTAATGGTTGGCTCATCTAGCAGCTCTTTGTACGGACTACCTCTGAAACCTGCTGTGTTCTTCCTATAGAAAGGCAGCAGCAGATCTAGAACCGAGTTGCTTGAAGGAATGATAGACTGAATTTAAGGTTAGCTTCAGAGGATTATTCTTTTCGGGATGAGTATCTTTAGAGTAACCAGGAAGGACTTCGGAAGCTCATACCCGTGGGGTATTGAGTCAGGGCTGTACCATAGCACAGCAGATTACTCAAGAGTTGAATTCAAGTTGAGATGGTAACGATCTGTGATTAGTCAACCAGCAACCTTACATGTTAAATATTTTCCAAGTCTCAGTTTTACTACCCATGGACATCATAACTAAGCACTGAACTTTCAATTACATTAAGTCTAGAAGTAGATTGATTTCCCAATAGAGGAGCACAGAAAGAGCTGGTGTGAGAGCTGTTTCTCCCGGAACTTCACTGCGGCTCATTGATTAATTTGTGCCCTCCTGCATTTTTATAAAATAGGAACAATAATGGTACCTGCCTCTTGGGGTAGTTTTGATAAGTACGTTTATGTATAAATGCTGAGAACAGTCCCTACCAAATAGCAAATTGTTATGTGTGCTTGCTGTCATTATCATCATCAATATTGTCATCGGCAAAAATTACAGGGAAATAATCACCCGAATTTGAGTCACCAGTCTCACTTAGCGGACTCGGGTTATGGCCTGCACTTCTCCATTTGCTAACTGTAGCAAATTCTTAAACTATATTATTTTATATTCCCACCAGAGAAATGCATATGATCATTTATTCTTATTTGTACAATAAAAGAATGGTCCTTTCTACAGTGGAAAATTGATACATTAGTCAAAATGCTACGGAACGAATTTGTTTTTCAAGGTGGTGATTTTTCTCTACCTAGCCCAATGAAATGCTCATTTACAGTGATGAGGGCACTAAAAGCTATTGGCAGTGTGAGCTATACACACGGGACATGTGGCAAAAGACCACACAGGCTTCTTTAGTATTGAAAAATACCACCAACTATAGAGTCTGTCCTACTTTCAGGAAAACAAGAGCTATTGAAATGAGAATTGCTGTTGCAGTCCCACTGGCAATACAGACTTGGATTACCCAACTGTTTTTTAGATATTTTAAGAAATAATTCATAAAAGGAAATTTGATACCTAATATTGTCTCTTCGGTTCCTAAGACATATTCAAGGTACATGCTTTATTGAGTTGTTGAATGAGGAATTGTATCCTTCGTTGTCCTTGAGTTCTCTAAATTCCAGTAGAAAAAGAAATACAGTGCAGTGGAAAGCCTATGTCTGGTACAGCGAATGGTTCATTCTAGTAACGTAACTGGATATCCAAAGGCGGGGAGGCATCATCTGTTGCCTTAGAAAGCAACAATGACACCTTCCAAGGACAAGTTATTTGCAGATGGGCTACAACAGACAGAAGATGTCTTTATCTTTGCTTTAACATACTGAGAGCAGCTCAAAGAATCAGGCATATGAACTGTTGCATATATTATCTGGATCACAGGTGATTTTATTGGGTTCATAGGTATGTACCTGCATAGCTGAGTAAAAAAAAAAATCTACTGAGTGGACAGCTACGCTCACTGGGGTGAAGCATTCGTGCTCAGTTATTCTGAATTCAATTCCCTTTAAGCATAATACTAAGAATTAAAACCATCTTCAGTTACAAACCTCAACATCTACATTAATATGAATTTACTTTCCAGGAATATCTTGCCTTGGATGATAACAGTTTGTTTCAGGAACTTACTAGAATTAGATTTAATCCTGATGTCCACAGAGCTAAGATCACGATACTAAAGAAGAATGGAGGGAGTTACTGCACAAAGTCTTAAAACCTAAAAAAAAAATCATTATAATGTAAACAAAAATAAAAGTTCAGCTTGACTTTATAACTACTTAAAAATAAACTACAGAAATGGATTTCAATTCTGGCCCATATGAATTAAAAGTACCTATGATTAAATGACTTCAAGTCAGGAACCTGTGTCAAAACATGAGTTACGCCTAGAATCCCAATTCACGTTCCCATTGTTCTCACTAAAAGTCAATTTGCTTAAGAAAATTAAAGATGTGTCCATTAAGGGTAGTGGTATCTATCTAATAATTTTTAAAGTTTCCAAAAAGTTTAGGTTATTTAAAACAGACTCTTCTTTTTTATGTAAAATAACTTTAAAGTTATAAGTCAAAGAAAAACATCTCAACAAAGGTCTGGAACGTAAATGTGGTGATATTTTAAAGGTAGCTAAGAATTTAAGATGGAGGAAACAGAGTCCTGAAGGGAGTCTACACGTTGAATAATCCACTTACCCAAATGTCCTCCCCGCTACCAAGAAGTCATGTGCTCTGCTGTGTGTCCCAATGCAGGAAGCTGGTGAGCCCATCAGTTAGCAATAGAGAATCAAAGAGAAAACTTCCTTCCCAGATTGCCAGGAAAATGACAAGTGTTATTATGTAAATAGTCACACTTTTCCACAGAGGGTGGTGAGAAACAAGTACACCACGGACTTTTAAAGAAAACAAAAAACAAAACAAAACAAACAAAACAAAAACTAAGTGAGGGAAGAAGATATTCATAGTTCCCATTTGGAATGATTCTTTGAAATAACTGAAAACCATAGGAATATACAGGAATATATAAGCATCCTTGACAATATCCTTTGTCACTCATAGATAATTTCAGCTTCGCTTGTGACTGTCCCTTTCATAATACTAATAATAACAAAAAAAAATTCACGGCCAAATGTGTTCATACGTTTAACTCCAGTGACAAACACAGATAAACGAAACCCATGGCTAACAACAAAGCTTTGTATTATGCCAACACTTCAACTTTCTAACTGTCCAAAAAGAGAAAACTGATTGAATTGGATTCTTCTCGTTCTCCTGTTCATTTTGTATTTCCAGGACTAAAGAAGTGGCAGAAAAAAAGAGAGAGGAAGGGAGAGAGAGAAGGAGGGAGGGAGAAAGAAGGACAGAGAAGAAGACTGAAAGGGAAAGATCGGTCCTGGCTGTTTACATCCCCCATACCATAAACCAGAATAATTTTACACGTAAAATTATAATACGCCAAAACCCAGTACTCATGCGAAAGAAACTATATGCTGAGCAGAGAAAATCCCTTAGTCCATGTGTTTTTGAGCCTCAGTAAGCCATACCAATAGATAATTAGATATGATTTTGAAAATTAATGGGTCAGAATCACATCCTTTGTAATTAGGTCACCTAAGATGAAAATCTGACTTTGTTCTTGTTCACTGTAACAGTAACCTTTTGCTCCCCCTAGATCCCAGAAGGCAACAGAATGATTCAACCTTCCTAAAATCTCACCTCCAGTAATCCATTATACCTTAACTTACACATTAAGGTTTTAAACCCTCCATCTGGTGGACAGAACTTGACCCCTTTTGATTTATAGGCAACCTGTTTTCACAGGTAAGCACATTTCATTTTCCTTGACCACCTGGCTGAGGCGGGAACAGCTGAGGCAAGTCTGCTCTCTAGTGAGCGATTCCTGCACCACCAACATGCCATTCAGAGGCACGGATGCGGGGTGATCTACCGGTCTGTGGAATTAGAGCTTACGTTACTCTTGGAACCGAGAGGCTTATGAAATGACTCCATTTCATATTCCTAATCCGTGGGGAGATCTGAAACACAGACTACGTCAGCAGCGGGGGATTCAGTCCCCTTGCCTGTGTGCGCGGGATGAGCGGTGCTCTTGGTGGTTGAGCGAGGGGTACGAGGAACAGTTCCAACTGTACCCAGAGGTTAAGAGAGATGCTGTTACAGGCCGGGATTTCTCAGAGTGGGTCCTGCTGATCACTCACATCAGCATCATCCGGAGCTGGGATGGAGAGAGCGTCTGCTGAATAACGCAGCTTCTCTATATTCTTCCTGTCATTCTGAAAGTGATTACATATATATATATATATATATATATATATAATATAAATAATGTAAATATATACATAATATAAATATATAATATATATAAATATATAAATATAAATATATATATATATATATATATATATATATATATATATATATATTCCCCCTTCCTCACGGGATCAAAAAGTACCAGTTATATAAGGGCATGTGGGCATATAAGAGGAACCACAGGGGATAGTCAGGAAATGGGCTTTTTTTTTTCCTATTCATCTGTGTGAATAATCAAGTGAGGACATCTCGTGGAATAGGTGAACAGTGACAATGTTAAACTTTACCTGAACCTCGTATCTGGAAAACAGCGAAGGTTAAGGTATCTCCCCATCCTCTTCTACTCCAAAATACCCACCCTTTCGTGTCCCCCCAGGTGGCCAGGCGACAGGACGCTCTGGTCCGGCACATCCCCACCTCCGCCCTTCCTCAGTGACTCACACAAGACTCATCCCCATCCTTGTACGTGAGTCCCTTAAGACTCGTGGATAAGCCCCCTGCCTGCCTGTCTCTGTAAGCCCCGGCTCCCTTCCCTTCCTTGGAGACTTTCCTCATTAGTGAACGCTCTCCCTACTACAATAACTTACAGAAAAGCACCTCCTTAATCGTCCGGCGCATTCTGCATCCTTCACAATACACAGTATCCTCATCACGCCTAACCACTCTTCACAAACACCGCTTTGGAAGAGAACATGTGGACGATGAATTTACAATAGCCAGAGATTCACCACAAACCGGAGCCAACCAGCACAGAGCACTGGGGAGGCCAATGACTACCTGGCTGTGCTTTTAACTAGGGAATTACGATCAGGCTTGCATTTCGTGGAAAGGCCATTTTGGCAAGAGCACTAAAGACGGTTTGAAGAGATGAGACCGCATCTGACAGCCCACGGAGCAAGCTATTTGAACTTCTCACCTAAGACAATGAAGTTCCATTGAAGAGAAGGAGAGCGCCTTCAGAGAGATGCAGGAGTTAGAAACTCTGGGATCTTAGGAAATCATTGACTTTGGGAATGAAAATAAGGAAAAGCCAAAGATGACTAAGGTGCTTATCTTCTGAGCCACTGATTGAGCTGGAGAACGCAGGAGAGCATCAGGGTTAGTGGGATTGACTTATTTTTAAATTACCCACAACCAGATATGTAAAAATGATGCGATTTAATGTGACTTAGAGATATAGAGTATGATAAATGAAAATTTACGAAGTAAAATGAGTAAGCAAATTAAAAATTTAGGAACGTAATTACAGGAAAAATAACACAAAGCCTAGAGTGAGGTTGATAAGCAAAATGCACACTTTAGATCCGATACATCTGTCACACAAATGAGTTTTCTGGCAGCCAGTGCAAGGAAGGGAACAAAATCAGCTTGTGAGACCCATCTGTCTTCTCAAGAGAAGGATGATTACTTGGGAAACTAAGTATTGAATGACGGAGAGGTTTCTTCCCAACATGTTGAGTTTGAAGCTCTGAAGTAATTTAGACAGAATATTAGTTTAAAAAAAAACAGAATTTTTGTTTCAATTTAATAGCTTAACAGGCTGACAACTTATAATTGCCAGGAGGATTGGATAAATGGAAGTCAGAATTCCTGTGTCATGACAAAAAGAAGAGGCTGGAAAAGGAATAGAGTTGAGTGTTGAGCTTATTTTTAAATTTGGTTTTACCAGTTTACAGCTGAAGCAGATAATTTTTGACACTTAAAAAATATCTAGGTTTCTATCTGATTATGGTTTTCTTACCTCCAGGACATTGCTGAATAAACTACTTAATATATAAATAAATAAAATCAGAGAATCAGAACTTTGGGTTTTCTCTTTATTTTAATCCCTGTTACTTTCAAGGGTTACAAAACAATGTAAAATGTGGATTTAATCATTTCTTTTTGGCAAGAAGCCTGTGTAGGAGGTCATTTTAGTAGGTGCATTAATCATTTGAAAGTTTGAAGTTTTATGAACCTCAAAGTAGCATATTATACTAAGAGGATTAAATAAGTCATTATGAGAAAAGGGAAACTTTTATTGACAAACTGTCTAATGGAAGAACAGAGTGAAGGTAAATTATTTTAATTTTTTGATAGATTGTTATGTGGATCATATTGTCATCTATGAAATTCAATGGTTTTTAAAAATTAGAATGATCTTTTTCTTAATTACTTAAAAATTATTTGAGATAGAAGGAGGGACAGAGCAAGAAAGACAAGTTAACCGTTCTCTGTTGTAACCATGCTGTGTGTCGGGCAGGATTTAGGCAATGACATGGCTGTTGGGGCTTTAAAGGAAGACGTCTAAGGCATAAGGGTTCCACCACGTACCGATGAGGAAACACAAACTCAGCTTCAAAGCTTGGCTTTAGGTTCAACTGTAAACAACTTTAAGAATTTGGACTGCAAGTCATGTGTCCTAATCCCAGATCAGTGCTCCGGATTCTACTATGCTAGAAAAACATCAAAATGATTCATTTTCTTTATTTTCATCCCCTAATAACGAGATTGAGGATTTCACAGGAAACAAAAACATTCGCCAATGCATAATGTTAAAATATCATCTTTTCTTAAAATGTAAACATGGCAAACAAAAATAAAAGCAAAGGAAGAGGCGACACTGATTATTTATTTGACAAAGTTTTACGGAGCGCCAGTCACCCTTTTTTAGACGAGAAGAGGATGGATGTATAAAGACATGAATGACACTATCCCTGCACTCATATTTAAGTTTGAAATTCAAATCATCCTTGGTATAAAAAAGTCAAGGCAGTATGTTATCTTCCACCACGATTTTCTAAACCTAACTTACGCATGTGAAATGGAGATATGAACTTTTACAAACTCAGGTATTTCACTTGTTGTAAAATGTTTTTAACCTGCAAGGTGAGGGCTGTGCAGAGATTAAGAGCACAGATTCTGGGGTCGGTACTGTCTGAATTTACATCTCCTTTCCACCCGTCCCCGGCTGTCATCTTCAAGCTTCAAGATGTTTGCCTGGAACAGGAAGGTAGGACGAGCACCTGCCTCGCAGCGCCCTTGAAAGCCTCAAATGAGGTGGGATGGGGCGACGGCCAGCAATGTGCCCGGCACACAGCAGTCATTTGTTCTAATAAGCTACTGGTGGTTACACTACTATTAGCAGCAGTTTGTGAAGTCCAAATGGAAAAGTTGCAACCAGCTCCTACTTGCAATTAGAATAAACTCGGGAGGCTGGACTGCAAAATAGGTTGCTTTATCCCCTTCTGCCTTTGCCCACACCTTCACATACTTCTGTGGAACATAAGAATGAAGAAAGGATATATATATATGTAATATAACATTTAATATATGATATATAGATTGTACACATATATATTTTAAAATTTCTATTAACGTCATATTGCCACTAATCTCCTAATCTGTCTTATCTTTCTGATTATTTTATAAACTCTTAGAGGACAGGTGTTGAAATCATCTTGTTTTTGGGCAGAATATTACGTCTCTACTTGGAACATCACGTACTTGAGCAGTTAATTGTTTTTGACTATATATACATTCAAGTCGATTTTACTATTATTATTTTTTAAGATAACAGCATGTGAAGACAGAGCGGATCAATGGCAGCGCTTCAACAGCAAAATCTTGAAAAGAAAAGGACAGACTGCGGGTGAATTCTGTCGGCATCACCTTCCTCCCACTTTTCTGCTGTTCCTCCTTCCTCCTCTTCTCCATTTCAAGGACCAGCACACCCAGACACCATTCTAATTACGTGTGTGAGGTGTTTGTAGCTTTTGAGAAAACGCTGCCTTATTTGCAACCACGATGGAGAAGAGACCTAAGAAAAACCACAGCTCAGAAATTAAGTGATCAGTCACTCAGCTCTCAAGTCGTGGAGGAGCCATTAAATTCCCTAATAAGTGAAAAACAATGTCATTCTTTATGCGTTATTTTCTCTTAACACTAATGATTCACACTGAAGATTCCATCTGTATTTTGAAGACAATTGGGTGTCTTAGATTAATGATGTGATCTGCCTGGGTTTTCTCCATTACTCAAAACAAGGGTGAGTTAGGTACCAGCCGGGCTGCCCCACCGATGGCTTGTGTCACTGATTTCTGAGAGGGAGGTGTTCAAAGGCCAGCTGTGAATGAGCTAGAATTCAATCACACCAACAGACAACAGTGACAGCCTTGGAATGATGTTGAAATTGTAAAGCTGTAACTTCTTGAAACTCTATTTTTTTCATACATCATAGATGTCCTAGAGCAGGATGGAATAATTTCCCAATTCAGGGTCAAAACAAGAAAAAGAAACAAGCAAAAAAACAAAAGTAAAAACAAAAGCAGGAAAAGTCTCTTCATGCCTTCACCTTTAGCCTTCTAGAACATATTTACTTCATGAACTCTTCACTCCTGCTAGGTTAAGTGCCAGGGAAAGACTCTAAAATGCTAGTAGAATAAAGGCCATTCAAAATTCGATGCAACTCACTGTCGGTTTATGCAGAGAAACTGATTACCTTGTAGCTTCCTATTTGAAATGATCCCTGCATCAGCTTCTGCTCTATGCTGGGGAATAACTCAAAAATAAATATTTGATTGGGCTAACAATTAATCTAGATTATTTAACGTTCTCTGCATGTTCATTTGAAAATGTCTCTTTTCACCTTCTAAAAAGAATGTAACCATTTTATATACAAGTTGGAAAACAAAGAAAAGAAAAAAAAAAATGTCCATCATCATTTCACCCTAAACTGATATAGATATGAACATATGATACAGTTACGTGTATATATCATCAGTTTTGCTTTGTTTGGTGGTCAAAATCATAGTGCACATTTAATAGCTGACATAAATGTATATAGCTTTAATTCCTGCTTTTTCCCCTTTTAATAAGGACATCTTTCCTTGTTACTACATGGTCTTCAATAGCATCAGTGGCTGATGACTGATAGAGAACATCCAATAACTGTATCAATGTTTACCTAAGAATTCTCCCACCATTGGATATGTGTTTCCAAATATTCCCTAAAGATACCAAGCAGCTATCCTTCATGATGTGTTTATGATGCCATTGTGATTACGGAAAAAACATTAGAAAACAATCTATTTTTTATTTCTCCTTTATGAAAACAACTTTTTATGCAAGTCCATTTTATTGCTAAATTTAAAAAAAATTGGGAGTTTGGGATTGCCATGTACACACTGCTATACTTAAAATAGATAACCAACAAGGACCTACTATATAGCACAGGGAACTCTGCTCAATATTTTGTAATAATCTAAATGGGAAAAGTATTTGAAAAAGAACAGATACATGTATATGTATAACTGAATCACTTTGCTGTACACCTGAAACTAACACAACATTGTAAATCAACTATACTCCAATAAAAATTAAAAAAAAATTAAAGATAGAATTCCATATATTACTATGACACGTATGATATCTTTTTAGATTTACACTCAGAGTCACATGGATTCGACGGAGACTGGTGGAATAAATACCAACTCATACTTTCCAAAGAGAGTCTTTTCACTGATCATGTTTACTAATGTCCACCAGCAGATTACGACGTCTGGTACCAACTCGCCAGATAACCTCAAGTTGCCTCCATTCCTTCCTTCAAAACTTCCATTCCAGCTATATGGGAAAGGAATCTAAAAAAGAGTGGATATATGTACATGTATAACAGACTCACTTTGCTGTACATCTGAAACTAACGTAAGATTATACATCAGCTGTACTCCAATAAAAATTAAAAGAAAAATTCCGTTGCACACCCCGGAATCCCTCCTTCTTGGAACATTGTGTAGGTGGCTGGCTATCTGTCAGAGTACAAGCGAAGCAGCCAAGCCATCCCAGCGGTTACGCGGCAGCCTCCTCGGCCTCCTACAGCTCTGTGCACGAGGAAGAGCCTCAGCACGAAGTCTCCCCCCTAAAGTGTGGCCAGCGTAAGAACTTCCCGTGGTTCCTCCCCTGTGACAACAGTGCATTCGAACCTCAGTGGAGAAACAGAATGAACAGGAGATCAGAGTTGATGGACCGAACCCCAATTGTTAGTAGTAAAGTGTACTTTTCAGATATAGGTACTTAGAGAAGTTTTTTTTTCTCTATAAAATATGATTCCTAACAGGATAAAACAAAATCTTAAAACAGTTTCCCCTGTGAGGCATGACTTGGGGGAGAGAGATTACATCTATGTAGCATACATACATGGAATAAATATACAGCTTAGCCCAGATCTGATGAGGCTTCAGGCTTCTTGGGGGGTAGTTCCTGAATCTGGGACAAGAAGAGTGTGTCTAATCAAAATTCTACAAGGTATTCCACCTTGTGGAGTACTGCGCGGAAGGCCAGCTTTAGGCTACATCTTTTCTTGGGTAAGGGTTGTCAGGGAACCGGCTCTATTCTGGGAAAATCTTCTCTCCCCAGTCAGGCACCAGTGCCCTCCTTTCCTCTTTTTGTAATCCCCAGGTCAAAACTAAAATGTGAATGGCTGATGACAGTTTAAAGTGTTACACCTCCCATGGGGAAGAGAATTTGAATAGGCGTCGGAGCTTTTAGCTAACGGGTGAAGTTCAGAGGAAGAAATCCCAAGTATCAGGAGATGCACTTTTTATGCTATGGCAGGTACAGTAGGACCCGGGAGAGCACCAAGGCCTTCCCAGCATCCTGAGCACACACCTGACACACAATCTTCCACTCTGTTCATATTTAAGGCCCAAATCTTATAAGTACATACTGTATGGCGAAAATATATATATTTTTTGAGGCAGGTAGGGTAGGGAAGGGAGTCGCGTCCATGATTTAAAATCCCTTTGGCTTGTGGCAGAACCATTGGGTCTGATTCCTTAGGACTCAGATCTCTGCATGTCTGCCGCTTACTAGTCACATTTCAGGCACGTCGGTTAATGAAATATAAATAGTAGTTCCTAACTTCCATAGTTGTTGCATGCCTTAGATGCAACATACATAAATGTCTTTGCCCTCAATACACAGTACCTCTTCTTTGTCCTTGGTTACATGCTTCTGAGGTATTCATGGTTTGGGGTCAGAGAACTTTAAAAGTCACGGCTATTAATACTCTAGGCTGGTGTGTCTGTACGTGTGTCTTAGCATCAAGAGGCACTTAATGCATTATTATTTTTTTAGGTCCCACATGGAAGTGATATCATACAATATTTGTCTTTCTCTGACTGACTTCACTCAGTACGATCATCTCTAGGTCCATCCATGTTGCTGCAGATGGCATTACTGCCTTCGTTTCGAAGGCTGAGTACATAAACACACGACTACATAGAACAGTCAGCGAGGATTATCGCACAGGGAACGCTACTCGAGTAGAGCACAGGGAATTCTACTCACTATTCTGTAATAACCTACATGGGAAAATAATCTGAAAAAGAGTGGATACATGTATAATTGAATCACTTGGCTGTACACCTAAAACTAACACAACATTGTAAATCAACTACACTACAATATATAATAAGATAAACATTAAATTAAAAAAGACGCATTGAATGATGATATTTTGAGAAATCAAACACAGAAAGTGCTTGCAATGATTATTGCACCGTTTTCCTTATTAACCCTCATCCCTGTGTCCGTCCATTTGAGTAATCCGAGCTGTCTGTGTCCACATTAATGATTGTAACACTCCAGTGGTGTCTGACAGAGATAACAGTCTATAGTGGCAAGAATTTATATGAAGGATAGCATCAGGATGTGTCTGAGCAGATGTTATCTTAAATATTTAAAGACTGAGCCGTAACCATTAATTTTAGTGTGAATCAAGAGACTGCATTTTAGCATGCAAGTTCAAAAACTTATCTCTAAGTTCCGCAGGACTCTGAAGGGAAAACAAGACCGTAAACGTCGTGATTGTTTTCCATCGTCACTGAACTCGTGCAGAAAGCATTGTATATCTGGCACTTTTTAATGGTCTTCTGCATTCGTGGTCTTTTTTCAGCTCTTCCATTTCCCCAGATAGAGGCCAAATATGAATACAATCTTTAAATTAGAGTGAATGTTGGTAATACCTAGTACGACTAGAGCAGTAATTCCTAATGCCAAGGGTGCCTCACGATCACCTGGTCAGAGAGCCAGTTAGAAATACAGACTCGTGACGCTACCACTCCAGATGATAAACTGTAATCCCTAAGGGGGGAGAAGTGCACCTCTTCAAAAAAAAAAATCTTCGCAGGTAATGCTTCCTAGTAGCCAGCTCTGAACAGGTGGTAGGACGTGTGATTACAATGCACGTGGCAGCTCCCTGTTGGTTCATGTGCAGACTAATAATCAAGAGGGACAGCAGAGGATGGGATTGACATTTGCTGCACGTGTACCTTAGTCACGTGTGACACTAAACATTTCTTTCCCATTTAACCAGCATTACTGGAAATGAGTACCGTGATATCTATTTTGCAGTTGGAAAACATGGCTTCAGGAGGTTAGTGATTCTGTCCAGTTGGGACATTTAAACATTCCATCAATGGTGGAGCCTGTATATGAACTCAGGTATATCTCAAGAGGCTGTTCTTGCTATAGGACCACAATGCCAAATATAAATGATGTGAATTCAGTGGGTTAGACCTTGTTGAATCTCTTTTTCAACCTCTCCTTGGTTAACTGCGTTTCTCCTAGTGAAAAATGTATAGCCACAAATCAATGATTCCTTTTCTAACATACGAAAAATTCTCATGATGTGGAAGGTACTGGGAAAGCAGCAGAGAGGGATGTACAGAGCAATGAGAATAGAGTCCTGGCTTCAGGTAGCCTACAATCTATCTGGTTGTGACTGTGACAAATTCACAAAGAAAAAACCAAAAAAAACAAAAAAACCCCACAGAAGTCAATGAAAAGCACTAAGCACGTGGCAAAGAAAATCTTACACCTCATCAAATTGATCATTTCTCGTAAGATTTGCTATTATTAACGATACATATTATTCTGTATCCCATTAAGAAAAAAAAACATACAATTTAAGTTTACCAGCATATTAGTCCTGCAAAGGCAGGAATGGCTCCTACCAGCGTCTTGTTGCTTTGAAATGTCTTTCATCCGTTCTCAGGGATTTGGAACTGCTCCTGCGTGGTTTGGCATGTGATAGCAATCCTTGTGCAAACTTCTCAATAATATAACAGCTCGGCTTCATCAACTTGTGGGTATTTTGCTTTCTTACGTCCCATAAAGCACTTGATGGTTACTTTGAAATACCTGCTTCACTGATATCAAATTCATAGCCCTCCGCTCTGTTTCCACGCTTTCCGCATACATACCCAGTAACTTGTGTTTTAGGAGTGAAGCATAGTGTAGTCTTTTAAAGGCATTTAATTAACCTTAACATGTTTAGGGTCAACTAGGTACATAACTCAACTGAAGAAATGAAAGGACCAACAGTTATGACCAAGCCAGCACACGCCCAGGCAGAGACCGTGACCCTGTGACATCTGCCTCATCGATTTCAAGGCGCATCTGGATTTCAGACACATAAAAAGGGGAAAAGTCATACATCTAAAACCAATTTAAGGTGGTGGTTGAAGCCTAATAAGGACTTCTGAATGGGATGTGGAGGGAAAGCACTGCAGAGGGGTTACTTCTGAGCTCATCAGGGACAGTGACGGCAAATGGATGCAGCGAGAAGCGAGAGAACCGCGGGCGAGAACTGCCAAAGCCAAGGGTGCAGTGGGGGAAACACGAAGAGTCCGGCCGGCGATCCCCAGACACAGGGAGCACGGCACTTAGAACACGCCAGACACCAGCGTCGGACGCTCTCAACACCTTGCACGGAGGATCTGCTGCTTTCTACGGGCTGTATAATAAAGTACCAAATCTGCAGAACAAGATCCAAGACCTTCATGCACTGGCCTCAGACTCCAGTTCTGTTTTCTCTCTCACTTAGCCCAGGGGTGCTTCATGTTTCACTATCTAGGGGAGCAAAATTTACCACCCCCAGAATATCTCTTTGGCATGCAGATTATTTCCATCTGAAAGCAACCAAGTCCCAAAAGACACAGGAAGAAATTTCGCTTCCCCTCTAGCTGCCTGAAGAACGCAGTTAGAGGACCTGCTCGAGAAGGGAGCTGTAACCATAGATCACTAGAGTATGAACCAGGCGTGTAGACGGAGGCGAACCCCGAAGAGTCTGTTTGTTAAAATTCCTCTCTGGGTCCCACTGTCTCTGCCTGGCCCAGCAAACGCTTACTTAACAAACGTGTGCTTTTCCGTTTCCATCTCAGTTGCCTTCCTTCCCTTTGAGGCCCATTCCGCTCACCACCACCCCCAGCCCCGGCCCTGCTCACCGCCCACCAACATCCTCTTTTGCTTTAGCTGAAGACGGTGATCAAGGTGAGGGTTTGGCCATTTGGGCGAGTTACTCAGTTTTCTAGGGTCTCCCCCGTGTATACATGTCATTCAACCTCTGCTGGATTGTCTCCTGTTAATCTGTCTCATGTCAATTTATTCTTAGAGCAAAACCAGAAGAACCCAGAGGGGCAGAGACAAAAGTCTTCCTCGCTCACGTGACCTCCCTGCATGGCCTGGAGCACCCAGTTATCTGAACACGGGTCCTCTGACTTGAGGACATTGACCATCATTCACAACGATGGCAGGAATGGGCATTTCATGACCGGCAAACCCTTCCGCAAGGCAACTACACACAGACTGCCTGATGGTCTATTCTCGTCAGAGCCATGGGCGGAAGCAGGGGCCACCTAGCTGCTGTGACTGCCTGTTAGGCTGGTCAGCCTGAAGAAGAGCCATGCTATTCCTGATCGCTCCATGCGCAGAGAGGGTGCAGAGCCATTAGAGGCTGCCGGCATGATAACACAGGCGCTGAATTACTTTTCTCAGCGTGACAGTCCGTGCTTCTCCTCTACTGGGAGGACGACGAGGTGGTTACCTGGAGTGTGCACCGTGTATGTTTATGTGGTGTTATTCAGGAGGTTAGACACGATCTCAGCCGACGTCATGGTTTGTCTCACTTTAGTGAAGCATTTCCTTGAAAAATTGCAGGTACCGTAATTGCATTTTAAAGATACAGAATAAATTGCGATGAGGCTCTGTTTAGAAGGTATGCTGAGGTGTGAACTGACCATTTTGTTCCTTTCTCTCTTATCAATTGTTCCTTCAAACCCCACAGTCTTCGGAAGGCAAAAAGATGCACCGGAATATCAAAGGCTGCAGGTTTATTACTATACATTGTGAATAATCTAATGCCGTAACAAAATAACACCCTGGTAAAAGCCAACCAGTAATATTCTATTCAGAGCTGACTGGATAATCAAAGCCATTGAAGGTGCTTTTTCTAATACTAATTTAAAATTTGCATTATGGCTTTTTGCCATTATGGCTTTTGCCTTTCCAAACAATAACCTCCTATTTGGTGAGGTACACTGTACACCCTTTAGAGACCTTTACAATTGGGTTCAAAAGTACACTTTCACTATGTGCACCAGAAGGAAAATAATTCACATATAAAGAGTAATTTTGCCTTAACTATTCCATCTTTTCCTTATTCTATTGGCCTAGTATTTGAAATTCTACTGTCTACAGGTTTTCTGTAAAGTTCCCCAATGACTGTACTGACCACAGAAAAGAAACTATATAATACCATAATTTCATTAAAAAGTTAAAATTAGGTCACTGAGAATTGGCAACCTTCAAATATACATTGGTTGTAAAACTGGTTGGCCACACTGTGTAGACTGCAAACCATCCTTGATTACACTTTCCACTGATGTACGGGGTACGTCCTTCCCCATGAAGTCTGCCTACTTGATTTTTAGTAGATGGCTTTCCCAGTTGATCTTAGATGTTTTACTTTGTCTTTATACCCAGAGAAACACACTATTTACAACCTGTGGTAACACGATATAATCCTACTGAAGAACACTGGACCAAGCTCTTTAGTCATCTTTGAATGAGTTCGTTAATCACTGGGCTGTGTTACGTTTAGTTTTGCTTTGTTTTGTTCTCCCATCCTTGCTGTCTGTAGTAGACAAAGGAGGAAAGCTCAAGGTCGCTTTCAGTTCTTCCAGTGATTCAGATCCTTAGGAAGACATGATGCTTTTTTCTTAAGGACTTAGACGACACTTAGCACATTAACTACTCACAAGGGACTGATTTAAATATTAGCCAAAAAACCAAAAGATACCCCATATTCTCTTCTCACACACAGCACGTGCGTGATCGAGAACAGAATCACTGAGTTCTAATCATCAGTCACACAAAACGAGTGTCAGAAAGGCTAAGAGACATTTTCTGAGAGAAGCCTCTTGGGGCTACTTTGCAGGTAGAGGAAGAATGGAGATTATAGGGACAGCAGGTCTCCTGAGGACCAGGGTGTAGGTGCAAACTGCGCCTTCCGATCTGCCGCTTCTGCAAGCCTCACTCCCAGCTGGGAAATGACTGGTACTTTCTGGTGGAGCCAGGCCTTTTTATTGATCTCCATACACTCTTATCTGAGGACTTAAATCTGTATGTCAGTCAGCTACAGCCTCATAGAACTATGCCATCTTTTAAGTAATCAAAGCAGAGAATCTCTGAAATCAGGTGATAAAATATACAAGTAATGAGATTGATTTCATTCTGTTTCTTTTGAAGCAGCTGAATCGTAAAAGACTAAAGAAAGAAAACCCAAGCCTTTTCTGAAATGGCTCAGGCTGTGAGGCCCGCATTTTCATTTCTATTTAGACAGCAGCTTGAACATATTTGAGGACAGTTAATACAGAGTAGACTCGCCTATAGAAGAAAGTATCTGGGTGTTATTCAATATGCTATCCAACAGACCAGCAAAAATGTAATTACAATTATTCTTTTTCATTTTCCTTTTTCTTAAGAAAAGCTTCAAGTCAACTTTTATACTTAAATACAAATATTTAAACTCTTTGGATCAGTTTTCTATGACAATGAAATCCAAAGCTTATTTGTAAACCTTTAAATGTCTTATCAAATGACAACAGATGATCAAATATTTTTACCTCTATTTAACTCTTCAAAGTAAGAAATTACAAATAGTTTATGTAGTCAGTAAGTCCTTTTTGAACATCTGCTTTATACAAGGCCCCAGATTATTCCTGGAGGATAAAACAAACATGAAGAGGATCATTTCCTTCAAGTCTAGCAATTTATGATCTAATAAGGCTTAATGTTTTCATGTTATCCTTTTTTTGTCGTTGTTATTCTAAAAAACACAGTAAACTAGCAGAATGTCCATTCAGTAGGTTAAGTCTGACTGTAGTAGGTTAAGTGTTGTCTGCTGTATTATGGGAATGAAGGAGAAGTGACGTTTATGAACACCTACTACAGGTCACTCATAGGCCAGTGCTTTACAAGCATAGTCTCATTTCCGAAAAACAGTTTCTTAAAAACAATTTCAAATGTACCGACAAACTGAAATCACAGTACAAGGACACTGAGAGACTTTGTTCAAATCTCACTCACTTTCCTGCTGACACCCTTTGAGGCAAAGGTCCTAATCCAGGATCACATACTGACTTGCCAGTCCTGACTGCTTAATCCCCTTCCATCTGGAACCATTCCTCAGTCTTTTCTTAACTTTCACGACCTTGACCTGTCTGAAGGTGACGGGTGAAACACTCTGTAGAATGTCCACCAGTGCAGGTTTGCCTAATGTTTTCCCACGACCGGATTCAAATGAGGCACTTTGGGCTGGTACAGCACAGAAGTGAGGCTGTATACTCCCTACTGCTTCCTATTGGTGGTACATCACGTTCATTCATCCCTTTACTGACAAACTCACTTTAAATAAACTTTATTTTCTGATTACAACAGGAATATATATCCGTTCTAAGTTCAAATGCCGCAAATACTACTAATGTGCAGAAGGGAAGTTAATGATGGCTTCCCTGCCCCACAGCCACTCTAACAGATCGGCATAAAACCACCCTACGACTGTCGGCATATCTTAATATGCAGTGATCCTGCTTGTATGTTTCAGATTATTTCTCTTAATTCCCATAAACGACCGTACAAGGACTTTATTTTAACCACCATTTGCTAGAAAGGACATTTGCCCAAGGTCACACACAGGGAATTAGGATGTGAAAAGAGGACTTCTGACACCAAGCCCCGTGTTTCATTATTCACTGAGTTATATCAAGTAGAGTGGGCATGAAAAGGCTTCATAGGTCAAACCAAACATCTTTACTGTCTGTGAATGAAACAATTCTTTTGAATGAACAGGTACTGTTAACTATGGAGGTAACGCTGTCCAGTTGTGTGAGGAGAAGATCTGTCGTCTTTACAGTACTGATCCGAGTACTTTTTAAACATATGACTGTTTGCCGAGCCCTCCGGATGGCTTTCTGCTTCTGTCTTCCCTTTCACTTTGTCTACATTATTTGCAGCCAAATATTTAAAATTTTATAGCCAGTGTGTTCTGCTGAAAATAGTCCTGAGGTCAATGTTAAAGAACCCGGATCCTACTTCTAGCTTGCCGCTGACCAGTTATGAGACCTGAGGTCATTTTCTTAACTTCTCTGCGCCTCCACTTCTCTCCTGTAAACTCAAGAGAACGCCTCTCCTTGCTCTTCCGCATACTATGAAAGTTAGTGCGCTGCGGGCATCAGCATGTGAACGGGGGGGGGGGGGGACGGGGGGGACGACTTGCTTTCTCGTCCTTCTGCTTTTCTCGTCTTTCTCCTGCACTTCTACCCAGTGAATTATGACCAACTGCGCCTTTGCTACTCAGGGTACAGGGGCCATAACTCGCCAGGATGGGACGAAAACCCAGTTTCTTCTCTGTAGGTTCAACCTTTAAACCAAAATGTGTTACTCCTTGTCTTTCTCGTTCTCATAAAATGATGTTTAAATGCCTTGAGGACCCTGACCTTAGAAAAAGAAAGGCCTGGTATAAATAGGGAAGGGGCTGCTGGCTGGTCAGGGAAGAGAATAACTTTCAATCCTGCCAGAAGGTTTTTTTCAAGAGTGAGACACAAGCTTAATCGAATCCTCAGTTGGTGGCTTTGCTGAGCTCAACTTAGCGTGTGTGAACCCCCCTTTCTTCCTCCGTGTCTTCCCTCTCGTCTCTCCCTCTCCACTTCCTTTCACCACACTCCTTCTCCCAGAGGGTTTCAGGTGTTTTTCTAGGAAGGCTCTGTTGCCTCTTCCCCTCCAACACCTGTCCTTCCTTCGGCAGAAGATGAAAATGAGAGAAAATATCTTCAGTCCATACAAAGCTGGGTGAAGTGTATACTTGGGCTTTCTGAAAGACGTTGCTTATTTTCTCGAGAGTGCATTCTCGGAAAAGGAGGGTGGTGAGTGCGTGAAAGGAAGCCCTGTGTGCTCGAAAGGCATGGAGGGGCAGGGAGCAGATGGGACACCCCTGAAAAAAATACGAGAAATTCTCGTACGGGTGGCCTTGATGGTGATGCCTCCACCCATCTCTGATGATGATATATACCCTCTACCTGCAAAGCTCCACAATTCGGGCAAATACCTGTGTGTCCTTTAGCGCATGACTGGTGCGTGGAAATGAATTACTTGACCCCAGAATTAAATAAGTGATCAATGAATACACCTTAAGTAATATTATAAGTAGGTTTTTTTAAACATGTATTTTTTTTTCAACATCCATTAAGAACCTTAGATCATTAGAGTAATATTTCTTAGTAAGTGAATCATTTAAGATTTAGGTCAACAATTTTATAATTTAAAAATGTGGCATATTAGTCTCATTTTTTAATTTTTTTTTTTAAAGTATTGCCGATTTGAGGGAAGGAGTATACCCAGCTAGGATCCATCCTGTTCAAATCATAGCCTTATTAACTGGCCAGGAGAATGTAACAGGGCACGCATGGTACCTCAGCCTTCATTTCAAGTGTCTGCTTCAATTCTGGGGTAATTTCCAGACAACGTTTTTAGCTGCTCTGAAGTAAAGAGGCCTCTCATTATACCACCGGCGTGCACCCTGCTTGAGAACGGGACTCCCATAGTAGCTGTGCACAGAAGCATATGCCGCTGCGTCTACTCACATCCGAATCTGCTTCCATTTTCAAGTCCTGGGGTTTCTTGAAGGTTCACTGAAATACGCTGTCTGCATTTTACAAATCTCTTTGACCACCAAGCACCTCACTGGCCTGTGCTCACTGACAGATGGATTCTAATGTGTGTGCGGGCACTGGGAGCGCCCTGATAGGTGACGGATGAAAACTGGCCTGTCTGGGAAATTTCCCGGAAATCTGTCAGTCTTCCTCAGGTGCCCTTTACACAGCCAGCAGAGGTCATAAGTTAGAGGCAGACTGCTAGAGCTAGCCTGCAGATGCTTTCTTTTGGACCCACGTTGTATTTTTAAATATTTTTAATTATTGCTCACATTTAAAAATTAATAAATCTCCTCTAAAACTTATCTATTTGGAAGTTGCTAAGAGAGTAGATCTTCAAAGTTCTCATCCCAAGAAAAGAAAATCCGTTAACTATGTACGGTGCTGGATGTCACCTAGACTCATCGCGATCAATTCACAATATATACAAACATCGAATCGTTATGTCGTACAGCTAAAACGAATACAGGCAGACCTAGGAGATATTACGGGTCCAGTTTTGGATCACCACAATAAAGTTAATATCGCAATAAAGTGAGACACACAAATTTTATGGTTTCCCAGTGCATATAAAAGTTATGTTTACACTAGACTGTAGTGAATTAAGTGGGCAATAGCTGATGTCTACAAAAAAGAATGTACAGACCTTAATTAAAAAGACTTTATTGCTAAAAATTGGGAACCGTTATCTAGAAATCCAGAGTTGCCACAAACTTTCAATTTGTAAAAAAAAATGCATATGTGAAGGGCAACAGAGTATGCCTGCATAACGTTGTATGCCAACTGTACCTCAACTAAAAACAAAACAAAACAAAAGAAACAATCTGGGTTTCTGGCTTCTCTTAAAACAACAGAAGTGACCAAACTGGTCCCATGTCCCCATACTGGGGGCTGAGCGGAGGCCCTATTACACAGTAGTGAAGAGCACGGACACCGGGTTTATTCCTGATTCTGTTCTTAACTGTGTTCCACAGGCAAGTTATTTCCCTTCTCCCTGCCTCAGTTTTCTTGACCTTAAAATGGGGATAATAATTGGACCACCTCATTCAGCTTGTTGTGGAGATCAAATGAATTAATACCTGTAAATTACACAGAAGAGTGCCTGATGCATGGTGATGAGTTAAGTACCAGCAAGTCCTTGCGTGCTTTAGTTGGGACATCAGCTTGCTTTCTTTTTTTTAAGATGTTTTTGGTGTGCACCATTTTTAAAGTCTTTACTGAATTTGTCACAATATTGCTTCTGTTTTATGATTTGGTTTTTGACTGTGAGGCATGTGGGATCTTAGCTCCCCGACCAGGGATCGAACCCTCACCCCCTGCACTGGAAGGCGAAGTCTTAACCACTGGACCGCCAGGGACGAACCTGGAACATCAGCTTTCTACTTTGCCCCCAAACCCATACACTCCATTTCACGGACTATTCCGTAACTTGCAGATGTTGGAATTTTTAACTCTTTGAATCATCACCATTTTTTTTCCTGAAATGAAATGGTTGGTATAGGCTAACTAGTCTCCATAGACTAATAAATAAATGATTCAAAAGTTTAAAAAAAAACAGTTTTTGTGAGAAAAAGGCAACATCCTATGAATTGCTAAAATATCTAAATTACCATTTGGAGAGGCAGATACAGATTTTATAATGAAGTTACATGCCAAAGACAGCCAGATTAAAGAATCTGAGACTCACGTTCTCCCATCAATAAAAACAGCTTACGCGTGACGAGGCAAGCTTTTGTTCACCATTTTAGTATTTTTAGATTTAGTTGTGGAACTCTGGGAGCGGAATGTAGATATTTGTCTTTTTTTAAAAAATTAGATTTGATGGTAATAATGTTTCATGTTGAAAAGGACATAAAATTGATTTTCTGATAAGAGTTCAATTGCTCCAATTAAAAAACCATTAAAAGTGATTATGATAAGTAACCATAATACGTTTTCCAACCTTGTGGTTCCACAGGCTCTTTCTCACCAAAAGCAGCGGGTGAGACACAGCACTGCAAGAGGAGTCGGAGCCTCAGGTCTGCACTCTGGAGCCGCCACAGGTATCTGAGCGCTCCCCTTAACCCTTCCGGAAGCCTGCTATTCATCGACGCGATAGAGGATTCCCGTGCCAGGGCATTTAGGAGGGCGAGAAGCATCATTAGATGAAATAAGGGAAACGTCATAAATTTTAATGACGTGCATAAGGCTAGTGGTTGGTTTTAGTGTTTTATGCACAAAATCCAATAAAATAAAATAATTGAATGAATCATCTAAGGCGTTTTACATTTTTCAGTTTTTAATGATCCTTCAAGTCTTTGACCTCCTCTTAAATACCCAGCGTATCACGTTAAGTGTATTGCATCTTATAAAAAACAATGTGCTAAGCAAAGGGGAGAGAAATCTTGTCAACCTCTCTTTCCGACAGTCTAGACTCTATTTGGTACCTACGAATACACAAAGCTAATAGAAATTGATGCTGGATTTCACTGTGCTCCCCAAACCAGTAAAAACCAGTGTCAGTGAAACACTAGGCTTTCTAGAGGTGAGATGCTGGGAAGAAAAACCATCCCACTCATTATTCTGGACAGATAAGAATTCTCCTGGGAAGCCTGTAAAAATCTACTGCAAAGAATAAAGCTATGATATACTGTCAGCAGCAATTTGCCTTGGACAAATTGTTAGGCGATGGACAGCACGATCTAATAGTCCCTTTTACTTCTAATTTCTATGATTCTATTTTTTTAAGCCTTACACAGTTCTCTTAACCCAGTTCTGTTACATACTGAGCCAGAATCCCCCTGTGTTTGAGCCGTTCTCCAGGGTAGCAGGTACTTCTGGAAATTGCATTTAACACTTTGCTCAGTGGGTTAACTCTTTTAGGACTTACATGCTCTGAAGAAAACCTCTGTGTTTACATGCAAAATATGATAATTCTTACAAGCTGATACAGAAAGTGCTTTTCTACAGGGTCAAGATGAGCAAAGAGCTGGAACTGGAGCTAAACTGTCCTCCTTATGTTTAGCTCTTACTAGTCACTGCCTCTGAAATCCTATTCTTCTATAGCAACACTGCTACTGCATGTCTCCCTACTACACAGATCTTGTTTAAAAACTCTTCGGGTCTCTTAGTGTCTACAGGAGAAAGACTAAATTCACTAAGACGATAATCCCCACAATTCCTACATTAGCTTATAGAGCATCTGTCTGCGTCAGGCACTGTTCCAGGTGCTGAAGATACAACAGTGAAACACAACAGACAGGGAGGCCAACTTCGTGTGGCTTTTGTAAATAAGTGAAATATAGAATATCCGGAGAGTGATGAATGCAAAACAGAAAAAAATAAAGAAGGAAACAGGGACATGTGATGTACTAGGTGGAAGAAAGTTCACTTTAGCTCGGGTGACCAAGAAGGCTTCTTGCCACCATTGTACCTATATTGTACTATTTTTATTTTTACCTGTGTGTCCCCCACTCAGAGGAAGAGGCACTGTCTTCTACATCTTTGTATTCCAAATGCCAGGTAATATTAATAAATAGTAGTTAATTAAACGGTACATTATGATCTACACATCTTCTGGGTTTTTTTGGTTTGTTTTTTGTTTTTACATCTTCTGTTCTTAAAACAGAATCTGAATCTACTTTCTAAGTTTAGCAAAGATAAAATCGGGGACTCATTCTTGGGTGTTTGACTTTTACGAAAACCACAAAATACACGTTCTAGGAAGGCAGGGATATTGCCTGTCCTATTCACAACAGAATCCCGAGGGTGTAGAACTAGGTCACAGTTGGGGCTCAACACCTTTTTCAATGAATGAATGAAACATTTGGACAGATGAAAATCCAGATGTGCTACCAACAGAAAAGGAGATGACGGTGAGCTTCCCCTTGGCAGTTACGTGCTGTGCTACCTACCACTTGACAGAATCTGAAGACAGGAAAGCATATATGTTATTTTGTCCTTCTGCCTCTGATAAGACAGGATATTCCTTTATTCCAAGGAGAAAACGGAACAGAAACTGCTACTCTAAAAATCTACCATGTATGGAAAACACGTCTCATCGCAGATGTGCTAGAAAAGGACTGACTTCTCGGCTTAAATTAAAAAAACAAAAACAAACAAAAAACCCCACAGGCTCTTGTGACAATGAAAACAGTATTCCTCTACCTAATTACTTAGAATACAAAAATCCCAGTGGAAGGGAAGAGGGGTCAGAACTTGACACTTTTAGTGGTCATCATTGCTCTTTTAAAAATTAATATCAATGAATTTCAGATGGTTTCCTCTGGAGGAAATTTTCCACGGGATGATAATAGGAGGCAGTGAAGAGAGAGAAAGGAGATGGAGTACTTGCTGGGGGAGGGGAAAGGGGGTATCTTTCTTGTCTGTTTCACATGCTTGCCTGGTTCTGATTCTGTTTAAATTGGCTACTGGCAAAAACAAATACTACAAACGGAAACATCCACTAGTATTTTACACAGAACTTTTTGAACTGTACTTCTTAAAACCCAAAACAGCAAATGAAGTCTGGAAAAATAACGGTTAATACGTCCTTTAGTAAGAAAGAAGAATCGCAAGTCAGAAGAACTGGGATCAAGTCTCGGCTCTAACTTTACTAGTTATCTGTTCCTGGACCCAAATCCTCTTTGAAAACTAATTCTGTTATCTACTCACTGGAGATAAAAATACAATTACCAAGCATACCTTATAGGACTTTGTGAAAATCAAGTAAGAAAGTGAGAGGTCAGTGAAAGAATGGTGGAAAAATATTTATACAAATACTAGGCATGGGCCAAAGAATAAAGCAGACAGCTGTCTCTCATGCACTGATTATGCAGGAAGTAAAAAGGAGGAACATAAATTATATTTCTTTTTGCTGCCTATATATAATTTCCATTAGAATACCTGCTTTATAATAATTTAAAAAGTATGCACACTGTAGGCTGAGCTGATTGTTTCCCCCTGTAACAGTGTAGTATCTCTAGTCTTCCTGTCATTATGTAGCACTGGATTTTTTTTGTTGTTCCTTTAACATGGTTTTAGATGCTGAATATATTTTCAAAGCAATTTTGGTTTTATGGATGATAATTTTTAAAAGACTACACAAGCAAATGCTTGATAAAAATATCAAACTATAGTTGCTTCACTTCTTAAATTTAAAACTATAATTCTGCATAGGGTTCCTTGCAATAAAAAGAAAAATGATATGTATGATGGCTGTGTTAGCTGGCTGGTGGTGTGGTGACTATTTCCAACTTATACCCCTCCACAGCTTACTGGCTGAATTAGCATATATACCTTTACTGTTTTAGGTTACTCTTAGCTAGAGAAGTAAAAGTGCAGATAACTTTATTGCTTGTTTTCTGAACGTACAGACCAGGGACAGCACAGGAGGCTCCTCGAATCTACAAGACACGCTTTGAAAACCTTGCCTTGTTGTGTCCACCCGCCGTCGACCATTAGATCGCCAACTCGCCCAATCTTAACCAAGGTCCTGCTCAGAAGTTTCCCAAACCTCAGCAATATTTTCCCTTTCCTTTCCCTCTCCGAGATTCTTACTAAGATTCTGTAAATGTAGTCATCACTTAGTGCAATAAACAATAACCATGATTTTCCTCACCAAGAGGTGATTTTTGTGAGCTATACTCAGGGAATTGGAATCTGGAAAACTTGAAGAGATTTAAAAGGATTAGCAGCAAGCTTTTTTTTTCAGTTTGAGGAATTATTCTAATATATTCAAACATCTTTCAAATTGAATTATGAGGGCAAGAAATTAAATTATTAACTCCAGGAAGTGGGATTTTTAACGTGACTTATACTTCTCAATACACTGAATCAATGTTCGTTTTCATATAAAAAAATACTTGATAAGCTAAAAGTTTGCACAGCAAAATCAGCTGATTACTTTGGCAAACCACACGACCCTTGGTGACAGTCTGTGGACTGTGCTACGTTTGCAAACGCAACTGGTTTGCATTTTCTGAATTCTGCCTTCATTATAATATGTGAGAATTTAATCCCGAGAAGCTTGGACTAAAACAAGTTTTTTTTTCTGACTTTGTCGCACAAGTTAACTCTTCTCACCTGAAATGGGTGTTACACATATAACAAATAGTGAACAGACTTTCATTATCTATCTATCAATCATTCACATTTATAAAGAATCCTTCATGTGTGTATTTTAAAGTGATGTACTAAAAAATGGAAATTATGCGTTCAGGTAAAAGCAGTTCTAAAAATATACTAAATGTGGGTTTAAATTTAGATAATGTGGCAGTAGATTTCACTTAAAAGGGAGAGGATTTCAAAGTGAAGGACAGCAAAGGAGGCCTACAGTCATACCAAATTTGTGTTTGACGGGTAGTAAGACTCATCAAGTCTATGCGGAGAGGTCTTGAAAACTAAATCTTAATGAAAACATGGGCATAGAGACTATGGCTCTAGGAGCATGTGACCTAGTCCCTGATGTCAGGCATCTGGTATTTGAGTGTGGCTCACGACTAACGACTTTATGAGAAGCTTTTTTTTTTTTTTTAATTGAAGTGTAGTTGATTTACAATGTTGTGTAGTTTCTGCTGTACAGCAAAGTGATTTTAAGCTACTGTAAACTCTCTCTTGTTTCTGTAGCTTAGGGAGTGTTAATAGAGAAATCAGTCTCCCTCTACCTTCCAGCAAGGCTACGGGTAGTTTCTGCTCATTTAAACAAAAGAACCAGAAGAATTCCCACCTAGGACTTCCAATTCTCAACCCTTCTTGATTCGATGGGTGGTCAGTTAAGAGGACAAAGGGTTTAAAGGATGGAGAGATGCCTGGGAGCACACATGAGTATTTTAACAACAACTGATACAACTCCTAAGTAGATACCCAGGGAAATAATGGTTTACAGTCAGTAAACAGCTGACCACTGATTTTAAAACCAGTGGCATGTTTACTCCAAAAGCAGACTAATGAGAAGGTGTTGATAGACATTTTCAACCTTGAACAGGAAAAAAAAAAAAAAAAGTTTTAGTTCCAAATAACTCCAAAAAAGTGGTACCAGAAAAAGTTATTTTAATTATCTAAATAGTATATCAAGCAAAAATGTTTACCTAGACCCCAAATCACTAACTTCATTAGCTGCATGACAGAGGTCAAAAAGAAAATCAAAACAATTGCTGAAATAAAAGGAAAACTAAACTTATTGTTCCCGTCTCTCCCCAGTGCCTTGAGTCATTATTCTTGTGCTAAGTTCCACCAAGCATATTAACTATTTGGGGCCATGAAGATGTTATTAATTCTACTGCTACAATAACATACTCTTTGAAAATTCTCATTTGCTAAAGAACCATCCTGGCCTTATAGGAGAACACGGTCCCACTGAGTTGAGATGACCATGATACCATTATTGGGGAATAATATGACATTTTTCAGTGCCTAGAGTTTTAGATGTTGGTCAGAAGAGTAAAGATGGGGAAGCACCGGAAGAAGGAGAAACAGAGGCCAGGGTAGGTGAAATATTGTGCTTTTAGTCATCAAGTGAGTGGCACGGATGCCGCCTCTCGTTCTCTGCACGTTAATATAATTGTAAAGCCTGACAAGACGCTCTCCTATTAGCGAGGCCAGTGCAGGCTGCCACTGGATGGACAGCTGCAGATGTTCTTCTGGGGCTGGGTTCCGAGCCCACTCGAACACTGGAGTCTGCCTAGCAAGAGCGTCACACGCCAGAACCTGACCATGTTCGAGTAACGGTTCTAAACCTGTTAGTGTTGTGTTTACTTCACATCCAGAGAGGGTGAATTTCTAAAGTGTGTCTCTATTTGCATACGGTTTAATAGGCTCCCCCTATTTTGAAAAACTCACTTTAAATGTCAAACCTCTCACGGAACTCCCATTTTTAGTAGTTCGACTGTTGAGTGAAACAAAAATATTGACTAAATATACTATAAGGCAAACCTGTTTTAGGTGGATTTGCGTTTTATTTATCATAACACCTATATGCAATGAATAGTATTATGTGGAGACAAGCTATTTATCTAGTTCCCAGAATATGCCTGTTGGGAGGGACCCATATGTGTACTAAATCTGATACTCCTCTAAATATCTACAACTCACAGGTTGGAAACAACAGGCCTCAAGGATAGTAAGTGCTGAAAATCAGATCCACCTGCCTTTCAAACCGCACTAGTGTGTTAAGCGGATAAACAGATAATCTAAGCACAAGTGTATTTCCCCTTGAGCAAGAGATTTAACTCTTTCAAATTCCACTTGGTAATTTCAAAGAGTGTTTTGGTGAGAATTAAACAATATAACGAGCAAGACGTGTAGCACACTGCCTTGACACACAGTAAGTATTCAGTGGCTCTTAGCTCCTATTCTTTCTTTTAAAACTTGAAATTTTTAGATTCTCAATACATCTGTGAAAAACTGGACTGACTCAAAGTTAGAGAATATTCACTCCACAGAAAGAGTCGCAGTAGGACTACTTTGTACAGTAAACGGTGTATAAAGTGTATTTATACACCATATATAGCGTGTTTGATATACTGCTTAATTTGAAAACTTCTCACACGTGTACATATGGGTCAGAAGCATGTCCTCTGAATAGGGGTGGATGTCTCTCAACAACCTAGATAAACGATACTTAGCATCTGGTAGGATCATCCTCACTGCAAGTATGACTTAAAACATGCTGGTGCTTCCTAGTGACCTGAAAAGGTACGTGGCTTGTGAAAACGGGACCGTGATACTATAATAATCTGCTGGGATTGTTATAATAAGATTGTTTTTGTTGGTTTACAAGGGGAATATACACTGAAGGTATCCCATCATGCAGCTGCACGAAACCGTTCCGCTGGTCTCCGCTGACGCTTCACCTCCCGCCGTCCACTGCGGGAGGAGAGGTTTTTCTAGTAGCAGCACGTGGCTCGCAGCTGACGCCATAAGCAGTCATGCTGGTAATTCTGCAGCTGCCGCTATGTTAGGACACTGCTGACAGGCAACACTGTCCAGGTAACTGTAAACACCAACTTGATCTTCTATTTTTCCTAAACACTTGATTTCCGGGGCAATGAACCTCTCTCTCTCCCTCTTTTTCTTTCTCTTTCCCAGTATAGTGCCCTGGGCATGGTCCACCGTGATAAACACACGGTCTTTCAAATGAGTATCTTATACCTTGATCCTGCCGTGTCCACTTTTAATGCTTTACCCTGTACGACAGCGGAACAAATCTCAGAAGACGATTTCTAAAGATGTTTTTATATTATACACCCAGGAGGATAGCAAAAGCCTACAAAGTGCTTACAGACATGTACAGGACAAAGATCACCTTACTACATTTTCATTCAATTCATTTTATCACTTTGGTTTTGAGGATGCCTTATTTGGTAGCGTTGCTTCATTGTTCTACTAGTTCTTTGGGTACTTAATATTCAGTCATTATAAGAGTTGTCATCTACCAAGCACTTAACTTTGTGACAAACAGTAGACCAAGGTCCGTTGATGTATTAACATTTCACGGAAGTGTCTGAGCCTAAGTGTGATTTTTATTCCCATTTTACAGATGGAGACATTAAAGCTTAGAGGATTTCAGTTATCTGCCTAAGGCCATTCGGTAAGTGTTAAGCCAGGATTTGAACCCAGAGCTATGTATCTAAATTACTTCTTGGTTTTAACTATGTTAGCTATTTTCAATTGTACATATATGGCTTAAAACGTGTTTGAGGGATGGTATGATAAACCTCACTTTCTACAGTATTTTCTTGACAGCCGCTGAAAAAAACCTGTACTCCAAGTCAGCAAATAAAAAAGGACGGCAGAAACTGGTCAAAATGTGTTGTCTCTATCTTCTCAATTCAATAATTGTAGAATTTTATTTCTTAAAGTAGAATGCTAAGATGCAGAAACCGGAAAAACAAAGATTCTATGCAACCCTATGGAACAGCCTAGCTTCTGGAGGAAAGGTAACCCTATGGAACAGACTAGCTTCTGGAGGAAAGGTTGTATTTGAGTAAAAAACATTTGAAAGAAGCGCTATTTAAAGGCGTTCTTTAAAGTGGAAGAATACAGTTTTCCATCTGAACCAAAAACAACTATAATAATAATAATAAGTTAATTGATTACCTAACTAACTTATGTAAAAACGAATCCACACGTCTTTGACCTCTTATGCTATTTTTTTTATCCCAGAAGGTAATGGAAATGCCAAAACCATGTTAGCTCTTGGGGCACCAACAGGGCTTCACCCTGTACGAACACGCTTTCTTTCGATGTTTTCTTCCCTCTTCTAAGCTGAACTCAGGAGGACAGAGGCGGGTCTGTGGTAGGACTGCTGGGAACCGCTGACTGCAGAAAAATTAGGCGAGAGTTTTAAACTGACAATGTTTAGACTGAGAGCTTCATTCCAAGCTCCTTCTGCGTTTCTGTGCTCCGCTTTTAATTATCGCTTCAAGTAAGTGTACTGGATATATACTTATCAACTCCTCATTTCCCCTGTGGACCACACTGTGGGTTACAAAATACAATTTCCATTTTGTCTGTGGATGGCCTAAATAAAGTACACACAAAACAACAAGGATGGGCTCCTTAATTTAGCAGGATAAGGTGCTCATGTAACAGTGGCCCTGGGGTTTAGACTAGAGGAGAAAGAGAACTAGATTCCACCTCAGTGGAGTTGAATAATTTCTAAAAGATTTAGCACAGAAGAACTGGGCCATCCCACACTATGAACACTTGGAAAATCTAACAATAACAGATTAATTTTTCTCACATTCTTTAATACGGGGATCCGTGGCATACATGCAATTATATCTTATGATATTTTAAGCACAACTATCACAGGAACAAAACTGAAAAAGAAATGTTAAGGAAGTGAATATCATGGCAAGGCTGTATTAAATATATATTGGATTTCAAAATATATTACATGCATGTCATGCATCACTGAATTCCTAACATTAGCCTCTCCACTGTGTAAGTAAACAATATGATAACATATCTTAATACAAAAATATATAAAAATAAAAAAAATAAATAATTCATGCTTATTTTTAAAATGAATTTTCCCACCAGTGAGCTATATTATTTAGTTTATCATATTTCCTCCCAATATATGTGACCCCTTTCTATTCCAAGCCAACACATGTTCCAAGCCATAGTTCTTATCATAATCATTACTGTCATCAGCAGTGGCAACATTTAATGAGTACTCATTATCAGCTGGGTCTTAGGAATTCAGAAAGTTACACAATAGAGTCAGGAGTTAGCATGTTAGTGGGACTGTCAATGTATGTGCCAACCAGTGGAAAAAGCACGGTGCTTTGTGAAGGTCATGAGACTTCGTGGAGAAAATAACCCTTGAGATGAACCTTGTATAGTTAGGAATTATATAAGAACATAAGAATGAAAAAAATACTTCACTCCTGAAGCACGACTGGAACAAAGGCATACTCTACATAAGCCACTTGACTCTGAAGTTTTACATGATGAGAGATGAGAGTTGAAGGAAAAAACATTTTATGGTGGCTACTGATTTACGTATGGTATTTGTACTTTACACTGGAGGCAGTGAAGCTCACTGAAGGTTTTTGAGTAAAGGGAATGATAATGGCAAGTTTTATATTTGGAAATTTATCCATGGCCTGAAGGGAAGAAGCTATAGAGACCAGCTGGGACAAAGGAGGACATGTCTTAAATGACTTGGCATTTTCACATACATATATGTTACATGTTTTGTTTCCACACTAAGGAGAAGATCAAACTTATTTGCCTATACTTCTGGAAAGTAGGATAAATGACAGTTTAATACAAGGACACAGAGATATTCCAAGTACACTATAGATGCCACTGCCTAAAGAGAAGTAGACCTTGAGTAACAGAACATTCCAGATGACAGAAAAGATGTGAGAATGCCAGGAGAGCATCAGAGGAGCCAGGGTTTGAGCTGGTTCTGTTCAGGTGTGTACGTCCTTAGGTCTTTATCACACAGTTTAAAGGGAAGTAGAAAACAACTCAAGTAATTCAAATTTGATTTTGATGCACTGATTTTCGTTGTTTATCTTCCCAGTGGACACAAATCAATTTGCACTCTCTGAACAGTGCTAGACAGTGCAGAGGATACACACACTGGTTGATAAAAACCAGTTTAACTGTAACGTATTGTTGATGATTCGGACAGGCATTTGCATTTACTTAGTAAGAAACGATTGTCTAATTTCAATTATACCTTAGACATTCTCCATGTATCTGTGGACACATGCCAATTTTTTAACATCTACCACCAAACAACAATTCCATTACCATTAATTCTAACTACATTTAGTGAATATTAATTTAGTCTGATAATAAATTAAGAGCAAGGCAAGAGCATAATATATAGTGAGGATAACATCAGCCTGACCTCCAAACTGACCAAACATTAGGAACGTAATGTAGCGTGGAACCCGCATGAATGAGATTAATGCCCTTATAGAATGGCTCCAGTGAGATCCCGAGCCCCTTCCTCAGGGTATAAGGAGAAGTCTGCAGCCCAGAAGAGGGCTCTTATTGGACCATGCGGACACTCTGGTCTCAGACTTCCAGCCTCCAGAACTGTGAGAAATACATTCCAGTTGTTTCTGAGCTACCCAGTCTCTGGAATTCTGTTACAGCAGCCCAAACAAACCAAGACGGCTGGTATTTACTGAACAAAGTGCTTATAATTTTCTTTGAGTCCTATCAGTCTGCACCTGTCTTCTTTGAACACCCTGAGAAAACCATAATTCAAAAAGAGTCACGTACCAAAACGTTCATTGCAGCTCTATTTACAATAGTCCGGAGATGGAAACAACCTAAGTGTCCATCATCAGATGAATGGATAAAGAAGATGTGGCACATATATACAATGGAATATTACTCAGCCATAAAAAGAAACGAAATCGAGCTATTTGTAATGAGGTGGATGGACCTAGAGTCTGTCATACAGAGTGAAGTAAGTCAGAAAGAGAAAGACAAATACTGTATGCTAACACATATATATGGAATTTAAGAAAAAAAAAATGTCATGAAGAACCTAGGGTAAGACAGGAATAAAGATACAGACCTACTAGAGAATGGACTTGAGGATATGGGGAGGGGGAAGGGTAAGCTGGGACAAAGTGAGAGAGTGGCATGGACATATATACACTACCAAACGTAAGGTAGATAGCTAGTGGGAAGCAGCCGCATGGCACAGGGAGATCAGCTCGGTGCTTTGTGGCCACCTAGAGCGGTGGGATAGGGAGGGTCGGAGGGAGGGAGACGCAGGAGGGAGGAGATGTGGGAGCGTATGTATGTGTGTAGCTGATTCACTTTGTTGTAGGGCAGAAGCTAACACACCATTGTGAAGCAACTGTACTCGAATAAAGATGTCAAAAAAAAAAAAGAGTCAATGGAGACAGAGTTGAAAAAAAAAATTGTAACTTTTACCATTGTTATCCCTCATGCAATTCGTAAGTTTCTCTCTTTATCTGCTAATCAGTAATTTTTCATCTACATCCAGAAGGGTTGGAAATCCTCCTAAACAATACGTTTATAATGATGTGGTGATGGTATTCAAATCAAGCATTCTGTGATCGGGTATTTTAAAAAAGAAGGAAGAAAGGAAGAAAAAGATTCTTAGCAGAAAAATAAACAAAATATGTCTGTCAATATGCTAAGATTATATTTATATGTCCCCTTCCTTCCCACATCTCATTCTCTCTATAGTAAAATGATCTCAGCACTCCACTCTACCCTCTGATTACAGTGAGATTGCAGGACCTTTGCAGCCTTGCTACTGTAGCGCTATTTCCAACACCACACCGCTCCTGAAGCACCTGCCATACCCTTAGGCACCTGTTGTGATTCCTAACCATGCTCCCCTCCCCCCTTTAAAGACGAGCTCCCACCCAATAATCGGTCTAAAAGTAGGACACACAACAACTGAAGAAATGCAGAACTATAACTTGAAGTCTATTAAATGGCAGACTCTGCAGAGATCGGCGACACCTCAGCCTTTGGGTTCAGGTCAATAAAATCACAAGGTCTGTTTTTCATGAAGTAGCTGCATTAGCAAACTGGCCAGAGCTTCTTCTCTGAATTCTCATGCATTTTTTTAATCTCATGAATATGTTTTCCAGTGACATGTCATTGTCTTCTATCTATCCACCCATGGGCTACAGACACACACATATCAGGCAGGTGAAATCTTCTCCCCTGACTCCCTCCCTCTCCACCAGGGCCAGCCTGGGAACCAGCAAACACAGAGATCTGAGCCAGGCGTCGGCTTAGGGAGCTGAGCCCAAGCTTCCTGAGCGGTTCCTACAGGCACAAGCACGTGAGCTTCCTTTGCTTCTAGGAGGGAACGCGGAGCAAGTGCCTCGGCGGGAACCCTCTTGCCCACTGGGCGCTCAGCTAGGAGTCCCAGAATATCAGACACAATTATATTCAAATGTAAGTACAAAAAGTCATTTTGACTCGAATATAAATGATTCTAGCGGCCATGTTGTATCACCCCCTCTACTGCGCCTCTCCATCCGCAGTGATAATCGAGCAATGACTACGTGCACTGAAATGATAATGTGATTAACGGTGCATTTACCTATCTTGCTGTTAAGCACCTGCATAAGGGGATTGTTTCCTATAGGTCATTATCACCATCACCTTCAGGCGCAAGCCACTGTGTCTGTAAGGTCTAGAGACAAACTATTACTGCATCTCGTGGCAAGCGCATCATTTTATCACTGTTGACCTGTGGGCACCTTGTCAGCTTTCATTAATAAGAAATAAGAAATGAATGCCATTGCATGAGAGAGAAGAAATGTAAACCTCTGCTCTCTCCTTTCGGAAACTGTGTATCATTTATATTCTTCTCACCCATCTTAACATTAGACCATGGGCTTCTTTTATCCAGTCATGAGATTTAAGGAGTAGAGTTTGTGATTTTGTTTTCTGTGAAATTATTTTAAGTGCTACCATTAAAATGAGGAGCCAGAATACTCAGCCACAGACGCTGAGATAGAGGAGAGAGACGCAGAGGAGAGAGACGCTGAGACAGTGGAGAGACGCTGAGATAGAGGAGAGAGACGCTGAGATAGAGGAGAGAGACGCTGAGATAGAGGAGAGAGACGCTGAGATAGAGGAGAGAGCGCTGGGATAGGGGAGAGAGACGCTGAGATAGAGGAGAGAGACGCTGAGATAGAGGAGAGAGACGCTGAGATAGAGAACAGAGCGCTGAGATAGAGGAGAGAGCGCTGGGATAGGGGAGAGAGAGATCTGTTTTTTCTAAAACAAACAGACAAACAATAAACATCCCTGTATCTGTCTAACAGTGTAATTCTACAAAGTACGTTCCCAGCATCTGGCCTATCTTGCATTAAATCCACCCAGAAGTTATAAAATTATAATTAATGATGCGACCCTATGTGTAGTACACTGACACCCTCACTAACTTAAATCTATATCTTATAGGTAAACAGAGTAAGTTTTATGTGTAATCATCTTATGAGACCACTCAGAAGGAAAACATACAAAGAGTGAAATGGTACATTTTCTTTTCTCTCCCACTTTATATTTTGAGAATATCAAAAGCACTAAGTGCTGTAACCCTTGGAGAAAGTCACGCCTGGTGGGACAGCCTTCTTTGTGTTTATTAAAAGAAGAAGAGCCTTTGTTAACGTGCTTTCCCTACGACTTTAATTTCATGTTGGCAGATCGCTACTCTCAGACCCCTGTAGACTTCCTGGTCCTGGAAGGAAGCTTTCTTCTTTGGTCCCCTGAGTAGGCTAGTGACAAGTGAAAACACACAGGTAAAACTAACACAGAGCAGTCGTTTCAGAGCCTATATTCTGCGGTGGCAAAGGTGCGCAGGCAGGTTCCTACCTGCCGGTGGTTGCAAGGAGCCTTTTCTACAGAGCAACACAGCCCAACTCACGTGAAACAGGGAATCCTTTGGGGAGTAATTTCGTCTTCATTGTTTCATTTCTCCTTAGTCTTTGGAAAATAGCATTTACATTCCCTCTGCTCACATTTATAACAAGGAAACATGACTTACATAATTCAGAGAGTAAGTAAATTCTCATTTCTTTGGCAAAAGAAATCACCGGTTTCCTCAATTAAATTCAGAGTGAAATGAAAAGCACTCAAACATCCGGAGAAACACCAGAGCAGGGCGTTATAAAGTCATTTAACGGAAAAGACAGAAAGAATAGTGGAGAAAGCGTGCCTTGCAACAGAGCTACCCTTGAACATATCAGTGGCTTTGGAGATATATTATGCTATTTAATATGCACACAATATCCTTGGGAGGGCAGGTGTCTCCCCATGTTATGGTTGAAGAAACGCAGAACTGGGTTATGCGCACTACATAGCTGGTAAGAAGAGGAGGCAGAATTCAAGCTCAAGTCCGAGTTCAAACTTCACGTCCTTCCTATCATATCTAGAGTATACTGAAAAAATAACTCGCATGATGGATGGCATTTCTACCCAGTGAGAATATTTCTAGCTGCTAGAAAGTAGGACAAAAATAAAAACTGTATATTATAAAAATTCACATTCATATCTATAATTTAAAGAAAAATATTTTGTTGTTAGGAGAAAATTCAACTTTTTCTCTTTATGGTAACTTACTTTTGATTCACAGTTATCGGACATCACCACTCCCCTAGTGTTAAGTAAACTCAGAAATCAAGAATTGGGAAGAGAACGTGAAGCTTAGGGAGAAAGCACAAACCCAATGTTATCGCTCAGAAATTAGCAATAATCACAAAAGAATATGATGAAATTGTGACATTAAATAGTAGAAATAGTTGCTTGATTATGCTTTTATCAACCTCTCAGATGATGCAACGTAGATGGTCCCAAACTCCGAAAGGTCCTCCCAGGGTTCCAGGGAGAAGTCTGATAAGGCTTTGCACCCCTGGACAGTCCTGGCAGACGTAAGGTTGTCCCCGAGTGCCGGCTACG
Organism: Stenella coeruleoalba; assembly: GCF_951394435.1. Taxonomy (NCBI): domain Eukaryota; kingdom Metazoa; phylum Chordata; class Mammalia; order Artiodactyla; family Delphinidae; genus Stenella; species Stenella coeruleoalba. The sequence continues at coordinate 34,681,632 of NC_137167.1, read as the reverse complement.
GGCCAAGGGACTGTATTTTACATCATTGCACACACGTGTAGACCCCAAACAAATCAGCGAAGAACCC